>NC_064615.1:964154929-964457959 GCF_023898315.1 Schistocerca nitens
ATCTGGTAAGGATGGCACACTGCACATCAGTATTGTGATAGAGGACAGACAAGCATAGTTTCTAAGAGTCCTGCCAATAAAACACAGTCTTTGGTTAGCCTTAAACATCATTTTCTGTATGTTCTTTTCAATTTAAATTGTTTCTAATTGTAATTTCTAGGTATGTAGTTGAATTTATGGCCTTTAGATAGACTTATTTATGATGTAATTGAAGTTTAACAGATTCCTCTTAGCACTCATGGATGAACTCTCTCTTTGTTATTTAGGGTCAATTTCCAATTTTTGCACCATTTAGGTATCTTTTCTAAATCATTTTTAATTTGTTTTTATCTTCTGATGACTTTATTAGTCGATAAATGACTGTCATCTGCGAACAAATCCTTTATATAGGTAAGGGGCCTATAACACTACCATGGGAAACACCAGAAATCACTTCTGTTTTACTCTGACTTTCTGTCAATTACCATGAACTGTGACCTCTCCGATAGGAAATCATGAATGTAGTCACATAACAGACATATTCCATAAGCAAGCAATTTCACTACAAGCTGCTTGTGTGGTATAATGTCAAAAGCCTTCCAGAAATATAGAATCAATCTGAAGTCCCTTGTCAATAACACTTCACTTCATGTGAGTAAAGAGCTAGTTGTGTTTTACAAGAACAGTGTTTTCTAAACCCATGTTGACTGTGTGCCAATAGTTTTCTTCAAGGTAATTCATAATGTTGGAACACAATATATGTCCCAAAATCCTGCTGCATATTGACATTATCGATATGGGCCTGTAATTTAGTGGATTACTCCTATTACCTTTCTTGGATACTGGTGTGACCTGTGCAACTTTCCAGTCTTTGGGTACATGTTTTTCATCGAGCCATCAGTTGTATACGATCGCTAAGTATGGAGCTATTACATCAGCATACTCTGGAAGGAACCTAATTGGTATACAGTCTGGACCAAAAGACTTGCTTTTAGTAAGTGATTCAAGTTGCTTCACTACTCTGAGGATATTTACTTCTATGTTAATCATGTTGGCAGCTGTTCTTGATTCGTATTCTGGAATACTTTCTTTGTCTTATTCTGTGAAGGCATTCCAGAAGCCTGCATTTAGTAACTCTACTTTTGCAGCACTATTGATTGATTGATTAATTAAGAGGAGTGATGGGACCAAACAGCAAGGTCATCAGTCCCATGATCCCAAAGTGAGTCCCAGAAGAAAGAAGGTCTGCTAAAAGTGGATGGATCCAGTCAGGGAAGTTAAATTATAAAGTAATGAACATTAAACATGCACAGTAAAAGCATAAAAGTTAAGATATATCTAAAAAGGAAAGGGAGCAGTCATGGTGTCACAGATAGAGAACACTAAAAGAAGTCCGAACCTCAACCAACCTACCCCTGCTCCAAGACTGAAGTAGAATCTTACATCTAGGAATAGCAACCACTTTCATGGAAGGAACTGAGGATCAGTTCAGCCATCCATGGATTGTCTGCCAATATTAAATTTAAGGAATCAGGAGGACTGTACTTAACATGAAGTGCCAAAAGAAGGGGACATTCCACCAATATGCAAGATATCATCAGTAGGAGGAAACAATAGGTGAGCTGGGTATGACTAATGCATAAACAGCATAGAACCGTAGACTCCTTCCAGGAGGAGCAGAAGGAAGAACACCAATCTGCAGTAGACTTCTCGATTGTGTGGAGTTTATTACTATGAGCAGTAGCACTCCAGATGACATTCCACATTTGGGCGAAGAGAGATTTGACGTATATCCACATATCTGCAGCTCGAATCATGAAAGGAAATGGGTTTAAGTATCTGCTTCTCTAGCCAAATGGTCAGCCAGTTCATTCCCTGGGCTGTGCACATGACCTGGGACCCAGAGAAAGACAACTGAACAGGCGGG
The DNA here is from genome assembly GCF_023898315.1 of Schistocerca nitens. Classification (NCBI taxonomy): domain Eukaryota; kingdom Metazoa; phylum Arthropoda; class Insecta; order Orthoptera; family Acrididae; genus Schistocerca; species Schistocerca nitens. The sequence continues at coordinate 964,156,836 of NC_064615.1, forward strand.
ATGCTCAAGGGAAGAGTGAAGGTCATGGATGGCAGAGACCAAGGAGTGACGAGAGTAGCATCAGTCGATAACTCATGGAGTCTGAACAAATTAAAACACTGTGGAGGGAGGTCTGAGAAACAAAAAGGAGGCCCTTGTGAATGGCTAGAAGCTCTGCTATGAACACACTACATGATCCTGGCAATAAGTGGTGTTCAGAGTCAGGAGGAGATGTGAAAGCATATCCCACTGTATTGACTGTCTTAGAACCATCAGTGTAAAAAATGGTGGCACACTGGAACTCTGCAAGGATGACACATAGAAGAAACTGGAAAACCATAGGAGCGACAGAGACTGTAGGGCCCTGGAATAGATCGATCCTAATCCATGCAAGAGGGGGGGGGGGGGGAGGGATGGGGAGGGGAGGGGGAGGGGAGGGGAAGAAAGACGGAGTGCAGTCCAGTGATTGGAAATGGATCCAGACAGAGGGAAGTGAGACGCATACCAACTGGCAATCCCACCCATGGGCAGGTGTTATGAGGGAGACAGCCCACACTGGCAAAGAGCACAGGGTACACAGGATGGCCAAGGAACTGGCGGATGGCATTTGCATAAGAAACGAGGAATTGGTTCCATCAGATGTGTAGAGGGGGAATCCCTGGCTTCTGTGACAAGACTATCAACATGACTAGTGCAAAAGGCACCAATAGCCAGATGCACCCCACAATGCTGGACAGGGTCAAGGAAGGAGCTGCTGAGCTATAACCTGACTACCATAATCTAGTCTGGACAAGACCAGAGCACAGTAAAGATGTAGGAGAGTGGAATGGTCTGCATCCTAAGATGTGTGGGCTAGGAGCTGTAGAGCATTAAGCTTCCATATGCACGTAGTCTTTAGGTGGCGAATGTGGGGCAGCCATATCAGCTTGTTATAAAAAAATCAGGCTCAAGAAATTGGACTGTGCTACAACATCAAGGAGCTGGTTGCGTGAATAACGTTCTGGATCGGGGTGTACTGTGGGTCGACGACAAAAATGCATAACCTGCGTTTTGGTGGGAGAGAACTTTAAGCCATGGATGGTGGCCCACACAGAGGCCCATCGGATGGTGCCTTTGAGCTGGAGCTCAGCAGATGCTACTGAGTGCATGCTGCACCAGACAAAAATCTGTTGACGTTCAATGATGGGGTAGCTACAGGCCCAGCAGAGGTCACAAGCCCATTGATGGCAATGAGGTAGAGTGTGACATTTAGCACAGAACCCTGTAGGATACAATTCTCCTAAAGCTGAGGGATGCTGAATGAAGTGCCAACTTTAACCCAGAAGAGCCGGTGAGATAAAAACTTGTGGATAAAAATCTGAGAGGGGCCATGGAAGCCTGTCATGGAGAGCAACTAAAATTTGATGGTGCCAGGACATGACCTACTCCTCATGTAGGTCAAAGAAGGCCTCAAGGTGCCGGAAGTGAGTAAAAGTCAGTCTGATGGCTGATTCTAATTGGAGAAAATGGTCAGCTGTGGAGAAAATGGTCAGCTGCAGAGATCGCCCTGCCCAGAAGCCACACTGATACAGGGAACTTTCTAGAGATGTTGGGTTTCTCCCGGGCTTAAGGATGGGGATAACTATACCGTCTTGCCATTGTGACAGGAAAGCACCCATGATCCAAATGTGCTTGAAGACCCTGAGGAGCTGTTACCACTGGGGAATGGCCAAGTGTTGGATCATCTGGCTGCGAATGGAATCCAGGCCTGGGGCTGCGTCTCTAAGAGACAAGAGCCTTCACTAATTCCCATTCAGTGAAGAGTGCATTATAGGGCTCAATGTGTTGGGGCATGAAACAGAGGGTGGTCTGTTCAACTTTGCGTTTCTGTCAGAGAAAGGTAGTAGGGTAGGAAGAAGACGACCATGCCATCACAAAGTGTTTTGTGAGGTGTTCGGCAAGGACCAATGGATAAATGCACAGAGCACACTGGAGGTTCAGACAGTGGACTGTTGCTGGTGGCCCAGAAGGCTATGGAGCTTGGACCAAACCTGCAATGAAGAGGCATTCATCCCCAGTGAGGAAACAGCACTCCCAGCATTCTTTTTACTCCGTTTAATAAGTTAATGAGCCTTAGCACGGAGAAACTTAAAAGTGAGGAGGTTGGTCTGTGAAGAGTGGTGTTTAAACTGCTGCAGCACCAATTTGGCACTCTGACACCAAGACATCCTTGAAATGAGACATCCTTGGTCCACCACAGTATCGATTGATGATGAGAGGGACCTGTGGATACGGGGACAGCAGTGCCAGCAGCATGCCTTGCGCAACTACATTGATGAAATTTGAGAGGGAGGTGTCAAAGATCACAGCATACATATATAAATGCCAATTGGCCCTGCAGAATGCAGAATGTGGGGGGCCTGTCTGCCTGGAGGCAGCAGGGGAATGATAGAATCACCAGAAAGTGGTCATTGTCACAAAGGTCATCATGAGAGGGCAGGGGAGGAGATCGTGAAATTGATAGAGACAGTACCATGAGCGGCACTGAAGTGGGTAGAGGGACCATCATTGAGGAGACAATTTGAGGTCCATAATAAGTTGGTCAATTAGGATATCCATAATCTTATTGAAGTCCCCAAGAAGGAGAAATTGGGGTGGGAGTTGCTGTAGTAAGGTAGACAGTGCAACATGAAGTTATCTACCTAGGAGGGAGGTAGACATGGCAAATGGTGATTTCCAGAGTTGTTTGCACTCTGACCACTATCGCTTCCAAGTTGGAATGTAGGAGGGTCTAGTTACTAATGACATCGGAGCAAACTGAAGTGCAGATCACATGATATGCTACCCCAGGGCCAGAACAGTTCCAACAGAATGCCCAATAACCGTGAAATGTTTGAGAGTGGTCATCATGAAATGCGTTTCTTGAAGAACAAGACAGAACACAATAGGAGGTGAGAAGATGTTGCATTTCTGGTAGGTGACGATAGTATTCATTGCAATTCCACTGAATGATTGGCGAGAGTCCAAGGTAGACATGAAGCCAAGGAGGTGGTTGGGTCACTCAGTCAGTAATCATTACCGACAAGTATAGGTGACATCTGTAGATAGGGTGTCAGACTCAGGTTGTAAAGGGGAAGATGACACCTCCAGGGGCACTGTGGCACCTTGTCTTGGGATTTCTCCTCCTCAGGTGGAGGAGGGCAGGGCACAGGGGGAGTACAGGCTTCTGCAAGATCTGGAACCAAGAGAGTGGGCGACCTTGGGACGCACAGATGGTGTCCCTCGTGGTGGTAATAGTCTTCTGGCCTGAGACACACTGGGGAGAGGGGTCCCAGGAGGAAGCCACAAAGAAAGGGGCGCTACTTCGGCCAGGGAGGGGGAGCAGCTCCCCGCAGGAGGTTGTGGGAACTGCAGGGGAGGGTGAGGGGAGGGAGGGACAGGGTTTGGTAAGGGTGAGGGAGGAGGAGGAAAACAACAAGTAATAGAGGCCAGAGTTGAAGATAATGACACCAGATGGAGTGTCTCATACCTCTGGCGAGCCTCAGAATAAGACAGGCGATCCAGGGACTTGTGTTCTTTGATCTAATCTCTTGTAAGCCAGGCAATCCAGGAAGTGCAGGGAGTGGTGGGCAGCACAATTGACACACAAGTGGCGGAAAACAGGGGCTTCTCTCATGGAGTGGGTGGCCACAGTCACCACACAAAGGGTCCGTCGTACAGAGGGGAAGGCATACACCCAAAACCCAAGTACCAAAAGCACCACATAGGTGGAGGGATGTATGGCTTCACGTCACATCTGTAGCACGTAACATTGACCACCTCTCGGATGGTATTCCCTTGAAAGCCAGTATCAGTGCGGTAGTCTTTGCAATCCTCCTGCACACATCGAGCAAAATGAATGCCACGCCGCTCCAGATTAGCCCAGAGTTCCTCATCAGTTTGCAGGATGAGGTCCCTATCAAAAATTACTCCCTAGACCATATTCAGAGTCTGTCAAGGAGTAACAGAAACCAGGACATTGCCAAGACATCACAGGCATGAAGAGCTGCTGACTGGGTGGCAGAACAAGCTTTGATGATCAGGGAGCCTGACTGCATTTTACTAAGAGACTCCACTTCACTTCACCAAACGTTTCCTCAATATTTTCCATGAAAAACAATGGCTTTGTGGTGGTGAATGTGTCCCCATCCATCTTAGTACAGACAAGGTAATGGGGAAAGGGGTTCATCCCTAGATGGTGAGCCTAGCCCTCCTCCCATGGTGTAGCATGGTACGGGAAGGTTGCCAGGTCATACAAAGCAGCATTAAATGATACTTCACCCTTCAAAGAGATGGCTGTTTGAGAATGGTCAGATTTTCTCAGCTTCATACGCTTCATGCACCAAGCATCCAACTTTATACCACCACTCCAACCAGGGCTCTCCTCATGCGTGCCACCCAGGCACAACAAGGGTTGTCTGGCATGGCAGTCATTGCTGGGAGTTACGATGCTCCTAGAAGTTAAGCAGCCACTACTTAGCATATGTGGGGAGGACAACTCAGATATCAGTAGCGTGATCCCTGTGTTGTCAGGGGCTCAGCCATATCGGTACGTAACAGTCTCACCACACATACTGGCTACACGTACTGGTTGGTTGGTTGGTTGTTTGAGGTTTAAGGGACCAAACAGCGAGGTCATCAGTCCCTTGTTTCAAATATACTCCATTCTGCTAACGGGACATCTCAGAAAAGTCAGAACAATAAAACGGAAAAAGGGAAAAAACGTAAAGGGCAGTCACGTTGTCATTGGTAAAAACAAATGATGGAAGTCGGCAAGAGAACGAACCCAACACTATGCTGAAGCAGCATAGGCAAGACCACCTGTGACTTAAAAGGTACAACTGCTATAATGCAGAAAATACGTATGGGAATAAAAAGACTAACCAAGCCTTAAAAAAGGGTAAAAAGAGTAAAAGGGGAAGAAAAGAGGATTCCGGTCAGGGAGGTGAATCGGGAATCTCTAAACACTGCCTACAGTGGGAGACACCCAAACACTCACCGCCCTGCCCCAACACCAGGGAGATTAAAAACCTTAAAACTGAGAATAAAAACCACTCTCCCGGAGGAAACCGAGAACCAGAGAGACCATCCGGGAATCGTCAGCCAACATCAAAGGTAAAGTGTGGGGGAGTCTGTACTTAGTACGCAGAGCCAAAAGAAGGGGGCATTCAACCAAAATGTGGGCCACTGACTGGAAGGCTCCACAACCACATAGCGGGGGTGGCTCATCACGCAAAAGAAAACCATGGGTCAGCCTGGTATGACCAATGCGGAGACGACACAGTGTGGTCGAGTCCTTTCGGGAGAGGCGAAAGGAAGAACGCCATGGGCCTGGTGTCACCTTAATTGCACGAAGTTTATTAGACAGTGGAGTAGCCTCCCAAGAATTGGCCCATGACTGCGCGAAGTGGGATTTGATGTGAAGCCGTAAATCCGCTGCAGGAGGGGTTACAGGAAACGGGGGGTAAGTAACTGCTCCCCCAGCCAAACGATCAGCGAGCTCATTTCCCGGGATACCCACATGGCCAGGGACCCATAGGAAGTCAATGGAACAAGCAGCACGGTGAATATCAGCGAGATGGTCATGGATGGCAGAGACCAAGGGATGGCGCGAAAAACACCGGTCAATAGCAAGAAGGCCACTCATCGAGTCCGTACATAACAAAACGCGGTTGTGTTGGGATTGTTTAATAAAGGTAAGGGCCCGGGAAATTGCCATCAATTCCGCAGTAAACACCCCACATGTAGGTGGCAGCAGATGATTTTCCGTTCCAACAGAGGACGTGAAGGCATACCCAACATGATCAGCAGATTTAGAGCCATCAGTGTAAAAAAACAACAGCATCCCGAAACTCCCATAAAATTTTGCGGAAAAAGGAACGAAACACCACCGGGGGGATGGAATCTTTCGGACCGCGGCGGAGATCCATCCGAATTCGAGGCCGAGGAACTAACCAAGGAGGGGTGGAGGGGAGGGAGCGAGGAAGACAGGACAAAGAAGGAAGTTGAAAATCACGGTAAAGAGACGCAAGGCGCAGCCCAACCGGTAAACCCGCCCGAGGGCGGGAGTCGGGTGGGCGACGTCCATGGTCTGGGAACAGGATAGAATAGGAAGGATGAGAGGGAGAAGAACGGATAGTGAGGGCATAAGACACCAGAAGCTGGGACCGCCGAACAGAAAGGGGTGGGATCCCAGCTTCAACCAGGAGACTATCAACAGGGCTAGTAGGGAAGGCACCGGTGGCCAAACGGATACCACGATGGTGGACTGGATCCAGCACGTGCAGTGTGGAAGGAGCAGCTGAACCATAAACTTGACAACCATAGTCCAAACGAGACAGAACTAGAGCACGATAAAGACGGAGGAGGAGAGAACGGTCCGCACCCCAAGAGGAGTGGGCAAGGAAGCGAAGGACATTGAGTTTACGGAAACATCCTACCTTCAGGAGTCTGATATGGGGCAACCAAGTGAGCTTGTTGTCGAAAAGAAGACCCAGGAAACGAAACTGTGAAACCACAGGCAATCGTTGTGCAGCGAGATAGAGCTCTGGATCAGGGTGGACCGTAGTACGGCGACAGAAGTGGACCACCCGCGATTTTAAAGGAGAGAATTGAAACCCGTGTGAGAGGGTCCATGCAGAGGCACGCCGTATAGCCACCTGGAGCTGCCGTTCTGCAGATGCCATCGAGGAGGAACTAACCCAAATGCAGAAATCATCCACATACAGGGCAGGGGCGACCAAGGGACCGACAGAGGCCACAAGTCCATTGATAGCAATGAGGAAAAGAAGGACACTCAAGACAGAACCCTGTGGGATGCCCGTCTCCTGGGTCCGCGGAGAACTAAAAGCAGTACCAACTCTAACTCTGAATGACCGATGGATCAGGAACTGGCGGATAAAATTCGGGAGTGAGCCCCGAAGACCCCACTGATGAAGGGTTAGTAAGATGTGATAGCGCCAGGCCGTGTCATAGGCCTTGCGAAGGTCAAAAAACACTGCAACCAAATGGCGGCGCTGGGAAAAAGCCTGCCGAACTGCGGATTCCAAGCGAAGTAAATGATCGATTGGAGATCGTCCCTCTCGAAAGCCACACTGGTAAGGGGACAATAGATCCCGAGATTCGAGGACCCAAGTGAGCCGACGGGCTACCATCCGTTCAAGTAACTTACAAACAACATTGGTCAAACTAATTGGCCGATAGCTGTCAACAGATAGGGGGTTCTTACCAGGCTTAAGGACAGGAACCACAATGCTATCCCTCCACTGAGAAGGGAAGTCACCCTGGAGCCAGATACGGTTCAACACCCGAAGAAGATGTTGCCGTTGTGGAGCACTGAGATGTTGAAGCAGTTGGTTATGAATGGAATCTGGGCCAGGGGCCGTATCATGAGAAGAAGATAGAGCAGAAAGAAATTCCCATTCAGTAAAAGGTTCGTTATAAGATTCTGACTCACAAGTGGTGAAACATAAGGTGAGAGCTTCAGCCTGCTGTTTGTGATGAAGGAAAGCAGCGGGATAGGAGGCTGACGCCGATGCCACTGCAAAATGGGTCGCAAGATGTTCGGCGATAACTAATGGGTCCGTACAAATGCCATCTGGGAGGTGAAGGCCTGGTAGGGTGGACTGCCGATGGCAACCTTGGAGAGAACGAAGTGTAGCCCATACCCGTGACAGAGGGACAGTGGAACCAAGGGAAGAAACGAATCGTTCCCAACATATCCGCTTGCTCTGTTTGATTAAATAACGGGCTTTAGCGCGAAGGCGTTTAAAAGTAGTAAGGCTGGCTACGGATGGGTGCCTCTTGAAGTGTTGCAAAGCTCGACGGCGATCACGGATGGCAATGGCAATGGCCGGACTCCACCACGGGACGTGCCGGTGACGAAATAGTCCAGATGAGCGCGGGACAGCAACGTTAGCAGCGCGAACAATCGCGTCAGACACGTCACGTAGGACGTCATCAATACAACCCGACAAAGAGGGAGAAAACTCGACCTGTGCAGTGTATAGAGGCCAATCGGCGCGGTGGAAAGACCAACGAGGTAACCTGTCCATCGGGGAGCGCGAAGGGAGCGTGAGAATCAACGGGAAATGGTCACTATCACAAAGGTCGTCGTGTGGCGACCAGTGTAATGAAGGGAGGAGAGAGGGAGAAGAAAGAGAAAGATCAATGGCAGAAAAGGTACCATGACCAGCACTGAAATGAGTAGGGGAGCCATCATTAAGAAGGCACAGGTCGTGGTCTGCAATAAATTGGTCTATAAGAAGACCTCGTCTAGATGGAAAGGCACTGCCCCACAAAGGATGATGAGCATTAAAATCCCCAAGGAGGAGGAAGGGAGGAGGAAGTTGCTGAAGAAGGGTGGTTAAGGCAGCAGGTGTAAGAGCCCTGTCAGGAGGGAGATAAAGATTGCAAACGGTGACTGCAGAGTCTAAGTGGACCCTAACAGCAACCGCTTCCAATGTAGTTTGGAGAGGAATCCACGTGCAAGCAATGTCGGTACGGACCAACGTACAAACGCCACCAGAAGCCCGCAAGGGTCCGACCCGATTGCGACAGAAAACACGGAACCCACGGAGGGTCGGTGAGTGAGCATCAGTAAAATGTGATTCCTGGAGAACCACACAAGCTGCAGAGTAGGACGAAAGAAGGGATTTCAATTCCGGAAGGTGTCGATAGTAGCCATTACAATTCCATTGGAGAACCACAGAACGATGGTTCAAATGAGGGCTGAACACGCTAAATCCAGTCATACTGCCGGGTCCCCACCCGTCACAGACAAGGAGGGGGCGACATCCATAAACGACAGGTCAGAATCCAGTTGTGAAGTCGGGGAAGGGACCTCCGGTGACACCAGAGGCTCTTTGTCCCGGGACTTATGTTTCTTCTTCTTTTCAGGCTGAGATCGAGGAGGGCTGTGTGGCATAAAGGAGCCAGCTGCAGCAAGATCAGGAACAGAAAGAGACCGGGCGACCTGGGGGCCGACAGACCGCGGCTCTCGCGGTCGCCGCGCGGCAGCAGACCTTTGACCTGGAAGGTGCCGGGAAGGGGCATCCCGGGAGAGGCGCCCTTGACCGGCAGACGCCGAAGGAGTGGGACACTTCTCCGGCTGGGGAGGGGGAGCAGCACCCAGAGGAGAAGGTGTGGGAGCCGCAGGGGAGGGGGGGAGGAGTGGGGTCCGGGATGGGGGTAAGGAAGGGGGGGGAAGGGGGGAAGATGTAACCAAGGCGTAACTTGATGTCATAGACACAGGGTGCAGTCGTGCATATTTCTTACGGGCCTCTGTGTAGCTTAAACGATCGAGGGACTTATACTCTTGGATCTTTTTTTCTTTCTTATAAACTGGGCAATCTGGTGAACGTGGAGAATGACTACCACGACAATTTACACAGACAGGAGGGGGAACACAGGGACTCCCCTCATGGAGTGGACGTCCACAGTCACCACAGAGAGGGTCCTGGGAACAGCGAGAAGACATGTGGCCAAAACGCAAGCACTTAAAACACCGCATAGGAGGTGGGATGTACGGCTTCACATCACAGCGATAGACCATAATCTTAACTTTCTCAGGAAGGGTATCCCCTTCAAAGGCCAGGATAAAGGCACCAGTATCAATACGGTTATCTTTAGGACCCTTCTGAACACGCCGAACAAAGTGAACACCCCGCCGTGCGAGATTGTCCCGAAGTTCCTCATCAGTTTGAAGGATGAGGTCCCTGTGGAAAATCACACCTTGTACCATATTTAGAGACTGGTGAGGGGTAATAGACACAGGAATTGTGCCAAGATGGGTACAGGCACGAAGGGCCGCAGATTGGGCAGCTGAAGTAGTTTTAATCAGCAACGAACCCGACCGCATCTTGCTCAGGGAGTCCACTTCGCCAAACTTGTCTTCAATGTGTTCCACAAAGAATAAAGGCTTGACACTGGTGAAAGTATCTCCATCAGTCCTGGTGCAAACTAGATAACGGGGGAAAGGTTTTGCCCCTAGACGACGGGCCTGACCCTCTTCCCAGGGGGTAGCCATGGAAGGGAAGGCCGAAGGGGCAAGAGAAGCAGCACTTGAGGAATCAGTACCACGCAGAGAGACGGCCGCAGAACGGCCAGAGTTTTGGACCCTTATGCGTTTCATCTGCATAGCGTCCGCCCTGATACCACCCACTCCGATCAGGGGCTCTCCTCACGGGCGCCACCCAGCCACAGCAAGGGCCGTCTGGCACGGCGGCCATTGCCGGGAGTTCCGATGCTCCAGGATGACGAGCAACCACTCCAAGGCATGCATGAGGAGGTCACAGCTCAGGTATCAGAAGTGTGATCCCTGTGTGTTCAGGGGGCTCAACCAAAAGGGTACATAGCGACCCCACCACACGGGCTGGCTACCGTGCTGGCTATGCACCCTAGCATCAGACCACGACGTGAAAGAAAAGGTGGAATGTACTAGGAGGGCGCACGTCGGAGACACTAGGTAAGGTGCTCTTCCCCAAATGGCTCACACTACGGAAGAGAAATTTTGGAATGGAGGTCAAACCCCAGAGGGGGACCAAGGAATGCCAAAAAGAGGAGATAAGTACGCAACAAAGCCAGAGAGTTAAACCAACAGAACCAGGAGGATAGCGGGGCCAACATAAGCAAGGACACCAATAGTGGGAGAGGAGAGGGCGAGGGGAAAGGAGCATGGAGGGGAAAGGAGGGGAAGGAAAAGGAAATGCAGCCCGGGAGAGAAAGAAGGCTGCAATGGCTCGGGGCCCCGTGCTCGCCACGCACGTATCCACAAAAGAGTTGTGGACCCCCTGGGGGGGCTACACGTACTGGTGACCTGGTGGGGTGGAAGGGTGGGTAAAGTGGGGAAGGTATAAGGGAAGGAAGGGGGAGAGGAATCTACACCATAGATGTTAGGGAGGGAGTTCTTCCCCATATGGCTGACACTGAAAACAGTGAATTTTGAAGTAGATGTCAAACCTCAAGTGGGAACCTAAATGCTGAAAAGGATGAAAGGAAAAGAAAAGGAACAAAATTGCAACTGACACAGGAAACCAGGTGGATAACCAGGTCAACATAAATCAGAACATGGATGGATGGATGGATGGATGGATGGAATAAAATGCAGCTAGGGAAGACAGAAGTGGCTGCAATAGCTTGGGGCCCTGTCTGCACCACACACAAACTCATGAAACTATGAGCCCACTTGGGGGGATTGGTAGCATGTCTTTGATAGTATTCCTTTGCCATCATGCAGAGAAGGCATTTATAGTGTCTTGCATCTAGCTAGCATACCTTACATACAATCAGAATCTCTGGATTTTCTGCCAGATTTTGGGGCAGAGTTTCTTTGTGGAAACTATCATAAGCATCTCACTTTGAAGTCTGCACTAAATTTAAAGCCCCTGTAAAAGATCACCGATCTTGGGCATTTTGCACCTTTTTAAATATGGCATGCTTTTCTCATCATTTCTGCAACAGTGTTCTGACCTGTTCTGTGTACCAAGGAGGATCAGCTCCATCGTCAATTTATTTTGTATAAATTTCTCAATTGCTGCTGATACTATTTCTTTGAATTCAAGCCACATCTGGTCTACACTTATATTATTAATTTTGAATGAGTAGAGATTGTCTCACAGGAAGGTGTCAAGTGAATTTTTATCTGCTTTTTTAATAGGCATATTTTTCGTTTCTTTTGGGATTACAATATTCAATCTTACTATGACAACCCTGTTTTCACTAATCCCTGTATTGGCTTTGATGCTCATTATTACCTCATGATTATTTGCTGCTAAGAGGTCAAGGGTGTTTTCACAACCGTTTACTATTCGCGTGGGCTCGTGAACTAATTGCTCAAAATTTAGATGCAACCATCATATCTGCTTTAGTTGATTAAGATCAAGAGGCTGTATACTGGGCATAAAAGACCAATCCCAAGAAATGATTTTTACACATACCTTCAGAATTAAACATGTATTTTCACCAACATATAGAGGGCAAATTAAAGTCACCACGAACTATAGTCATATGAGTCAGTTACATGTTTGAAATCAAACTCAAGTTTTCTTTGAACCTGTCAGCAACTGTATAATCTGAATTGGAAATCAGTAAAATGAGCCAATTATTATTTTATTCCAGCTGCCAACAATGATCTCTGACCATACTAACTCACAGGAACTACCTACTTCCATTTTGCACCAAGATAAACTATTGCTAACAGCAACAAACACACCACCACTAACAGTTTTTAGCCAATCCTTTCAGAACACCATCAGGTTCTTTACAAAAATTTCAGCTGAGCTTATCTCCGGCTTTAGCCAGCTTTCAGTGCCTGTAACAATTGGAGCATATACTGATGCTTGCTGCATCTACGTTCTTCCCGTGTTCGACCCGCACCCTTTGTGACTGAAGCCTTTTGTATGTTTTCCCCGAGACCCTCTAACGTAAAAAACAGCCCAGTCCATGCCACATAGCCCCTGCTACCAATGTAGCTGCCTCTTGCAGCTCCTGGCAGCCAGAAATTAGAAGCCACAAGTGAGAGACCAAGATTGAACTCTTGTGTATTGCTCCCTGCAGTTTTCTTTCAGCAGCACCTATCACATGTGAAAAAAATAGGTACAAACATCATCAGCATCTAGAGGGGGGCACCACAGGTTCGCAGCTGCCACCAGACCATTAATAGCCACTAAAACGAGAGGGATAATCAAAACACTGTAGAACCTCATTCTCTCACAGCTGGGAGATGCTAAGGAAAGCACTAACCCATACCTGAAAACAGTAACATGAAAGAGTTCCACATAAAAATCTGGAGAAGCCCATGGAGGCCCCATTCATTTAAGGGGACAAGCATGTGGTGGTGTCACATGCTATCATCAGCTTTAAGCAAATCTGAGGAGACTTCAAGAAGGTGTTTACACCAGGCAAAGCTCTCCAGATTGCAAAATCCACTTGGACTAAATTATCTGCAGTAGAATGGTCTCAGTGAATATCATCCTGGGTTGAAGCCAAGAGGTCCTGGAATTCATGGATCCACTATAGCCTTTGGCTGACAATTCATTCAAGTAACTTGCAGAGGACATTGGTCAAACTGATTGGATGATAGTTATCCTGAAGAGGCATTTTACCCAATTTGAGAACTGGAGGAGGAGGAGGAGGAATGGATATCTGAAGCAAAGGTATTAGAGATACCAGGTGGAGAAAGTCAAATTTCTGTTAGGCCTCAGTAGGATAGGCAGTTGAGAGTTTTGAATTCTGAATGTTTCTTCCTTTTTTAGATTGGGCAATCTGATGAAGGAGGAGAATATGGCCCATAACACAGACTTTAGTGGTTGGGTGCAAAGACTCCCCACATGGAGAGGGCTGCCCGCAGTCACCATAAATAGGAGTTGCCTCACATTGCCAAGAAGTGACCAAAATGAAGACACTGTAAACAATGCACAAGAAGTGGGGTTATAGGGCTTCACATTGTGATGGTAAATCATAACCAACTTTCCAGAAGGGTATCCACCTCAAAAGCCAAGATGAAAGTGGAGGTGTTGACATGATTCTCCTTAGGATCTATCTGGACTCACCGGATAAAATTAATAGCATGACATGCCAGCTTAGTCCCCGAGTTCCTCACCAGAGTGAAGGATGACAACTTTGTGGAAAATAATGCCCTGGGTCATATTTAAAGACTGGTGGGGACTAATGCTCACCACTGTCTTCGAATCTTGCATAAGCACACAGGGAAGCTGGCTGACTGGCACAACAGGTTTTGATCAGTAGGGAACCAGATCACTTATTACTAAAGGCATCAACTTCACCAAACATTCTCCATTTGTTCTGGGGAAAAAAAAAAAAAGGTTTCGTGATGGTGAAAGTCTCCCTGTCTGTCCTAGAACAAACGAAGTAATGGGGAAAGGACTTTGCCCCAAGCTGATGGGCCTAGCCCTCCTCCCAGGGAGTGGAAGCCTGAGGAAGCAAAAGTAGGAGCGAGCAGGGGTAAAACCATTCCTATCTGAAGAGAGGGGGCTGCAGAGAGCAGCCAGAAGTGTGGACCTTAGCATGCTTTGTGTGCAAAGTAGCCACCCTGCTACCACTCAATGCAATCATATCACCAACCCATGGACACCATCTAGCCACTGCATGGCACAGCAGTCACTGTCTGAAGCTGAAAAGATGAGCAATCATTTCTAGGGACACAATAGGTGCTGACACAGCTCATGTGCGAGAAGTGTGATCCTTGTGTTCTCAGGGGCTCAGATAAAAGGGTACATAACAGCTTCAACCCACCGGCTAGTATGCTGGTGATCTAGTGAATAGGGCTTGGGGTGGGGGTGGAGGCTACAGTGGGGAAAGTGGGGAGAGGAGAGGGACCCACACTGGAGATGTAAGGGAGCTCTTCCAAAAATGCATAGAGTGGGAAAGGGAGAGAAGTCTGTAAAGGAATAGAAGAAACAAGGGAATAGTTGAGCCATTGTAAAGGGAAGCACTGAGGGACAAAGAGTGGGGGGCAAGAGGGGGAAAATGGGAAGTGGCCAGTGTGGAGGTAGGGAAACATTGGACACAGTAAAGCCAAGGTTGTTTGCACCCAAACTGTGATCACCTCCAATGGAATATAAAGGGGAATACATTGACTGACATCTGTACAAATCAGGGTACAAACACCTCCACATGCCCTCTGGGGACTAATGCAGTTTTAACAATGTGCAGTAACCCTCAACTGTTTGAAAATGGTCACCAGTAAAGTGCATTTCTTGAAGAGCAATGTAAACTGCAGAAGGGGAAAATGTGTTAGTTCTGGCAGGTGATAGTAGTACTTACTACAGAACCACTGAATGATCACATTACTCATGGCGAGCATAGATGTGAAGGTACAATCAGGACTGGTCACACTGCTGGATCACCTCATGGCACCAATGGGGATCGAACCACATCCTCAAACATCTACTCAGAATCCAGCTGGATGAGGGGACCCAGTATCTCACATTGAGCATGGGGACAAATGAAGAGCAGGCAGCCCTGGGACACACTGGCTTTGGCTCCTTCAGCTGTTTGGTGTTTGTTCCAGGTGTTGCTAGGGAGAGGGTTACAAATATTGATCCGTGTCACCAGCAAGCACAGAAAAAGAATGATTTTCTGGCCAAGTGTGGGAAGCAGTTCCTAAAGGAGGTACTGCAGGAACCATGGGAGAGGAGGATGGTGGGTGATCTGATTTATGGAAGGTTGAAGTAGAGGATGATGGTCATGATGTTAGCATATTGATTGTCATATCCACAAGATGTATGCATTCATATTTCTTCTGTGCCTGAGTATGACAGTCAATACATTTTTATGCCTGTATCTTCTATTGTGTCTTTAAAACTGGCAAATGTGAAGTGTGATGTTCCACACAAGACCAGGTATTGAATGAAGTATTTTCCTCTCAGACATGTGGCTTGTCCCTGCTCCCAAGGTGTAGCCAGGGAAGGAAATGACACAGGATAATATCTTTCTGCATTATTATAATGTTTGCCATCTGAAGAGACTCATGGGGCCTTGTGACTATCAGCGGAAGAAAGTTTAGTTTGCTTCATGTGTGAATCACCTGGCATGATCCCACTCCCTGAGCAGGCACTTCCTAGCCACAGCTGTGCTTACCTGGCCAGTAAACCATTGCTCTGAGTCACTGTGCCCAATCCACGATGGGCACATACTCCTTGGTTTGCAAAGGGAGTTTCCAGCACAGGCAACAGTGTGATCCCTGAGTGAACAGGGGGCTGCCACCATGCAGGTAACTGACAACATCCCCTTCCCCACACAACATAATGTTTACTGTGCTGGGTATTGGGTGTAGTGTCTTCCAAGAAAGGAACGGTGCAAAGAAAAAAAGACGTAAGATGAGGAATATACATCATGCTGGGTGACCTTCCCTGCCTCATCGGCAGGTCTATAAAATTTAGAGTAGTACTAAGTGAGTCCTGCAAGCGGACTCTGTAATTAAAAATACCAGAAGGGAAGAAAACGAGTGTCCAAAATCGCAAACTAGATCCAAGTACAATCAGTACCAAGAAGACCATTCAATAGAAAGGCAGAGGGGGGTGGGGAATAATAGTGGGATACACTTGCAGCACGGTATGTGAAGCAGTGTTGCAAGGGCTGGTTGTCAATGATGGCAACACACCTTCTCACAAAAGAGAAACCCGCCAACTCCGCCAGATGTACTATCAGCATCAATGCCATTTTTACAGTATGATTTGACTTTTTGATAGTAGGAATTTGGGGTTCTGAAAACTGTTGCCTGAAGTGCCACACTAATGGTAGATTAAGTAACCATAATTGACAGAGTTGAGCTAGGTGGTGATGGTAGCCTGCAGCCTGTGACTGACTTTCAGCCAGTGGATGGTGATTGACTGCTGATCTGTTTCATCCTGGGGTGGACTCGTTGGCTGGAGTCTTCTTCCCTGATGATGCTGGAGGAGGATGTAGCTACTCTAGTTGTATCTGTGGTGTGGTTACTACATGTGCTGTGAGTATGTGTTTAGAGAGATGGTGTCCCTTCCCTGACAAAAACAGGAATTTTTATGTGGCTAGGACCAGGACTTGCTGTTAGATACCTTGTCAGTCTAGGTGTGAATTTGACATCGTTTCCACAAGGGGGAGTCATTCAAACTTTTAGTTGTAAAGTTGCATATTCCTGGATTTCCTTCTCCCTCTCGAAAACAGAAGATTTCAGCAAATTAGGGGGATGTGTTTGGAACTTTACACATGTAGGGAGTTTTTCTCAAAGGCTGCCCTCACATATTGTCCTGCCACACACCACAAAAGTAGGTTCATTAGTACGGCTTGGGAACCTGTGTCCAAACCTCTGGCACGTGAAGCACCTCATAGGAGGAGGAAAATAGGCCCTGACATCACATCTACAAATGACATTAACTTACTTGGGTAAAATTTCCATCAAAGGCTAGGATGGAAGTTCCTTTTCCCACCCTGTTATCCTTAGGTCCTCTAGACAATGAAGAAAATGAACTCCATGCCACTAGTTCTTCATCAGTGTAGTGTTAGATCCTGATAAACCTTTAATTTTATTGTGTTTTTATGAGGTGAGGTGGTAATGGTATGTTCCCAAGAATGTCACACACCTGAATTATCTGTGATTCGTTAGCAGTCTAAGTTTGATCAACAAAGATCCACTTCTCACTTTCTGTATTGCAGCAACTTCTCTGAACAGAAAGAGCAGTGGATTTGTTTTTGAAGAAGATTTTATAAGTTCTGGAGCATACCAAGAACTGGGTAAATGTTCCCCCTCCATTTCTTTTTGTCTGACTCATCTCATGACGTGTAGAAGACAAACAATGTGAGGTCATAAGCATCTGCATTATTATATTGCTTTATCTGCTAAGATGGACGTGCTGTCATGGTCACCAGTACAAGAGATTTTGATCTGTCTTTCTGCAGATCATCCACCCTGAGGCAACTTCTTTCTAATTGGTGGTAGGGGGCATCAAAAGGATGAATCTTAGAGGTTAAGTAAAATGTGATTGTGTCTTATGCCCTGTGCAGGTAAAAACAATTTACTGCAGTAAGGTGTTGGCATTTAGAGAAATGCCTGTTGGATTGTCATTTTCTATCTAATCAGATGGTTGGTTGTGTATCAACCCTCCCAGAAACCACACAATAGGGGGACAGAAGCTGAAGAACCCATTTAATCTACAGCAACAATCCTTTGTCACTTTCAGGGCACTTCAGTGAAGCTAATTGGTCAGTAACTGTAGATAGATGTTGGGTTTTTGCCTGGCTTAAGTGCTCGAATGATGATCCTACCTCGCCATTGCAAAGGCAAGATAACATTGAGCCAATGAAATGGTACTAAGCCACAGAGGGGTTGTGTGCACTGAAACCCAGAAGTTTCTTCCCATGTCATCAAAGGGAGATCCACTTACTGACAACATCTGCATGAACCAATGCACAGACCCCTACAGATGTCCTCTCAGGGCCAGCACGGAACTGACAATGCACAATAACTATGGAGCAATGGAGATTGTCATCAGTGGAGTGCTTTTGTTGTAGAGTGACAGATTGCAGAAGAGGTGGAAGCAAGGTGTTTATTTCTGGCAGATGGTAGTAATCCCCATTACATTTCCACTGAGTGCTTGCATCACTATCAGTAGATTTGTATTCCTGTACTTTTTTCATTTCTTCAATGTTGGACAGACTAGTAAACATAGAGGATGATAGAACTGTATTATGGAGGATGGTGTTCTAAACAATTGACACATGATGGTTGTTCACAAGAATTATCTTCATGGAGTGATATTCTGCAGTTACCACATTATCTGTGCAGCAGGATGACAAATGAGCAAATCTTTAGCATCTGCAGCACTTCATAGGTTGTGGGATGTATGCATCACACCTATACACTATGACAAACTTTTCTGGGAAGACATTCCCTTCAGAGGCTAAGATAAAGACATCAGTCTGTTCAATGATCCATGGGACTTTTTGGATGTGCCCAACTGTGTGTGCCAAGCTGCTTGTAATTAGCCTGTAGCTCCTTATTTGGAGCATATTCAAAATTTTGTGTGGGGAAATGAATGGTTGATTTGCGACAGGGACCAAACAGTGAGGTCATCGATCCCATTGGACTAGGGAAGGACGGGTAAGGAAATCAGCTGTTCCTTTCAAAGGGACCATCTTGGCATTTGCCTGAAGCGCTTTAGAGAAACCACAGAAAACAATCAGGATAGTCAGATGTGGGTTTGAACAGTCGTCGTCCTGAATGTGAGTCCAGTGTTCTAACCATTGTGCCACCTCACTGTGTGGGGAAATTGTCAGTGGCTGAGGGGCTGTAGGTTAAGCAAAAGATCTATATTAAAGACATAGGAGAAAATCTGAGTAGCCCTCTTAGATTATTTGCAGATGATGCTGTCATTTACTATCTTTTTAAGTCATCAGATGACCAAAACGAATTGCAAAATGATTTAGACAAGATATCTATGTGGTGCAAAAGTGGCAATCAACCCTGAATAAAGAATAGTGTTAAGTTATTAACATGAGTACTAAAAGAATTTCAATTACACAGTAAGTCACAATTCTGAAGGCTGTAAATTCAACTAAATACTTAGGGATTACAATTACAAATAACCTAAACTGAAATGATCACAATGTTTTGGGTAGAGCAAATATAAGACTTCAATTCATTGGTAGAACACTTAGAAGGTCTAACAGAGCTAAGAGAGACTGCTTACACCACACATCCTGCCCTATTGTGGAATATTGATATGCAGTGTGGAATCCGCATCAGGTGTGACTGATGGATGACATCAAAAAAGTTCAAAGAAGGGCAGCTCGTTTTGTATTATTGCGAAGTAGGGAAGACAGTGCCACAGACACTATACAGGAATTTATTTAACCTGGCAAGATTAGGGCCATCAGGCCCTCTCTTACATCTAACCAGGCATTCTACTTATTTTACATTCATATGTTTTAGTAGGCATGTTAAACTACATCTAGTACAAAAAGTGAAATAAACAATTAGAAAGGCACACCTGGAAAAATACATACATATAGAGTTTATATTCGTAGATCATAAGTACTGTTATAATTAGACATTATTGAAGAGACAGATTTTAGATAGGAGTGCTAGCAGCAGGGAGTATGAGGGAGACTCATGGTAAAGAGAGGAGAAGAATAGAGAGACATGATGAAACATAATTAAGGAAATATAAAGGAAAAGAAGATTGCGTGGCTAATAGAGATAGATGAAGAGGAAGGCATCTCAGGAGCAAGATAGCAGACGCTAGGTTTGCTATTTGACAGATGAGAGGATGGGCCTTGTACATTAATTTTGTGGAGAACGTTATGAGGATGATAGTAGGAAATGCTTCAACTTCTTAAAAGCAGCAGGAGATTGAATTTTGCGCAAGGTAAGGGGCAGTTTGTTCCAGAGGCGGACAGCGGCAACTGAGAAGGAGTTTGCAAAAGTTTGTTTTTTGAGTGGGCACAGTTAGTATACCAAATAAGAGTGACCTTGTGTTTCGATTGTGATGGCATGACAGGTTTTTAATCTTTGAAGCAAGGTACTGGGGTGCTTGCACGACGAGGAATCACGCAATTTGTCCGGCCGCAGCCACCCTAGCTCGGAGTATGAAGCACTAACATGATCGTATCAGCGAATGTTGCAGGTGTAATGCACACAGGCATTCATGGTTAGTTCTAGCCATCTTTTGTTTTCACTACTCATGCCTTGTTGAATCACATCACAATAGTGGAGGTTTGGTGGAACGAGTGCTTGCACGAGCCGACGTTTCAAGTCCTGTGGAAATATGTTCCGAAACTTTTTGAGAGCATAGAGACAAGCAGACGTCTTTCGGCACACTGCGACTGTATTCTCCACCCAGTTGAGATGCTCATCCAAAGTTACACCCAAGTTCTTAACTGTTTTCTGATATGGTATTGGAGTACCATCGAGCAGAATAGGAGGTAGCCGTACGCGGAAATCTGAACTTATTAATTTCTGATGGGCTATTAAGATTACTTGCGTCTTTTTTGCATTTAGTTTAAGCCCCAGGTTTTTCGCCCATGTCACTACTGAAGACAGATCATCATTCATCTGAGCGATTGCAGTGTTTACATCTTCAGGTCTGACGCTTAGGTAGAGCTGGAGGTCGTCGGCATAGAAATGATATTTACAGGACAGAACCGACGAAATATCGTTGACATATATAGAAAACAAAAGTGGTCCTAAGACTGATCCTTGTGGCACTCCTGAGGAAACATGTTTCCAGGAAGATTTTTCATACAACACATTGCTGTCTGTCTTAAGTAGCTTTCAAACCATCTCATTGCACTATCTGAGAAATTAAGCTGTTGCATTTTTCTGAGCAATATGTCAAAGTTAACAGTGTCAAAAGCTTTGCTGAAGTCCAGTAGCATCAATATTGTTGCCTTTCGATTGTCGATGGCATATTTAAGGTCATCAGTTACTTTAATTAGAGCAGTGTTTGTGCTGTGATGTTTACAGAAACCGGATTGAAATTTGTCATATAGGCTGAATTCATGCAAGTGTTCAGTGATTTGGTCATGAACAATATATTCAAGTGCTTTGGAAACAGCAGGCAGTATGCTAATTGGTCGGTAATCACTAGGCAATTGCGGGTTTTCGATCTTAGGGATGGGTCGAATTATGCTTCTTTTCCATGCAGTGGGGTATATTGTTCACGAGGAAAAAATTAATTATGTCAGTTAAGACAGGTTCCTCCTCTGATTGCAAAGACGTTCTGTTGGCACCTACCTATATAGGGATAAATGACCATGATAAAAGAAGAGAAATCAGGGCTCACACAGAAAAATCTGAGTGCTCATTTTTCCCATGTGCCTTACGAGAGTGGAACGGTAGAGGCAGCTTGAAGGTGGTTCATTGAACACTTTGCCAGACACTTAATTGTGAATTGCAGAGTAATCACAGATTTTGATGCTTTCATCAGTAATGGTGCATTGTGCATTTAACCCAGTGAATCAACTTCTCCAAGTTTATTTTTAGTATGTTTCACAAAAATGTGTCACAGCAGGAATATCCCCTTCAGTTTCATTATACAGTAAATACTGGGTGTATTTGTTTCTCCCAGTCATCTTGCGTATTGCTCTTCCTAAAGAGTAGCCAGAGTAGGGAAAGCAGTATGGTTGTAACTGTCCATATTGAAATTTCTACATGATGAAACGGCCAGGTCAGAACTGTGAAGGATTTGGTGTAATTTAATGTGTTCTGTGTGTGAAATGAGTGCCTTGAAGTGATGATCTCTGATCCAGGGGTCATCCAACAGTCACCAGCTGCAATCAAGGTCATCTGGCACAATTGTCATTGCCGAGAGTCCTAATGCCCAAGGGAAGAGTCATCTACTCCTTGGCATGCATTAGTAGCACGTGTGTGTGTGTGTGTGTGTGTGTGTGTGTGTGTGTGTGTGTGTGTGTGTGTGGATTATTAACAGCAGAGGGCATAGATCCCAGATGCCACTTAGGTTTCATTCTTTGACTTTCTGTCCGTTACTACTAACTGTGGCCTTTCTAATAGGGAATGACAAATCCATTTGCCCAACAGAAACAATATTACATAGGCACACAGTTTGATTTGAAGTCACTTTTGAATAATGTTGTCCATAACATTCTGGAACCCAAGAAATGTGGGATGAACTTCGGGTCCATGTTGATAGTAGCCATTTTTTGTGTTTTTGAAGGGCCAACTGTTCACAAGAAACACCTTTTCTGACTTGCTTGTTACATGTGAATAGTAATTTTGTTTGAGGTAACTCTTAAGGTAGGAACACTTAATCCTATTGCACATTTTGTCCACAATATTTGTCAATAATTCAGCGTACAACTACTATTTCCTTTCTTGTATGTTGATATGAATAGTTCATCAAGTGAGCAGTTGTATATGGCTGCCAAAAATGGACTTATTTTATCAACATCATCTGAAAGGAACCAAATTTGCATACAACTGAAGGACTCTCTTTTTAAGTGAATTTTGTTGCTTCATTACTCTGAGGGAATCTGCTTCCACATTCATCATGTTGATAGCTGTTCTGGATTTAAATTTTAGAATACTACAAAATACCCAATTCTTTGAATAATTGAACTCTTGCATATAAAAAAGCTTAGGAAAGGCTTTAAATTATGCTTCAAGTTTGATGTCCAAGTGCTCTTTTTATGAAATGCTAAAACTGGTCAGGTAATCCATAATTCATTTTGAACCAAAGCAGGTGTTTCATGAACCCCACTGTTTGTATCTCCTGCAATGTGTGTTGTCTGGAGAGGTAATTTTGCAGGTATACTGGGTGAAAGATGTCAATACTGTTTGCAAACAGTGTTGTGAATGGAGTTTGTGGTAAAAAGTAATAAATCATTGTGCCTGATGCAGTCATTTTACTGCATGAACAAAAATGTTAGAAAAGGTAAACTTTTCACCTTTAATCATTTTTTGGAACTGTCAACAAGAAATAGTTTCGTCAATGTTTGAATTAATGTGTAAATTCTGTTTGAAGTCACTAACTGCTCTCACTTTAATACTAGATGAGTGTAGTCAGGGTTATTTGCACATACTGAGCTATATTTCCTCAAGACAGATGGAGTTTCTAGTTTTAATATTTGTCTTACTGTGTTAAACCTTTAATGTAAGGTTATACCTCTTAAACAGTAGGTGACAGCATTTTAAATTTTTAAAATGCGTCAATAACACAAAATATTGAAAACCAGATTGTGTTTCTGGAAGCCTTTAGACACACAACCTGTAGTTGTATCTGATTGAGAGAAAGATGTTTAATAATATGGATTTACATGATCACCACCACCACCACCACCTCTGTTGAAGGTATTTTGGGAAGCTTTGTTTAGTAACTCAAGTTTTGTAGTCCCATCACCAGTAACATGTTCACTATCATTGCTATCTTGCAGTGAAGGTACTTATTTGTCTTGCTGCTGGTATACTTCACATACAACTAGAAGTTTTATTTTGTGTCAGATTTTGAGACAGTCTCATTGAGAAAACAATGAAAGCTTAGTCCATTGACATCCACACTAAGTTTTGAGCATGTGTAAAAGGTTGTTAATAGTGAGTGTTCTTTTAAATATAATCTACTTTCCTCATTGATTCCACAAGTCTCTTACCCTGTTTTGTGTACATGGGACATACGTTTAACTAACTAGTGCAAAACACCATTGCTGTTCAAAGGTTTTCATTGACATTAGCTGCATTTGGGCATTGAAATTTGTCAGTGGCAAGAGGTGAAAACTTGTGCCAAACTGGGACTAACACAGATGTACCACTTAATGTGACCAGTCACCCCATCCACTTTAATCATCTGAGCACATTTCCCAGCCAACCCAAATTCCCGGCCTGTTGCGCATTACTTGTGCAGCGTAACCTACCAATGAAGCCCTCAGTCACCCTTTTGGATTCCCACAAGTGATCAGGCTTTGTGTGCACCCGCACAGAAAGAATGCATCATCAAACAACACACCTTGCTGATGCATGTACATGTGGTGTATGTGTTCTGACGAGTCCAAAAGAATAGACTCCACATTTATGTAAGTATCAGTTGCTGTTAACACCGTTTCTTTGAATTTCAGCCAGATTTGGTTGGCAGTTATATAGTTAGACTGTCTGAAAGTAAGCTGTCAAATAGATTTTTGTCTGATTTTTTAGATAAGTATTTTTGACAGATTTCCATGTCATGGTTGTCAACCTTGCTAAAACAATCTTCTGACCACTAATCCCTATATCCATCATTAAGCTCTTTGTGTTCAGGATTGTTTACTGTGAAAAGTTGTTACCACAAACAAGTGCACTTTATAAGGGCTCCTAAAATTATTGCTCAAAATTTTTGGAGAAAGTATTCATTGAAATTTTGGATGGTGTTTTTTTGGCTAGTAGTCACTTTAAAAATTGACTTTCACCAGCACTTTCAGGGCAAATTGGAGTCACTATCAATTATAGTAGTATGAGCAGGTTTTTATTCAAAATGAGTCTTTAATTTTCATCAGGCTGCCTCCCATTAGGAATGGGAGTTTACGAAGCAGTTGTGATATTGCTTTCAAATGACAGTGCAGCAGTCATTCGTCTTTCTTGCAGGTTTTATCCAGCAAATTTAGATTTCGGCTAGTGCTAGCCATTATCATTGCTGAGAAATACAAGAAAGGAAGTAGGTTACAGTACGCTTGTTCGCCCACTGCTTGAATACTGCTCAACAGTGTGGGATCCATACCAGACAGAGTTAATAGAAGAGAGAAGATCCAACGGAGAGCAGTGCGCTTCGTTACAGGATCATTTAGTAATCGTGAAAGCATTACGGAGATGATACATAAACTCCAGTGGAAGACTCTGCAGGAGAGGCGCTCAGTAGCTTGGTACGGGTTTTTGTTAAAGTTTCGAGAACATACCTTCACCAAAGAGTCAAGCAGTATATTGCTCCCTCCTACGTATATCTCGCGAAGAGACCATGAGGATAAAATCAGAGACATTAGAGCCCACACAGAAGCATACTGACATCCTGCTTTCCACGAACAATACGAGACTGGAATAGAAGGGAGAACCGATAGAAGTACTCAGGGTACCCTCCGCCACACACCGTCAGGTGGCTTGCGGAGTATGGATGTAGATGTAGAAGTACATAGTCCTGCCATAGTATAAAAAGTTACAACTTATGCCATAATCCATATGGCTTATACATTAGATTACATACCACCATTTTATAGTATCTATGCAAGTTCTGGTATGTCAGTCCCCTGTTTGGGCTTCTGTCATTTCTTTCAAGACTACCGTATAATGGAGGTAGGCTTTGAGGAGAACACATCGATTGGTTGTGTAGTGCCCTCTATATGAACTGTGTAATATGTAACACTCAAAGGAAGCAGGTATTGAATTAATAAAAAGAAAGATCCTAACTGCTTTCTTTCGAGTGCTACATATTATGTAGTTCATATAGATGGCACCACAGCCAATCTGTGTGTTCTCCACAAAGCCTACCTTCATTATACTGTAGTCTTTAAATAAATGTGACAGAAGCCCGAACAACAGGGCAGTGACTTAACTTTAATCGATACTATAAAAAGGTGGGATGTAATCAATGTCTAAGCCATATAGGTTATGGCACGAGTTTTCACTTTTTATACTATCGCCTGATGATTTACTACCATTATTTTTTTAGCATTGATAATGGCTAGGCAGTGGCTGGAATCTAGATTTGTCAAATGAAACCTGCAAAAAAAAGTTTGACTGATTGCTGTTCTCATTTTAAATTCTAATTTTTCTTGAAACCTTCAGCAAGTACTCTATGTGAATCAGAAGACCACTAGAAGCAACCAGTTAATTCCAGTTGCCGAGTATACCCTCCACCCACAAAAGTCACAGGAACTATCTTCTTCAATTTCACTACAAAATAAACTGCTTCTAACAAACACAAATATACCATCAGCAATTTTATTCAGTCTGTCTTTTCTGACCACCACCAGAATTTTCATTTTAATGTTGCAACCCTTGTCAGTTTCAATGTCATGAACTAGAACAAGACCTACCACAGTTAAGCATGTGACTATGTGACAGGAATAAATGTCACTTAAGGCTTGGCAACAGGGAAAGGGGAGATAGACATATCTACTAATTTTCTCTATTACAGATACAGTTTTATATAATGTACTATGCAATGAGTGTAGAGTTCAGATGAATCACTAACTTAATGATAACATCCATATACGTACATGTGACTGCTCAAAGGAACAAGGTAATGGCCATATGATGTGTTTTTGTGAACCTGTGTTTCATTTGGAAGTTTCTTCTGTCCCATTAATTGAGTCTTGTGATGTATTACAATTCAGAGTGACAAAAGAAATTTGAAGTGATAAAAGCAGCAAGATTTCAGCTAAATTTAGTTAGTAACCACAAAACACTTTACAGTATGCTGCAGTTGGATATGTTTTGTAAGCATTATCTTTGCAATGCAGATTAACTGTAGATCTGAGAAACTATTAAAGCAAATACTGTATGAAGCCAAAACTTTATTATATCCTGTACTGATGGATGAATCCCACATGTACGGGTGTTTGATAATGAGGGGGAAGAATAGATTCACTGTTTTGCATAATATATTTACTTATGATTCTACAGGAATGTGTGAGATCACCATAACCATCTCCACGAACAAATGTTTTCTCCAAGGTTATTGATTTTGAATGTGTAAAAGATGAAGTTTACTCACTCGTGTGTCAAAAACAGACATCACCATGTCTTTGGCATTTTTCACATCTGAAGGTCGACCAGCAACACGAATATGTGGATCTGCAACAAGTAACTAATTTAATTACTTATTGTTAGTGCAATATTGCTTTAACAAATTATATAAATGTTTTTCAGAATCCATAAGGACAACCTAGCTCCAATTTAATTACTAATGCTGTTAATTTCACAGGACCTTTATTTCCATTCAGAAGTAATTTTTTTCATTTTTATCATTTATTTACATGACTGCGCAATGTAATGTTATTTGAATCCATGTTACTTCTGTGTCAAAGATATATCTGATATTACAAAAGTGATGCAATTTCATGCTGCATTGTGTAATTTACATATTTACATTTTAAGACTTTTTTCAGTGCATTTCTATGGCAAATTCATTTAAGTTTGATGTTTTTGAGGTTATCAATGGAAGACATTGCTGATGCTCCTTTCAAAAATTTTTGCCACTCAATGATTTTGATAAATTTAGTAGGGTGTTATGTACTGCTTGTTTGATATTTGGGCTTTTTGCTATCAGTGTCAGCCTCATGCTGCTTGTATGAAAGTGTTCATGTTATTGTAATTATGAAATGACTAACATTAAGGTATTGACGTAATAAATCATCAGAATATTAAAACTAATAAGCAGGTTTTTCAAGTTCTTGGCTTTACTTTATATTACGAAACATCAATAAGAATCATGGATAAAACCCCCTCAAAAGCAGACTCCAAGAGACAGAAAGGAGCATACCAAGGGAAGGTCAACAACTTTTAATGCTCCATTATTAAGATGTGGAGCTATTCTGATTATAGGAAACCTAAGAATACATTTTTATACTTTTGTTCTGTTTATCAGCAGTCCTAGCTAGCTGCACTTTCTCCTCAGGAGTTCATTCATAAAAGGAATCTGACTTTTCAAGGAAATTTTATATCTCTGTAGTTATCACAGATTTCTGAGCTAAACATATGCCATACATATCGTCAGCATATGTTTTAACGTGATGCTTATGTAGGATAATTAGTCCTCAGTGTGGTGTATAAACAGAAAAGGACCTAAAGTTAGTCCTTAAGCTTACCATTTTTCTTTTTTAAAAAATTACTTTTCTATTATACACAGCTTCAACATATTTGCATGTCTTTGAAGTGTTGTTGTGGTCTTCAGTCCTGGTTTGATGCAGCTCTCCATGCTACTCTATCCTGTGCAAGCTTCTTCATCTCCCAGTACCTACTGCAGCCTACATCCTTCTGAATCTGCTTAGTGTATTCATCTCTTGGTCTCCCTCTACGATTTTTACCCTCCACGCTGCCCTCCAATGCTAAATTTGTGATCCCTTGATGCCTCAAAACATGTCCTACCAACCGATCCCTTCTTCTAGTCAAGTTGTGCCACAAACTCCTCTTCTCGCCAATTCTATTTAATACCTCCTCATTAGTTATGTGATCTACCCACCTTACCTTCAGCATTCTTCTGTAGCACCACATTTCGAAAGCTTCTATTCTCTTCTTGTCCAAACTATTTATCGTCCATGTTTCACTTCCATACATGGCTACACTCCATACAAATACTTTCAGAAATGACTTCCTGATATTTAAATCTATACTCGATGTTAACAAATTTTTCTTCTTCAGAAACGCTTTCCTTGCCATTGCCAGTCTACATTCTATATCCTCTCTACTTCGACCATCATCAGTTATTTTGCTCCCTAAATAGCAAAACTCCTTTACTACTTTAAGTGTCTCATTTCCTAATCTAATTCCCTCAGCACCACCCGACTTAATTAGACTACATTCCATTATCCTTGTTTTGCTTTCATTGATGTTCATCTTATATCCTCCTTTCAAGACACTGTCCATTCCATTCAACTGCTCTTCCAAGTCCTTTGCTGTCTCTGACAGAATTACAATGTCATCGGCGAACCTCAAAGTTTTTACTTCTTCTCCATGAATTTTAATACCTACTCCGAATTTTTCTTTTGTTTCCTTTACTGCTTGCTCAATATACAGATTGAATAACATCGGGGAGAGGCTACAGCCCTGTCTCACTCCTTTCCCAACCACTGCTTCCCTTTCATGTCCTCGACTCATAACTGCCATCTGGTTTCTGTACAAATTGTAAATAGCCTTTCGCTCCCTGTATTTTACCCCTGTCAACTTCTGAATTTGAAAGAGTATTCCAGTAAACGTTGTCAAAAGCTTTCTCTAAGTCTACAAATGATAGAAACGTAGGTTTGCCTTTTCTTAATCTTTCTTCTAACAAGGGAACCTCCCAATCGCACCCCCCTCAGATTTAGTAATACGTTGGCACAGTGGATAGGCCTTGAAAAACTGAACACAGATCAATCGAGAAAACAGGAAGAAGTTGTGTGGAACTATGAAAAAAAATAAGCAAAATATACAAACTGAGTAGTCCATGCGGAGGATATGCAACATCAATGAGAGTGTGAGCTCAGGAGCACTGTGGTCCCGTGGTTAGCGTGAGCACCTGCGGAATGAAAGGTCCTTGGTTCAAGTCTACCCTCGAGTGAAAATTTTAATTTTTTGTTTTCAGACAATTATCAAAGTTCAGGCACTCACACATAATCAACTTCGCTCTCCAAAATTCCAGGACATGTTCAGATTTGCTTGGACATATGCAGGATTTGACGGTCTACACACGGAAAAATTTGAAAACGTTAAAAACATATGTTTTGATAGAGCACAGGCAAAACTGCGCGACTGTTAAACTGTTGCATTCATTTGTTGCAGGTTATGTGACAAACTTATCTTTTCATCACTTTTTTGGAAGTGATTATCACATCCACAAGAAAACCTAAATCGGGCAAGGTAGAAGAATCTTTTGCCAAGTGTACAAGTTAGGTGGGACCACAACATATTCCTGTCATGTGAAGCACATGCCGTCACCAGTGTCATATAGAATGTATCAGACGTGTTTTCATGTGGAGGAATCTGTTGACCTATGACCTCGCAATCAAATGTTTTCGGTTCCCATTGGAGAGGCACGTCCTTTCATCTATTAATCACACTGTTTTGCAGTGCGGTCGCAAAACACAGACACTAAACTTATTACAGTGAACAGAGACTTCAATGAACGAACGGACAGATCGTAACTTCGCGAAAATAAAGAAATTAAAATTTTCACTCTAAGGAAGACTTTAACCAAGGACCTCTCGTTCCCCAGGTGCCCACGCTA
Source organism: Schistocerca nitens (assembly GCF_023898315.1). Taxonomy (NCBI): domain Eukaryota; kingdom Metazoa; phylum Arthropoda; class Insecta; order Orthoptera; family Acrididae; genus Schistocerca; species Schistocerca nitens. Next base: position 964,186,727 of record NC_064615.1, read on the forward strand.
ACCACGGGACCACGGCGCTCCTGAGCTCACATTCTCCTTGATGTTGCCTATCTTGCGCATGGACTACTCAGTTTGTATATTTTGCTAATTTTTTTCATAGTTCCACACAACTTCTTCCTGTTTTCTTGATTAATCTGTGTTCAGTTTTTCAAGGCCTACCCACTGTGCCAACTTATAACTAAATCTGAGGGGGGTGCGATGGGGAGGTTCCCTTGTAAGATAAGCCGTAAGGTTAGTATTGCCTCACGTGTTCCAACATTTCTACGGAATCCAAACTGATCTTACCTGAGGTCCGCTTCTACCAGTTTTTCCATTCGTCTGTAAAGAATTCGCGTTAGCATTTTGCAGCTGTGACTTATTAAACTGATAGTTCGGTAATTTTCACAACTGTCAACACCTGCTTTCTTTGGGATTGGAATTATTATATTATTCTTGAAGTCTGTGGGTATTTCGCCTGTCTCATACATCTTGCTCACCAGATGGTAGAGTTTTGTTAGGCCTGGCTCTCCCAAAGCTGTCAGTAGTTCCAATGGAATGTTGTCTACTCCCGGGGCCTTGTTTCAACTCAGATCTTTCAGTGCTCTGTCAAACTCTTCACGCAGTATCGTATCTCCCATTTCATCTCCATCTACATCCTCTTCCATTTCCATAATATTGTCTTCAAGTACATCACCCTTGTATAAACCTTCTATATACTCCTTCCACCTTTCTGGCTTCCCTTCTTTGCTCAGAACTGGGTTTCCATCTGAGCTCTAGATATTCATACAAGTGGTTCTCTTCTCTCCAAAGGTCTCTTTAATTTTCCTGTAGGCAATATCTATCTTACCCCTAGTGAGACAACCCTCTACATCCTTACATTTGTCCTCTAGCCATCCCTGCTTAGCCATTTTGCACTTCTTGTTGATCTCATTTTTGAGACGTTTGTATTCCTTTTTGCCTGCTTCATTTACTGCATTTTATATTTTCTCCTTTCATCAATTAAATTCAATATTTCTTCTGTTACCCAAGGATTTCTATTAGCCCTCTTATTTTTACCTACTTGATCCTCTGCTGCCTTCACTACTTCATCCCTCAGAGCTACCCATTCTTCTTCTACTGTATTTCATTCCCCATTCCTGTCAATTGTTCCCTTATGCTCTCCCTGAAACTCTACAACCTCTGGTTCTTTCAGTTTATCCAGGTCCCATCTCCTTAAATTCCCACCTTTTTGCAGTTTCTTCAGTTTCAATCTGCAGTTCATAACCAATAGATTGTGGTCAGAATCCACATCTGCCCCTGGAAATGTCTTACAATTTAAAACCTGGTTCCTAAATCTCTCTCTTACTATTATATAATCTATCTGATACCTTTTAGTATCTCCAGGATTCTTCCAGGTATAAAACCTTCTTTTATGATTCTTGAACCAAGTGTTAGCTATGATTAAGTTATGCTCTGTGCAAAATTCTACAAGGCGGCTTCCTCTTTCATTTCTTCCCCCAATCCATATTCACCTACTATGTTTCCTTCTCTCCCTTTTCCTACTGACGAATTCCAGTCACCCATGACTATTAAATTTTCGTCTCCCTTCACTACCTGAATAATTTCTTTTACCTCATCATACATTTCATCCATTTCTTCATCATCTGCAGAGCTAGTTGGCATATAAACTTGTACTACTGTAGTAGGCATGGGCTTTGTGTCTATCTTGGCCACAATAATGCATTCACTATGCTGTTTGTAGTAGCTAACCCGCACTCCTATTTTTTTATTCATTAATAAACCTACTCCTGCATTACCCCTATTTGATTTTGTATTTATAACCCTGTAATCACCTTACCAAAAGTCTTGTTCCTCCTGCCACCGAACTTCACTAATTCCCACTATATCTAACTTCAACCTATCCATTTCCCTTTTTTAATTTTCTAACCTACCTGCCCGATTAAGGGATCGGGCATTCCACGCTCCGATCCGTAGAACGCCAGTTTTCTTTCTCCTGATAACGACGTCCTCTTGAGTAGTCCCCGCCCGGAGATCCGAATGGGGGACTATTTTACCTCCGGAATATTTTACCCAAGAGGACGCCATCATCATTTAATCATACAGTAAAGCTGCATGTCCTCGGGAAAAATTACGGCTGTAGTTTCCCCTTGCTTTCAGCCGTTCGCAGTACCAGCACAGCAAGGCCGTTTTGGTTAATGTTACAAGGCCAGATCAGTCAATCATCCAGACTGTTGCCCCTGCAACTACTGAAAAGGCTGCTGTCCCTCTTCAGGAAACATGTTTGTCTTCAGGAAACATGTTTGTCTGGCCTCTCAACAGATACCCCTCCGTTGTGGTTGCACCTACGGTACGGCCATCTGTATCGCTGAGGCACGCAAGCCTCCCCACCAACAGCAAGGCCCATGGTTCATGGGGGGGGGGGGGGTGTCTTTGAAGTACAATACTATTATAAGCACCAGTTTCTCACTGACATCAGTTCTTGCGTTTTGTGATTTGTACACAAACTACTGAATGCTTGAGGGATAAAAATAATCTTGCTGTTAAGTCACTTTCTCATACACAGTGAGGCTAAGTGTAGTACTGCAGAAATTTTAGAGTTCACACAAATTAATGTGGCATTTTTGCAGAAACACATTCTCATCCTGAGCACCGGGTAAGTCCACCGCTGTATTCTGAAAGGGCAGCTGCCTCAGTCCATCTAGAAACCCGCATACTAAGTTTTTTCATTGTCATCTTTTTACTACACAGCATGCCACCACAGTCTGTGTATTGTGGGTGCAGGGGAAGTTATTCATAACCAGACGAGTTCTTGTATGCAACATCATTAAAATTGTTTGAAGAGGCAAACAAAGTAAAAATCTGTAACTGCTGAAAAAAGTTGCAGGAAGTAGCAGCTGTTCCCAACACACAAAGTGATTAAAGTTGGAGAGGAGAAACCTAAGTGCTATTACTTCCCTAGGCTTCACTACTTCAGAAAGACATTGAAGAAGCTAAGTTTAGTTTTTGGTAATACTGCTGAACAGGTTCTCAGGAGATTTTATTTCTATTTGACACATGCTCTGTATTTTACACTGTCAGTATAGTAGGTGATATCTACCATGCTAGCTTTTGTGCATCTGTTTCGTGAGATACTTTTAATATTTTTGCATTTGATGAATTATTGTGTGTGTTAACTACCTCTTAATATGATGATTTGCAGACTCACTATCTGCATCTTACAAGTTACGAGAGATGCATTTGTGCATAGGCATCTAATGTAACTGCATCTCCCTTACCATGTGGCAGCCATTTAAAATAGAGCTTCCATCGCTACCATCATCCCCCCCCACCATGCTGTTTATGCATATTCAGTCTAAGCTGGTTAGCATGTACTCATGAGTGAGTAGTGCACCCCTTGAGGGGATGAATCACATTTTCTGTGTGTTCTGCTGTTGCATCTGAAGACATGTGAGTGTCTAAGTATTATTTGTATTATAGTGCTACATTGTGCTTTTAGGAAACATTTATTACTTTTATAAAAAATGTGGTTAAGCCAACTTGCTAGTATTTAAGAGCTTTCATTGTTTTCCTTTTCTGAAGTAGGGTTAAAGGTGTGAACTCTAGTTTGATGAGTAGAGTTAAAAAGAACTCATCATGGTCTTCTGTTCCTTTAATAAGAAAGATTTTAGGACAAATAAGCTGTGGAGAGCAAATATGATCTTTTGTGGTATCATCTTATGCATTGGTAAAAGGATACTTACCTGCAATGAGGGAAGGAAAGTGTGCCTGACGGAGGCAGTCCAAGGCTCCCTGGAGCTGGTCTTACAGCAGGAGAGCAACATCTTTGTAAACTGATCAGAAATTCATTCCCTAGATTTCCAAAATCTAGAAGTTCAGAGTAATATAATAGAGCACGTAGTATTGAGATGGTCAGTAATAAAACTGTATAATTTTAAAACCAATGGGGTATGATGATAGCACTAGTTTATTGTGTGTAGACTGCTTAGTCACAGCATTTTTTGGAAATCTTTCGGAGGTCAGGTGCAAGTACAGCAAATTACTAATAACTGCCACAAATACTGTTTTAAAAGCACTGCTCTAGTATGATGAAGTTTAGTTCATAACCCCCACACTGCATGAAGGTATAGCCAATGTGATGATTGACTTTTGGGCCATCAGTATAGTTTACTTTTGACCAGGAGAACTAGGAAAAACAGAGGAATGAACATGGAAATGTGAGGAGTTTATTATTTCTTTTGGTTCACAGGTTAAGTCCAGACAGATCTTTCCAGTACAAATCATAGCAGGGGAACTGGAGGAGTGGCAGGAAATGACAGGTGGGTGAGATGGGCAGAAGTTTACTTGACAAGAGGAAGATTGAGGTCAGAGTGAATAGACTGCAAATTAATTTTTACTGTGACTTCAGGCCTGAGTCACTTTAGTGGGTGAATATCCCTGCTGTTCAAGACTGCTGTGGAGATGTGCTGCCTAATTCTACAGTAACTGGTGTGTTATCTGTAGAGGAGGAATTCCAACCTACAAGTAGGCAGTTCACAGGTTCTTGAGCCACTAGTCAGAAGTCTGATCCCGCAGTGGTGCACTGTGGCAGTAACTAATGCTTTTGGGACTACCAATCCATTTGCCAATTTCCTGTAATCCAATCAAGTTTAATCAAGCACCCTATGAAGCCCAGGAGGGTAGAATGGTCTGCAACCAAGGAGGCATGACAACCATCAGAGTGTTGAGCTCCAACTGACACTTCTTATTAAGCTGGTAGATAAGTGGCAGCCAAATCAACTAGGCATCGAGAGTTCACAAAAATTGAGGTAACAATCACACTGAACAGTTCATTGTGAAGGTCAAGTCGTGTTTGTGAATAAGCAATTCTAAACTGGCAGAATTGTTTAACATGTTTTGTCAGTGGAAATTATGAAGTAACTGCTGCCAGCCCAGAACTACACTTCCCACCTGTAGCTTGCATTCAGCAGAACTCCTGGTTTAAGATCTGTAGTAAATACAAAATAGTCTACATCTAGGTTCAGTGGTGTCACACTCTACAGTCTCTGAACCCATTGAAGTGTATAAAAAAGTAGTCTCACACAGCACAGACACATGTAGAACTCCATTGTTCTTTGCATGGAGGGTACTATAGGATCATCTAACACTTGACAACCAAAAAGAGGAAACTACAGATAAAAACTCAGAGGGTGAGAGGGCATGTGCACTAAAATCACCCAGGAGATGGAAAGATGATATCTGATGGAACAGGTTAACTATCTTGATATGTACATTCCATATTTGGAGGGAGACAATAATTATGGAGAGTAAAATCGATAGTTACCTGTATGCAGAAAGCCTCAGTAGCAAATCCTTTACTGACAAGGGAACCTCCCCATCACACCCCCCTCATACTTAGTTATAAGTTGGCACAGTGGATAGGCCTTGAAAAACTGAACACAGATCAATCGAGAAAACAGGAAGAAGTTGTGTGTAACTATGAAAAAAATAAGCAAAATATACAAACTGAGTAGTCCATGTGCATGATAAGCAACTTCATGGACAGTGTAGGCTCAGGAGTGCCGTGGTCCCGTGGTTAGCGTGAGCAGCTGCGGAATGAGAGGTCCTAGGTTCAAGTCTTCCTTCAAGTGAAAAATTTACTTCTTTTTTTCGCTAAGTTATGATCTGTCCGTTCATTGACGTCTCTGTTCACTGTAATAAGTTTAGTGTCTGTGTTTTGCGACCGCACCGCAAACCCATGCGATTAGTAGATGAAAGGATGTGCCTCTCCAATGGGAACCGATAACATTTGATAGCAAGGTCATAAGTCAACAGATTCCTCCACAGGAAAACATGTCAGATACATTCTATATGACACTGGTGACTGCATGTGCATCACATAATTGTCTGAAAATTAAAATTTTCACTAGAGGGAAGATTTGAACAAAGGACCTTTCGTTCTGCAGCTGCTCATGCTAACCAGGAGACCATGGCACCCCTGAACTCAGGTTGTCCTTTATGTTGCCTATCTTGCACATGGACTACTCAGTTTGTATATTTTGCTTATTTTTTCATAGTTCCACACAACTTCTTCCTGTTTTCTCGATTGATCTGCGTTCAGTTTTTCAAGGCCTATCCACTGTGCCAACTTATAACTAAATCTGAGGGGGGTGGGATGGGGAGGTTCCCTTGTGAGTGGCACTATCACAAAACATTTTCACAAGTACAGATGCACAAGAGGACCCAAATCCTTTTCAAAGTCCACTATTTTCAAAATAGATTGATTACCAGAATGAGATTTTCACTCTGCAGCAGAGTATGCACTGATATGAAACTTCCTGGCAGATAAAACTGTGTGCCGGACCGAGACTCAAAATCGGGACCTTTGCCTTTCGCGGGCAAGTGCTCTGATTATGTACGACAGGGCATATGTTTCACACAACTGAATTTACTGAAGGATAATGCATATTGCTGGATAAAATACTAGTTGTCTGAATTTTGATAGGTGGTGTACTGAGCAGTTTGAAGGGGGGGTGAGAAGTATAGTCACATTTCTGTTTCTACTCCTATTTGCATGACCTATTAGGTATACCATCGACAAGTTTAACTGGAACACCAGTGACAGGACAAGGTTGTCCAGTGCAGTTGGGAACTGAAGACCCATATTAGCCTTTGCTCGTTTCTCTTTTTTTCCATCTTAATACTTCTTACAGAATTTCATCTCTGGATGGAGATACTAGGCTGTATACTAAAGGGTGGATGAGAAAACTTTTACAGCTAACAACTCTTGGCTCCCTCCAGCATTGTCTGACGTTGAGGTACAAGGCTGTGTTACTCTACTGCAGTGGCGCCGATGACTATATCTCTCTGCTGGGACTGGCATGACAATTGAGTAATACTCAACCAACAAGGGAGTTGGTAACTGTGGTCACTGATACATGGTGGTGGTTGGATCCATGATGTGTCCTCATGCAGCAGTCATTTGCAGTGTCCACAGCTGGTATAATTTGCCCAGTGTGAAGACATTCTCAGATTACCAACATTTAAAACATTGGGGGTGGGGTGGCAATGGGGGCAGGAGGTAAAAATTGGCTTTACAATACAGAAGTTAGCCATCACTTCCCTTTTTAGGCAATATTACCCTTTGAAAGCAAAAAATAAAAGTACCAGTTTCAACCCCTGCTGTTTAAGCCAGACAAAATTATTCCCAGCTCACTCTTCATCTGTCTGATGTGAGCTTGCAATGGAACCCACCCTGAGCCATGCTGAGGCTCTTCGTAGGAGCATTGGTGATGGGAACATCATATGTCATAGAAATACAAAGCCTGTGATAGTGTTTTGCTAATTGAGTTCACTTCCCTGAATTTTCCCCCCATTATGTTCCACAGTGGTTTAATTGCCAAAAGGGATTATTTTCTTTGAATTTACTGTTCTTCTGTGGTGTAGTCAGGTAAGGGAAAGTTGGAGTCCTTCCTTTCTACTTCAAACCTAGATCTGGGGAGACAGCTGGGGTTTTGCAGCCACCAGTATGGTTAAGTTTGACACTAACCATTGCAGATCATTTACCACAGAGCCACTCACTCCAGCCAGGGGCTCTTCACATGGGCACCACCTCTGTGCAGCAGTCTGTATGTGGCACAATAATCACTGACCACCTGTGGTTCCAAGTCAAAAGCCACTCATCTGTGACAACAAAAGTGTGTGTTCTGCAAGTAGCTGTAAGGCTGTAGGAGTGCCATGTTAATGATGTAAGCCTGCTTTTCATGCTTTTTCATCTGTAAGTAGTCCACACGTAATACATAATTATGGAAATTGTTTCGTAGCTTGTTCATCTACACAAACACACAAAGAAATGCGTTTTCATAATTATTCTCCACATATTTCTTGGGCAGTGAAAATGCTTTCTGACATTCTTTATTTCTTTGCTTTTATGAATGACACTACCATATGTTCCATTACGGAAGGTTGTAAATTATTGATCCTCATTCTAGTTCGTCCAAGTGTTCTTCAAACTTGTGAAGCTTCACAAGGAGGAACATCCACTCCCTTTCTGAGTACCCTGTATATTGTCACATCACAATGCTTTAGCATTTGTCTCCTTGGTACAAGCAAAGACTAACTCTTTGATGAAATATTCTTAGTTATTAGTCAACTCAAGGCATTGAATTGTCAGTATTTCAATTAGTTTCCTACTTGTCATTTACAGGCAAGGTGCTATGCCTGGCCAACAGGTTCTGGGATTGTCTAAGTGGCAGTGGAAATTGAAGTCCATGATAAACTTGATATTTCTAACAACAGTTTCCATCTGCGATCTTCATGGGGCGTGGTGCTAACAGATATCTCAGGAATGCTCCCTTGTGAAAGCAATAGATCAGTGGGTGGATTAGATAGGCAGCATCAGAACTAGATGCCCAGACTGACTCCATCCCAACAGGACTCCACCACTGGCCATCTCTTCTGGAGCAATGCAATTTACCAACTCATTGAGGTCTTTGCAGAAGAGTCTACTGTGAAGGAATGTTTTTGACATAAACCTTACATTTTATGAAGATGGTAGGTAGGAAACTCATGGAAACTGCACCAGCATAACTTGGCAGATAACCTGAGACTTCAGTTAAATTCGCTGAGAAAGCCTACATTCTCATTTTAGAATAACTCACATAAGTAATTTATATGAGGTGCAATCAAAACAGCTGTTTTGATATTTACATGTTGGCAGCTCAAACTAGTTCAAATGCACTATTTGTTGATTGTTTACAAAACCAGTAAAGTTCTGGTTTTGTTTCAGCAGTCTTGACTGCTGAAAGTTAACTATGGCTTAAGAAGTCTTGGCTTCTGCCAGTTATATAGTGAGCATTGCAACTTTGGGTTTACCACTAGGAGTTACATCCAGTTCATGTGCCTACAGTAATAAGTGAATGAAATGTTATATAGTGACTTCAAGACATTATAAGTAGCCTTAGGAGTGTGCCTCATGAACAGAGGGGTTTAACCATTATCCAAACTGATTGAACTGTGCAGTAAGTGGACCAAAAACTGCAACCCAATTCACAGTTTGTGCTCTGGATGAGAAGTAGTCCTATTCTGCTTATTTAACAGCACTCCTTACACAGATGTCACAGACAGCTCTGGTATCAAAAACTGTGTGCAAGCTGTGCACTGACCGCTGTAAGGTGACTTCTTTTCCCACAATATTGAAAAACCTACACAAATGCAAAATCAGAAGCAAATTCAGTGGTACCATTATCTGTCAAAAAACCAAGAAGATCTAGCAGTTTCTTTACTACAGTCAAAAACTATTTTCTGTGTTGTTTTAGTTGCTTTCATGGAATACGAGTCAACAACTAAGTCAAGTTTTACTGTGAAATGCTCACCAAACTGAGTCATGCCATCTGAAATGAGTGCCGTGGGAAACTTTCATCCAGGATTGTCTGCCATGACCATGTATGTTCCAAACTGCTGCCATTATCAAGGGTAATATCCATCATTTCTGTTGGGAACTTTACAGCTACCCATCCAACAGTCCCATTCGCACCTCCGACTTAACTCTTCTTGCACTTTAAACAGTGGCTTGTGGGACATTGGCTTGAAGGTGATTAACTGAAGACCACTTAACTGGTTCAAATGAATTCTCAGGCATTGTACTTTTGTGCAAGGCAATTTAAGACTAGTATATCATAAAAACTACTTGAAAGTGCTCAGTGACTGCATGGGATAGTGAGGTAAGTTTGCAGGAAACGAACAGCCACAAGCTTTTTCTGAAGGATATTTATGGTACAACAGCCCTTACTTTTTAAATATGCCTCTTATCTTTGCAGCTCCTTAGTCGCTGTTCTTTGCACTTACTATTGGTAGAATAATGTAAAATATATGAATGAAAATCAACATGCTACTGGCCAGAGTAACACTAATTTCGTACACTGACAATAGGTGGAAGTTTTCCTTCAGATAGGTACCAGTAACCCACAGCTCTTCATTTTTTTAATGCCAATGCCTTAGTGCCTGATATATTTATCCATGAAACTTCCTGGCAGATTAAAACTGTGCCGGACCGAGACTCGAACTCGGGACCTTTGCCTTTCGCAGGCAAGTGCTCTACCAACTGAGCTACCCAAGCACAACTCACGCCTCGTCCTCACAGCTTTTATTCTGCCAGTAACTCGTCTCCTACGTTCCAAACTTTACAGAAGCTCTCCTGCGAACCTTGCAGGACTAGCACTCCTGGAAGAAAGGCAAGGGCCTGAGTTAGAGTCTCAGTCCGGCACACAGTTTTAATCTGCCAGGAAGTTTCATATCAGCACACACACTGCTGTAGAGTGAAAATTTCATTCTAGATATTTATCCATCTCTGAAGTTTGTGTGTACCATCTATGACAAGATTAAGAGCATTGTCTACAGCTGGAGTTCACAGTCTGCATCACTCTCTCCATTGTTTACTAGCATCTAATGACTGCTATCTCTACTCCCCATGTTAAGGACACAACTTAATTCTTTAGATTTGTCTTCTCCAGTCCAGAGATTGGTTTGATGCAGCTCTCCATGCTACTCTATCCTGTGCAAGCCTTCTCTTCTGAATAACCACTGCAACCTACATCATCCTGATTCTGCTTAGTGTATTTGTCTCCCTCTATGATTTTTACCCTCCACACCTCCCTCCAATACTAAATTGGTAATCCCTAGATGCATCAAAATGTGTCTCATTAACTGATCCCTTCTTCGAGGCAAGTTGTGTGATGAATTCCTATTCTCCCAGTTCTATTCAGTACCTCATTAGCTATGTAATCTACCCATCTAATCTTCAGCATTGTTCTGTAGCACCACATTTTGAAAGCTTCTATTCTTTTCTTCTCACTTTCATACAGGGCTACACTCCATACAAATACTTTCAGAAAAGACTTCTTGACACTTAAATCTATAGTTTATGATAAATTTCTTTTCTGCGGAAATGCTTTCCTTGCCATAGCCAATCTATATTGTATATCCTCTCTACTTTGACCATCATCAGTTATTTTGTTCCCCAAATAGCTAAACTCATTAATTACTTTAAGTATCTCATTTCCTAATATAATCCCCTGAGCATCACATTTAATTTGAATACATCCCATTATCCTCATTTTCCTTTTGTTTATGTTCATCTCCTTTCAAGATACTGCCCATTCCATTCAACTGCTCTTCCAGGTCCTTCGCTGTCTGACAATTACGATGTCATCTGCAAACATCAAAGCTTTAATTTTTTCTCCATGGATTTTAATTCCCACTCCAAATTTTTCTTTTGCTCCTTTACTGCTTGCTCAATATACAGATTGAACAACATTGGAGATAGGCTATAACCCTGCCTCACTCCCTTCCCAACTACTGATTCCCTTTCAGGCCCCTCTACTCTCATAACTGCCATCTGGTTTCTGTACAAATTGTAAATAGCCTTTCACTTCCTGTATTACACACATGCCACATTCAGAATTTGGAAGAGTTTTCCAGTCAACATTGTCAAAGCTTTTTCTAAGTCTGCAAATACTAGGAACATAGGTTTTCCTTTCCTTGACCTATCTTATAAGATTTAAATTTATTCTTTAATCTTACTGTGTAGCCCATTTTCCCAGAAATAATGTGATAGGAAGTAGTAAATGCAGCAGTTCAGCATGCCTGTTGTAGAATGTCAAGACAAAGATATTTCAACAAAATCAGACACCACTTATAGCACCACATAGTAGTTTTCCTATTTTGACAGCCAATCTGTCTGAAAACCATATAGAGTAACTTCCACCCATTAACATACAACTTTAAAATTTACATTTATTCTTCTGATACATTTGTAGGACTAATGACAATCTTTTGTTTAACAGCTAGACATGTTTCACCACAGTTTTCTTTACAGAGTTCTCTTATTTTATTTTCTATATTGTGTGTGCCTTGATACTGCCAACAGAAAGCAGTCTTAAGTGTAAATTGATACAGGATGTCATCACTGTAGTTGACCAGCCCTGAGCAGTACATTATTTTTTGGCCAGCTGAATGTGTGTTTTTATGTTTAGACTGTCTTCTTGTCCTCTCTGGCAAATTCTGGAATTTGATATGTTGCTGTGCCTGTACATTTGCATTTAACATAATGAATTAATGATCAAAATTTATGTACAGGTATCTTCCTGTATCATCCTTGTTAGTTACATATCAATGAAAAAATCGATTCTTGAAAATACAGTGTAATATAGTTGAATAGATAAAAAAAATCCCATCACCAAGCAGAAGACAGGAGAAAAAAACGAAGTTAAGGAAACACACAAGTTTTCTGAGACAGTAGTCCCTTCTGGCAGAAGAGGAAGGAATAAATCTGCAGGAAAAGGACTGTCCGGGGAGAGCGAAATGGAAGTCACTTTTAACCCCAGACCAGGAGACCCTAATCAGTTGTGGGTGATTTTTCTGTAACTCACTATTTTGTAAATTCAACAGTCAGTTTTGTTCACCCCCCCTCTTCTGCCATAAGGAGCCACAGCCTACTAAAGCTTGTACATTTAACTGTGTGTTTTTCCTGTCACACTAGGTGTGCGGATTTTTTGTCCATCTAATTACATTTTCAATTATTGTTAATTAGTTAAATGAATATATACACTCTACAAACCACTTATGTGAATGGCAGGGTTATCACATTTTCTTTCCATCCCAACTGTGTAAATAGTGTGAGAGGAAAGAATACTTACATGTCTCTGCAAACGTGGTAATTAATTTCATCTTAATCTCTATGGGAGCGGGATGAAAATTATCTCCAGATTCTTCATTTAACACTGGTTCTAGAAATTCTTTTAATTAGACTTTTTCAGGATAATTTGTGTCAATCTTAAGGAGTTTGCCAATTCAGATTTTTGGGCATTTCTATGACAGCCTCCCATGGACCAAACACAACACTAATCATTTCTATTTTACCTACAACTGAGGATACATAATCACTCCATCGTAAATAAGAAATGTGTTGTGTAAAAGTTCTTTTTTATTATGGTTCTAGGGCACAAAACAGCTATGGCCATAAGTGACCATTCTGTGGGCTTAGTGAAGGGTAAAAACAGGAATTTAAATCAGCAGCAATGGGAGTGAAACTCAAGGAAGAGGGAAACTAAAAACAGAAGGAAATCTTAGAAAAGTTCTACTGAAGGGGGGTTGTTTTTCCTGAAAAGAGCTTCAAATGACCGATGCCATCTCACTAATACTTATAAACTCAAGGACGCATTTGGCCGAGTGCGTGTCATCTGCTAAAAGGGAAGATATATTAGATGACAGCTGCAAACAGGTGCATAGTGGATTAAAATAGGGGCACAGAAGTAAAAGCTGTCTTGCCATCCACATTTGAAAGCAGTGGGGGCAAAGCGGAGGAGGATTGCTACTTAAGAAAATGTCGATAGCTAAAAAGACAGTGCCCAATGTGGAGTCGAGTTAAACTTACCTCCTCCCAACAATGAGGCTGGGAGGAAGGGGTCCAAGCACAGGAAGAGATTTTATATCCCATTATTTATTATCCCAGACTGCAGACCAATTTATGTGCCATAAAAGAGCAACATGACATAAAACACTCTGTAGATCGGCAAAGGGAACCACGCTAACAGCAGATCGAGGAAGAGAGACAGCAGCCTTTGCCACTAGATCTGCTTCATTTCCATGCATACAAACATGCCCTGGGATCCAGAGGAATGCCACAGAAATGCCCCCAAAGTGGAGAATGTGGTGGCAGTCCTGAGTCCAGTGGACCAGAGGGTGGATCGGATAAAGAACTTGGAGGTTGAAAAGAGAGCTGAGCGAATCCAAGCATGTAATATACTGTACCCACTGATGGCGACATATATATATTGGACAGCCTGGAGAACAGCATAAAGCTCCACAGTAAAAAGCGAACACTGGTCGGGAAGCTAAAATCTAATAGGGGTGTCATCAGTAGTATAGGCACTCCTGACACTAAAGTGGGTCTTGGAGCCATCAGTGTAAATAAATGTGGCATCCTCCATTTGTGCGCATAGAGCAGCAAACGCCCAAACGCCCAATGATAAACTGCGGGGGAAGGGGGGGGGGGGGTGAACGATCCTTGGGAAGCTGATTAAGGTCACGCAGAAGGCAGGTCCGGGGTGAAGCCAAGATGGCATCTTACCTGAATTTGTCAAAGTTTTAGGAAATTGAAAGGAAAGTGAATGTAGCAGTTGAAAGACATGGACTCTTTTTTGTTTGGGGTTTAAGGGCGCTCAACTACTGAGGTCATTAGCACCCAGTCACAATTGTTAGAGCACATAGAATCTAGTAAAACTCAAGGGGGGGGGGGGGGGGGGACACCAGAAAGTTCTTACAAAGATGCAGATAAAATAAGTAAAAGAGTTAGATGTCTTTGGACAAGCCAGTCAAAGTAATGAAACGAAGTACACGAGCAGCTGCTCGAGCGTCATCAGCTAAAATATCCTGTAAAGTAGATGGCAGAGACAGGACAACACGAGATTGACTAAAACGGGGACACAACAATAAAACATGGCGCACTGTTAATGCATGACCACAAGGGCACTGCGGGGCTGGGTCACCAGAGAGCAGGTAGCGGTGGCTAAACCGGCAATGCCCAATCCGCAACCTGGTCAGAAGGACCTCTTCTCACCGAGATGGTCGGGAGGAGGTTGTCCAAGCAGTTGGGAACGGTTTTACTGCCCAGAGCTTGTTTCCTTGAAGTGATGACCAAGTATTCCACCACAAGGACACAAGCATCTTACAAACAACCCCACTAACGTCAGTTGACTGGACACAATGCGAGGCTGGCCGAGGCAGGAGGACTGCAGCCTTGGCTGCAGCATCAGCAGCCTCATTCCCAGGCACTCCTACATGGCCGGGAACCCACAGAAAGCTGACAGGAGAGCCATCGTCAGCAAAAGAATGGAGGGACTGCTGGATCCGTTGCACCAAGGGATGGACCGGATAGGGAGCTCCAAGGCTCTGAAGAGCACTGAGGGAATCAGAGCAGAGTACATACGATGAATGGCGGTGGCGGCAGGCATACTGAACGGCCTGATGGAGAGCAAAAAGCTCGGCCGTAAAGCTGGAACACTGGTCGAGGAGCCGGTATTTAAAGGTGACGGCCCCGACGACAAAGGCACAGCCGACACCATCGTCAGTTTTGGAGCCATCAGTGTAAATAAAGGTGTGACTGGCAAGTTGCGCACGAAGTTCGACAAACCGTGAGCAATACACTGCAGCCGGAGTACCCTCCTTCGGGAGCGAGCTGAGGTCGAGATAAACATGAACCGGAGCCTGGAGCCAAGGTGGTGTTGGGCTCTCACCCTCTCTGAAGGTGGTAGGGAGGGCAAAATCCAATTGTCGAAGCAGGCGACGAAAGCGGACTCCAGGGGGCAGCAGGGCAGACACATACAACCCATACTGACGGTCGAGAGAATCGGCGAAGAAGGACTGATGAGAGGGGTGGTCGGGCATTGACAACAACCGGCAGGCATACCGACAAAGCAGTACGTCGCGCCGGTAGGTCAATGGTAATTCGGCAGCTTCAGCATAAAGACTCTCGACGGGACTAGTGTAGAATCCTCCGGTCGCAAGACGTAACCCCCAATGGTGGATGGAGTTGAGACGGCGTAAGAGGGATGGCCGAGCAGACGAGTAGACGAGGCTCCCATAATCCAGCTTTGATCGGACTATGGACCGATATAAGCGAAGCAGGACAGTGCGATCCGCTCCCCAAGATGAACCATTAAGAACTGAGGACATTAAGGGAACGTGTACAACGGGCAGCCAAATAAGATACGTGTGGAGACCAACAAAGTTTCCTGTCCAGTGTGAGCCCTAGAAACTTAGTTGTTTCCACGAATGGGAAAACAACGGGACCGAGATGTAAGGATGGCGGAAGGAACGCTTTATATCGCCAAAAGTTGATGCAAACCGTCTTCTCTTCAGAAAACCGGAAGCCATTTGCCACGCTCCATGAGTATAGGCTGTCTAGACAACGCTGAAGGCAGCGCTCCAGGAGGCATGTTCTCTGGGCACTGCAGTAGATCGCGAAGTCATCGACAAAACGAGAGCCTGAGACATTAGGTGGAATGCAATCCATAATTGGATTGATCGCTATGGCAAAAAGGGCTACGCTCAAGACGGAGCCCTGAGGCACTCCGACCTCCTGGAGGAAGACGTCAGACAATACGGAACCCACACGTACCCTAAACTTTCGATCTGTTGAAAAGGAATCAATAAAAAGGGGCAGGCGACCGCGTAGACCGCACCTATGCATAGTGCGGAGGATACCTCCTCTATAACAGGTATCATAAGCCTTCTCCAAATCGAAGAACACGGCTACCGTTTGGCGCTTTCGCAAAAAGTTGTTCATGATGAATGTCGATAAGGTCACAAGGTGGTCAACAGCGGAGCGGCGGCGACGAAAGCCGCATTGAACATTGGTAAGGAGCCATCGAGATTCAAGAATCCAAACTAACCGAGCGTTCACCATGCGCTCCATCACCTTACACACACAGCTTGTAAGAGAAATGGGGGCGGTAACTAGAAGGAAGGTGTCTCTCCTTCCCGGGTTTGGGTATGGGAACAACGACAGCCCCACGCCAACGCATGGGGACCTGACCTTCGGTCCAGACGCGATTATAGGTACAAAGAAGAAAGCATTTGCCTGCCGAAGAAAGGTGTGCCAGCATCTGAACGTGAATGGCATCTGGCCCCGGAGCAGAGGACCGGGACAGCCGGCGCTGGCTACCCCAAACGACGGAAGAGGGAGTAAAACTGTTAAAGGAGCTGGTGAAAGAGGCCCAACAAGCTTTTTTGCTGTCTTTGATGACTCTACGGCATTGCGCTCGGAGTCGTTTGTATTCAATACAATTCGCCAACGTAGGATGGCGGCGAAAGGTGCGTAAAGCACGTCGTCGAGCACGGATAGCGTCTCTACAAGCCTCATTCCACCAGGGTACGGAAACGCGACGTGTAGAAGAGGTAGTACGAGGAATGGAACGTTCGGCAGCATTGATGATAACAGCCGTGAGGTATTCGACCTGACTGTCACAACTGGGAAAATCGTGGTCTGGAAAGGTCGCCAGGGAGGAGTAAAGTCCCCAGTCAGCTTTCAGTATGTTCCAGCTCGAAGGACGTGGGGATGGGGTGTGGTGCAGGAGACGAACGACACAGGGGAAGTGGTCGCTCGAATAGGTGTCAGAAAGGACATACCACTCGAACCGACGGGCAAGAGTGGTAGAACAGATCGAGAGGTCCAAGTGGGAGTAGGTATGAGTAGAGTCCGAGAGGAAAGTTGGGGCGCCAGTATTGAGGCAGACAAGATTGAGATGGTTTAAGACATCCGCCAAGAGGGAGCCTCTCTGACAGGATGCAGGAGAGCCCCAAAGGGGATGATGGGCATTGAAGTCGCCAAACAATAAAAACGGCGGAGGAAGCTGAACAATCAGGTGCATCATGTCAGCCCGACTAACTGCGGATGAGGATGGAGTGTAGACGGTAAAAACTGAAAAAGTAAAGGCAGAAAGAGTAATACGGACAGCTATTGCTTGGAGTGGGGTGGTCAATGGGATGGGATGGTAATAGACGTCGTCCCGAACGAGCAACATGACTCCACCATGAGCTGGAATGCCGTCCACAGGGGTGAGGTCAGACCGCTCCGAGGTATAGTGGGTAAACGCAATACTGTCAGTTGGGCGCAACTTGGTTTCCTGGAGACCAAGGACGAGCGGACAGTGCAGGCGGAGGAGCAGTTTTAATTCCTCCCGATTAGATCGAATACCTCTTATGTTCCAATGTAACAAAGCCATCGCTAGTCAGAAAAAATGGGGAACAAAACGGGTGAAGAGCTGGTCACCTCGACGGCCGCGGAGGACTAGGTTTCGAGGGAACAACGCTACAACCGGCGGGAGGTGGATCCTGTTCCATCGAGTCGTCGCCAGCTGCGGCCTCTGTCCTGGGTTGCGTAGGAGGGGCATCATCATTCGCCGACGAGAGGCCAGCTGAGCGCCTGGCAGCAGAGCGTCCCGGCGAAACGGAGGACGGCCGGGAGCAGTGACTCACGGATGGAGTGTCAGACGAAACGCGCCGGGGTGGAGAGGGGGTAAAGACTTCTTAGAGGCCTTCTTGGAAGTCCTATGAGGCACGGGGATGGTGGGCTGGACCCGAAGAAGGTCCTCACGTGCGGGGTCCGTTTTGGAACGCCGGACCTCTGAAGCCAGGGTCCGGAACGTTTCCCCGGTGGATGCCTGAGAAGAGGATCGCTTCTCAGGCGGCGGAAGGGGAGGAGGAAGGGTGGCCCCTGGGGCAGAGGGGGCAGGGGCCACGAGGGAAGAGGATTTGGAAGGGAGGGATTTAGGAGGCGGAGGCAGAGACCCCGGATGGGGTGAGGAGGTGGAGGGGCGACAGGATAGGGGTGAGGATACTGTGGAAGGAGTGGACATGACTGAGGCAAACGAAGTTGTCAACGTCATGGGATGGAGGCGGTCATACTTCTTCCTGGCCTCAGAATAAGAGAGACGATCCAAAGTTTTTAATTCTTGAATCTTCTTCTGATACGCGGGGCAGTCTAAGGATCTAGGCGAGTGGATGCCAGGACAATTGACGCACCGAGGTGGTGGGGTGCATGTATGTTCCTCAGCCTCACGAAGAGGACGTCCGCAATCGCCACAAAGGGGCTCAGCCTCACACCATGACAACTGTGCCCAAAGCGCAAACACCGAAAACAGCGCATAGGAGGCGGGACGTAAGGTCGCGCGTCGCACCGGTAGCACATCACGTTTACCTTCTCCGGGAGAACGTCCCCCTCGAAGGCGAGGATAAAGGCTCCGGTGTCGATGCGACGGTCTTTGGGGCCGCGCTGAACTCGCCGGACGAAATGCACGCCTCGGCGCTCCAGGTTGGCCCTGAGCTCGTCAGATTGCAGCAGGAGGTCCCGATGAAAAATAACCCCCTGCATCCTATTCAGTGCCAGATGCGGGACAATGGACACTGGGATGTCCCCTAGGCGGTCGCACGCCTGGAGCGCCGCCGACTGTGTGGCGGAGGCGGTCTTTATAAGAACGGACCCCGAACGCATTTTACTGAGAGCCTCGATTTCCCCGAAGATGTCCTCGATGTGCTGGACAAAGAGCATGGGCTTGGAGGTGGCGAACGTCCCCCCATTGGTCCAAGAACAGACTAAATAGCGGGGGAAGTACTTCGCCCCAAGCCGGCGGGCCTGTCCTTCCTCCCAGGGAGTGGCCAAGGGGGAAAGGGCAGGAGAACCAGAACCAGAGACAGTAACTTTCTTTTTAAAAAAACTCTGCTGCAGAGCGACATGATACATGTTGACGTTTCATCTGCGAAACGTCCGCCCCGATACCACCCACTCCGACCAGGGGCTCTCCCCACGGGCGCCACCCAGCCTCAGCAAGGGCCACCTGGCAGGATGACCGTTGCCGGGAGTCCCGATGCCCCAAGGAGACGGGCATCTACTCCTTGGCCGACGTGGGGAGGGTGCAGCTTAGGTATCGGCAGTACGATCCCTGTGTTGTCAGGGGGCTACAACCTAGAGGGTACCACAACGGGCTGGCTACCGTGCTGGATTTCGGGTGTGGTGGTGGTTGTTGGGATGTTGGGATGTTTAAGGGGGACTAAACAGCGAAGGTCATCAGTCCCCCATTCCAAAAACAGGCGAGCCGAAAATTTTGCGGAGCAGGTAAAAACCAAAGGGGGGAGGAGACTCCCCCAGGCACTAAAAGAACAAATGCAGCAACAAACACTACAGACAAGAAGAGTACAGATAAACACCAGACAGAAAGAAACAGAAAGAAACAGAAGAAAAGAAGATGGCCGGAGACTGGTTGACTGACCACGAGAACAAAAAAGGCAAAGAGTCAACCATCTGACTACACACCAGAACAGCAACAAATGTTGAGACGCGCGAGGACAAAAGACACAGAAAGGGAAAGGTGCAGGACCTCCCTAAATGGAACCATAAAAAGGACAACCATAAAAAGGACTGCCACAAAATTTAAAACATCATCAGCCATGGAGGCATCGTCGCATAAAACCAGAGGCAAAGTGCCCGGGAGATTAAAAGACTGCCGGAGGGTGCGCAGTCGGGGACACTCCAACAAAATGTGGGCGACCGTCAGCCGGGACCCACACTGACACAGGGGGCGGGGGGGGGGGGGGGGGGGGGGAGCGAGCCTCCTGACGCAAAAGATGACTGTGCGTCAGGTAGGTATGGCCGATGCGCAGCCGACACAGGATGACAGAGTCCCTGCGAGAAGCCCACACGGAGGAGCGCCACACATCCGTCGTCTCCTTGACAGCCCGCAGTTTATTCGGGGATGTCCTGCCACGCCACGCAGCAGTCCACATCCCAAGCACCTTACGGCACAACACCAGCTGCTGATCGCGAGCCGTGAGGCCGATCTCCAAAGCTGGGGCGTCGATCGCCCCTTTGGCCAGCCTGTCAACACGTTCGTTCCCCGGGATGCCAACGTGACCTGGCGTCCAAACAAAGACCACCGAACGACCAGAACGGGTAATGGCGGCAACAGACTCCTGAATAGAGGACACCAGAGGAGAAGAGGTATAGCAGCGGTCGATGGCCTGGAGGCTGCTCAGGGAGTCACTGCAGATGACGATGGACGTACCTGAGCAGAAACGCATATGCTCAAAGCGCGCAATATGGCCACCAGCTCTGCAGTAAAAATACTGCAGCCAGCCGGCAAGGAGCGCTGCTCAACATGGGCAGCGTGAGCAAAAGCGTAAGCAGTGCGACCATCAACCAGGGAACCATCAGTGTAGATGGTCTCACAGCCCGAAAATGAGGCGAGGAGCGCAAGAAAACGGCGACGGAGGGCCACAGGCAGAACCGAGTCCTTGGGTCCCTGTGCCGAGTCCAGACGGACGGACGGCCGGGTCAAACACCAGGGAGGCATAGGTGCACGGACCTGGAAGGGAGGCAGAAGAGGGAATGAACCCAGTTCTGACAGCAGGGACTGGACGCTGACAGCTATGGAAAGCCCAGACCTAGGTCGCCGTTCGGGCAGATGGAGGACCATGGCAGGGAAAAGCAGGCGACGCTTGGGATGGCCCAGCGAGCAATGCACGTGGACAGCATAGTCGGCGAGCAGTCTATGGCGGCGAATCCACAACGGGGGAACCCCGGCCTCCACCAGTAGACTATCCACGGGGCTCGTATGAAAAGCGCCAGTTGCAAGCCAAACCCCACAGTGGTGTATCGAGTCTAACAACTTCAACACTGAGGCTGATGCAGACACATAGGCCAGGCTCCCATAATCAAGCCTGGACTGCACAAGGGCCCTGTATAATTGCAACAGCGTGCAGCGATCCGCACCCCAAGATGTGTGGCTCAGGTAGCCGAGGGCGTTGAGGTGCCGCCAGCACTTTTGCTTCAGCTGAGTAATATGAGGAACCCATGTGAGCCGGGCATCACAGACTAGTCCTAAGAAGCGGCGTGTGTCCATCTCTTCAAGCAGGTGGCCGTCGAGGTAAAGTTCAGGATGAGGGTGGACTGTCCGACGCCTGCAGAAGTGCATAACTCGAGTCTTGGCTGCAGAGAACTGAAAACCACGAGTCAGAGCCCATGAAGCTGCCTTGCGAACGGCTACTTGCAGCCTGCGTTCAGCGACTCCCGTAGTTGTGGAGCTAAATGAGATGCAGAAGTCGTCGGCATACAAAGGAGACACCGACGACCCCACGGCTGCAGCCAGACCATTAATGGCCACTAGAAATAAGGAGACGCTCAACACCGAGCCCTGCGGGACCCCCTTTTCCTGTATGTAAGATGAACTAGAGGCGGCACCCACTTGCACCGGCACCCACTTGCACCCGGAAAGAGCGGCGCAATAAAAAGGTTTAAAGAAAAGCCGGGAGCTGACCACTAAGACCCCACTCATGCAACGTAACAGGGATGTGATGCCTCCATGTGGTGTCATACGCCTTCCGCAGATCAAAAAATACAGCAATGAGATGCTGACGTCGGGCAAAGGCCGTACAGATAGCAGATTCCAGCCGCACCAAATTGTCCACTGCAGACCGGCCCCGACGGAAGCCACCCTGGGATGGAGCGAGGAGACCGCGCGACTCAAGGACAAAACACAAACGCCGCCCCACCATACGTTCGAGCTATTTGCACAAAACTATGGTGAGGGTAATGGGACGATAGCTGTCCACCGCCAGTGGGTCCGCACCAGGCTTCAAGATGGGGACAATAAGACCCTCTTGCCATTGCGACGGGAACACGCCCTCGCTCCAAATGCGGTTAAAGATGGTGAGGACGTGTCTCTGGCAGTCCCTGGAGAGATGCTTCAGCATCTGTGCGTGGATGCAGTCTGGTCCTGGTGCTGTATCAGGGCAATCAGCGAGGGCAGCGAGGAATTCCCTCTCGCTGAAAGGAGCATTGTATTTTTGCAGAACGATGCGTGTGGAATGATAACGGCGTCTGCTCGGCTCGCTCCTTTAGAGAGCGAAAGGCGGGGGGATAAGTTGCAGTCGCAGAGCTCTTAGCAAAGTGCGCAGCAAGGTGTTCAGCAATGGCGGCAGCGTCCGTGCAGACAGCGCCGTCCAAGGAGATCCCAGGGACACCCATAGGGGTCTGGTATCCGTAAATCCGCCGGATCCGGGACCACACGAGCGAGGGGGGAGACACGGGAGCCCAAGGAGGAGACATACCTCTCCCAGCACTCCTGCTGATGCCGTGCAATAAGACGACGGGCCAAGGCACGGAGCCTCTTAAAGGCGATGAGGGTCTCGAGAGATGGGTGCCGCCTATGACGCTGGAGAGCCCGCCGACGGTCGCGAATAGCCTCAGCAATCTCCGGCGACCACTAGGGTACAGCCTTCCTCTGAGGGAGTCCAGAAGAGCGGGGGATGGCAGCCTCGGCCGCCGAAATGATGGACGTGGTTAAGACACGGACCACCTCGTCAATGTCACCCTATGGGGGAGATTCAATGGTTGCAGCGGAAGTAAAAGACGGCCAGTCAGCCCTGTGGAGAGCCCAGCGGGGCAGGCGCCCAGAAGAATGACACTGGGGCAGTGACTGACAGATGGGAAAATGGTCACTAAGACACAGGTCAGGATGCACTCTCCAGTGGAGGGATGGGACAAGTTGGGGGCTGCAAAGAGAGAGAGAGATCGATGGCCGAGAACGAGCCATGGGCCACACTGAAATGCGTGGGAGCACCGGTGTTCAAGAGGCTAAGGTCGAGCTGAGCCAACAAATGCTCCACGGCACGACCGCGGTCATCGACGACAGTCCCACCCCATAGAGGGTTGTGGGCAGTGAAATCGCCCAGCAACAAGAAAGGGGGCGGCAGTTGGGCTATCAGAGCAGCCAGGACATGCTGTGCGACAGCACCATCCGGTGGAAGGTAAAGACTGCAGACGGTAACAGCCTGTGGCGTCCACACCCGAACAGAGACAGCCTCTAAAGGTGTTTGGAGAGGGACAGACTCGCTGTGTAGAGTGTGAAGGACATAGAGGCAGACGCCACCAGACACCCTTTAATATGCTGCCTGGTTCTTATAATAACCCCGATAGCCACGGAGGGCGGGGGTTCGCATTGCTGGAAACCAAGTTTCCTGAAGTGCAATGCAGAAGAAAGGGTGAAGGCTGATAAGTTGGCGGAGCTCAGCGAGATGGTGGAAGAAACTGCTGCAGTTCCACTGGAGGATGGTGTTGTCCATGGCTTGGAAAGGCGTGACGGGGCGAGGAAGGCAGATTACGCCGCTGGGTCACCTGCTGCCTCCGATTGAGCACCTGTGCTAGTGCTTTCCATGGCGTCTGAGGGACCGGCGAGATCAAGGTCCTCAGCGGACGCAAGGATCTCCACCTCATTCTCAGACGCAGAGTTTGAAGGTTGCGGTGGGACAGGTGCCACCTCAATGTCAGGATGCTTGGGAGCCTTTTTCTTCAACTGCTTTGCACGCTGTGCCTTTGGAGTGTCTGGCTGGGAGGGCCCCACTGGGTCAGTCTCAGGTACGGACAACAACCGTGAAGCCTTATGACCAGCGACCGGTTGGTGTTTCAAAACTTTGCGGGTGTCCGCTTTGGCACTGGGCAAAGCCTGGGAAGGGAGGGCCCTTCTCCGGCTGGGACGAATGTCCCCGATGGTTGGGGTGGTGTTGCTCCTGGAGTAGATGGAGCAACAGAGGGGGAAGTGACCCCCACAACCAAGGGGCCAGTTCATTCTGACATAGCTGAGAGGCAACAGTACGTGATGACACGGGAGAGGATCGGACCGCTGTTGCAGCAGCGGCATAGATGGATGTCATGGGCACTGGATGTAGCCGCTCATATCTCCGCCTTGCCTCGGTGTAGGTCAGGCGGTCCAGAGTCTTATATTCCATTATCTTCCTTTCTGTAGTGGACTGTTAAGGCAGCCAGTCCACAGTGAAGTAGCCGAAAGGGCATGCGTCAACTCACGCCGTCTGGCGTTAAGTCTGGAACAGGATACGTGATGAATGTGATAAAGAAAAGAACGTAGCTACTAGAACACTTAACTTTTATATCGTCCTTTGGTATACAGCATTCTTGATGATACAAGTGAGACTCTAGATTCATGAAGTAACTAATGGCGCCTTGCTAGGTCGTAGCCATGGACTTAGCTGAAGGCTTTTCTGTCTCTCGGCAAATGAGAGAGGCTTCGTACGTGTAGTCGCTAGCAATGTCGTCTTACAACTGGGGCGAGTGCTAGTACGTCTCTCGAGACCTGCCTTGTGGTGGCGCTCCGTCTGCGATCCTGACAGTGGCGACACGCGGGTCCTACATGCACTAATGGACCGCGGCCGATTTAAGCTACCACCTAGCAAGTGTGGTGTCTAGCGGTGACACCACACTTTCCTTCTGGAAGATCCTACAGTCTGGTGAGCAGGGGGAATGGTGTTCTCCACAGTTAACACAGATACGACGTGGGGCACTTGGAGTATTGGGATGGGAAGGACGGCCACAATCTCGACAGGTGATGCTGGAAGTACAGCGAGATGACATGTGCCCAAACTTCCAGCACTTAAAACACCGCATCGGAGGAGGGATATATGGCTTCACATCACAACGGTAAACCATCACCTTAACCTTTTCGGGTAAGACATCACCCTCAAAGGCCAAGATGAAGGCACCGGTGGCTACCTGATTATCCCTCGGACCCCGATGGACGCGCCGGACGAAGCGAACACCTCGTCGTTCGAGGTTGGCGCGTAATTCATCGTCGGACTGCAGAAAAAGATCCCTGTGGAATATAATACCCTGGACCATGTTGAGACTCTTATGCGGCGTGATGGTAACTGAAACATCCCCCAACTTGTCACAATTGAGCAACATCCGTAACTGGGCAGAGGATGCCGTTTTGATGAGCACAGAACCAGAGCGCATCTTGGACAAGCCCTCCACCTCCCCAAACTTGTCCTCTAAATGCTCCACAAAAAACTGGGGCTTGGTCGACATAAACGAGTCCCCATCAACCCGCGTACACACGAGGTACCGGGGTGAATATTCCCCACTGCCTTCTTTTGCCATACGTTCCTCCCATGGAGTGGCCAGGGAGGGAAATGATCGTCGTTCGTATTGCCTGCCGTTGAGGTTAGACCTCGATCGCTTGGAGACTGCTGGTGGAGGCCCACCAGCGAGAGATTATGTACCACGCCTCATTGCGGGTCATCCGCCCTGATGCCACCTACTCCGATCGAGGGCCCTCCCCATGGGTGCCACCCAGCCACAGCAATAGCCACCTGGCAGGATGTCCATTGCCGGGAGTCCTGATGCCCCAGGGAGATGGGCATCTACTCCTTGGCATACGTGGGGAGTTAATGGCGCAGGCATCAGTAGAGCGATCCCTGTGTTGTCAGGGGGCTACAACCAACAGGGTACATGGCGGCCCCACCACAACGGACTGGCTACCGTGCTGGATCTTAGGTGCAAGAAAGTCCAAGGTCGTCGTCGCAGTTAAAAGCAACACTGCAGAGTGCAGCGTGGTAATCGTACCCAGGGACGTATCCTCGCCCAAGAGATGGAAAACGAGCGGGACACCATTGCAATGACGAAAAAGCCGGCTAAAGGTCTCAATGCACGACGGATACAGTGCACCATGTAAGGCGCCCTTCCCCAATTGGCTCGCTCTTCGGGATAATTTAGAAAGATGGAGGTCAAACCCGAGAGGGGACCTTCACATAAGGCCGAAACAGTTGAGACTCCTTTTAGTCACCTCCTACGACAGGCAGGAATACCGCGGGCCTATTCTAACCCCCGAACCTGCAGGGGGGTGATTTCGGGTGCCATGGAAAGTCCATCATGATCGTAGGTGCAGATGGAGACGCACTATGGGAGTAACTTGTGCAACCCATCAGGCGTTTAGGCCCAATTTGAGGAATAGTGGGTGTGGTTACAACGCCATTACAATGCTGAGTGCCTAGATCTTAGTGCACTGAGGACCAGTTATACACCACGTAAGGCGTCCTTCCCCAAAAGGCTCGTACTTCTGTAGAATTTTGAAAAAAGGATGTCAAACCCCAAGGGGGACCATCACATGAAATGCCTAAATGGTTGAAACTCCTTTTAGTCGCCTCTTACGACAGGCAGGAATATCTCAGGCCTGTTCTTACCCCGGACCCGCAGGGGGGGGCATGGACTCCTTGTGGTGGTAGAGAGGAAGGGCTGCCTGCATACCCTAAATCCAAGGAGGTGTAAAAAAAAGGGCATGTGTCAGATTATCAGGCATGGAAGACATGACTAGCGTAACGACTCAGGAGGATAGCTCACTGATTGGACAGTGGAGGTTCAGGAGTCTCAGCTTAAAGGCTCTCCATAGGGCTAGTGTAAAAAGCTCCAGACACTAAACGCAATCCACGGTGGTTGACAGAATGGAGACTCCGAAGAATAGACGGCCATGCAGAGGAGTAAACTGGGCTTCCGTAGTCCAATTCTGAGCACACTAAGGTGCGACATAGGTGGAGGAGGACCACTGTCCACTTCCCAGGAGGTACCAACAAAACATTGAGGGCGTTGAAGGATCAGACATGAGCCAAAAAATATGGAATGTAGGAAGACCAGCACAGTTTTCTCTCAAACTGAAGTCCCAAGAATTTGGTGACATCCGTGAATGGAAGGTCAACAGGGCCTACATGTAAGGAAGGCGGATAGAACTCCATATGACGGCAAACATTTACACAGACTGTCCTACAGGGAGAAAATTGGAAGCCGGTTTCGATGCTCCGTGAGTGGAGGCGATCGAGACATCCTTGAAGATGTTCAAGAAGGCTGGTCTATTGAGAGCTGTAGTAGACCATAAAATCATTGACAAAGAGGGAGCCTGAGGCATCGGGAAGGAGACAGTCTGTAAATGGATTTATGGTGATGGCAAAAAGTACAACACTTAGCATGGAGCCCTGGGGAACCCCGTTTTCTTGGGAGAAAGTACAGGACAGAGTAGTGTTCACCCACACCTTAAATGTGCGCTCTGTCAAATTCACGGATGAAAAGGGGTAGCCCATGTCGAAAGCCCCAAGAGAACAGTGTGTAGAGGATGCCTGTCCTCCAACAGGTGTCGTATGCCCTATCCAGATGAAACATATAGCTACCGTTTGGCGTTTCCTGAGAAAACTGTTCATGATATAACTGGAGAGAGCAACAAGACGGTCAACTGCCGAATAATGGTTTCCAAAGAGGCATTGGGCAGTTAAAAGGTTTGAGGGCTCCAGCCACCAGCCTATATGGCTATTTACCATACGCTCCAACCTTACGAACACTACTCATGAGGGAGATTGGGTGATAGCTGGAGGGGAGATGTTTGTCCTTTCCAGGTTTCAGAACAGGAATGACTATAGCTTCCCACCATCTTCCCTGGAAAGATACTGTCGACCCAAAGTCTACTATAAAGGCGAAGGAGACCGTACAGACTAGGGTATGAGGGACCCAGAAACGTTTGGACATCGATACCATGCAGTCCCGGAGCAGAAGAGCGAGAGGAGGAGAGTGCATGTCGGTTCCCACCTAGAAAAAAATGGCATTATAGCTTTCGCGATTTTGAGAGGAGAAAGCAGAGGTCCTCTTCCAGTACCTGTTTCTTCAGGAGAAAAGGCTGGTGTGTAATTAGAAGAGATCAAAGTCTCAAAGTGTTGACTCAATGAGTTAGAGATTGCGACTCCGTCCACTAGGGTACCCTGTGTGATGGTGAGCCCAAAAGGTTGGTGAAAAACTAGACGTGCCAGATGTGTGTGTGATTTGACTACAAACAACGGATGAGCAACTGAAGGTATTAAAGGAGTTGGTGAAGAAATCCCAGCTTGCCTTCTTGCTATTGCATTTGATGCAATGGCATCACACACTTAACTGCTTATAGCAGATACAGTTGGCCAACGTAGGATTATGGTGGAAAACGAGAAGAGCATGTGTCTGCCCATTTATTGCATCATGGAACGCCTTATCCCACGAAGGAAAGGGGGGGGGGCAGCAGAGAAAAGGGGAGGTATGAGGTACTCAACGTTCTGTGGCTGCTAGGAAATTGACTGTCATCAAATGTTGCTAGATAGGAGAAGTGTCCAGTCAGCTAGGAAAAACTTCCAGCATCTTGTGTGCATAGATAGCAGTTGTGGCTATAATTGAAGGACACATGGAAAATGGTCACTCGCATGAATATCAGCAAGAGCGAACCATTCGAAGTGCCGAGCTAGCCGAACAGTACCGACTGAAAGGTCCAAATGAGAGTAGGTTGACATGGAGGCAGACAAAAATATAAGTTCCCAGTGCTGAAGAAGATCCACTTGGTGGAAGAGGTCAATCAATATGGACCCTCTCGGACAAGGACACGGATATCCCCAAAGTGGGTGGGGCACATTGAAGTCCCCAACCAGCAAACAGGAGGTGGGAGCTGACCAAGGGGATGAAGGAGATCAGCTTTCGCCATTGGTGTGGATGATGGAATGTATATGGTACAAAAAGGGAAGGCGAATGCAGAAAAGGGGAGGATGTACAGTGACAGCTTGGAAGGAACTGTCTAAGTGGATGGGTGATACTATCCATTATCATGGAGAAGAATCTAAACTTTCCCATGTGACGGAATGGCAGCAACAAAGGGGTGATCAAACAGGAATGATTGGAAATGAAGGAAAAAGCGATCATGGAGGCATAGCTTTGTTTCCTGAAGGAATAAGATGACTGGGGAGTAGGATCTTAAGAGGATCAACACGTCATTCCAATTGGAGCAAATTCCATGGTTATTCCAGTGGATGATTGGCATAGGGCGGACGAAAAATAGAGAATCTCACCGTTACCGTGAACTTAGCAACTGCTGAGAGCCGGTGGCTGACTGCGTGGAATGGCATCCAGCCAGACAGTAATCCCAATCCACAGGTGGTTGGGGGGGGGGGGGGGCAGCTCCTACCGCCAGTGATTGGCTGGTTGACTGGCCGCCAGTAGTGCGTCTTGGCGGAAAGGATGGCTTAGGGCGGCTACCTACAATTACTCTCTGCAATTACGGCAACTAAAATGTCCGTGATTTTTATAGTTCGGCACTCAAACACATAGCTAAGACTATGGTCTATTACTATACTTCAATCTTTCAAACTTCGCACGCTTTTACTTTCACAAAGCTAAGTGTCCAGTATCGTTCTTATATTCAATTTAACGTCACTTCGTATATGGCTCTGAGCACTATGGGACTTAACACGTCCCTTCGTATAATCTACAGATCCTGTTATCTGTTATTTGGCATGTAATAGAATTTAATACCTGGCGCTGCTTTTTCTCGCGCACACAATTTCTCAGATATTCGTAGTCCGTGACCTTAAGCCAAAAGTCTGTCCCGTATAAATTAACTATAGTCAATTTTCTTGCAGTGTAACTACAGTGCTCTGATCCCTTCCGTAGCATATCACACAAATGCCAGCTATATCCCATGACGCAGCTACGTAGATTTATTTAGAGCGCAGAAAAAACAAGAGAACTAACAATACCAGTGCATTGTTTATTTAGTAACATTTAGAAACGAAAGTAGTTGCGTTGAGCCCAGTTTGATTTCCCTGAAGCGCTACTTTGCTTGCGGGCGTTATTAGAAATTATATAGTAACACAAATTCTTTAGACGAATGGAAAAAATTGTAGAAGTCAACCTCCGGGAAGATCAGTTCGGATTCCGTAGAAATGTTGGAACACGCGAGGCAATACTGACCCTACGACTTATCTTAGAAAATAGATAAAAGAAAGGCAAACATACGTTTCTAGCATGTTTTTGTTTTGGTTATAGGACGCAAAACTGCTATGGTCATTAGCACCCGGTCCGTAACTTAGGAAACAGTAAAAAACCGAAAATGGAAACCAGCAGCAATGGGAACGAAAGTCATAAAATTGGAGAAACAAAGCAGCAGGAAGGCTTAAAAATCCACTACAGAAAGGGGTTAGTTGTCCCCAAAAAAGCTTCAAATGACTGATGTCATTTCACTGGCACTAATAAACTCGAGAACACGATCGGCCGAGCGCGTGTCATCTGCTAAAATGGACGTTATATCAGGAGACAGCTGTAGACGGGCGCGTAACGGAGTAAAATAGGGGCACTCAATTAAAAGGTGTCTTACCGTCCACAGCTGAGAGCAGTGGGGACAGAGTGGGGGAGGATCGCCGCTTAAAAGATGTTGATGGCTAAAAAGACAGTGCCCTATCTGGAGTCTAGTTAAAATTACCTCCTCCCGACGACGCGTTCGGGAGGAAGAGATCCAAGCACAAGGAAGAGCTTTCACGTCCCGCAATTTATTATGGGGAAGTGTCGACATAAAACGCTCCGTAGATGGGCGAAGGGAATCTATTGAATAGCTGGCCAAAGAAGAGAGACGGCAGCCTTGGCTGCTATATCGGCCGCCTCATTTCCACAGATACCAACGTGTCCCGGGAGCCAGAGGAACGCCACTGAGACGCCCCCCAGGTGGAGCAAGCGCAGACAGTCCTGAATCCGGTGGACCAGAGGGTGCACAGAGTAAAGAGCTTGGAGACTTAGGAGAGAGCTGAGAGAATCCGAGCATATAACGTACTGTATCCGCTGATGGCGGCGGATGTAGTGGACAGCCTGGAGAACCGCGTAAAGCTCCGCAGTATAAACCGAACACTGGTCGGGAAGCCGAAAGTGATTTGGGTTGTCGCCAACAATATAGGCACACTACACCTAACGAGGTTTTCGAGCCATCGGTGTAAATAAATGTGGCTTCCGTCATTTGTGCACATAGAGCAGCAAATGCCCGACGATAAACAAGTGAAGGGGTACCATCCTTGGGAAATTGACAAAGGTCATGGAGCAGGTAGATCCGGGGACGGAGCCAAGGCGGTGCTGTACCCCAAGTTGTCAAGAAGGTTTTAGGAAAGCAGAAGGAAAGAGAATGGAGCAGTTGACGGAAGCGGACTCCCGGTGGTAGTAGGGAGGAAGGGTGGCCTGCATACCCTACATCCAAGGAGGCGTCGAAAAAAATGTCATGGGCCGGATTAGCAGGCATGGAAGACAGATGGCTAGCGTAACGACTCAGAAGTACAGCTAGCTGATGGGACAGCGGAGGTTCAGCAGTCTCAGCATAAAGGCTTTCCACAGGGCTGGTGTAAAAAGCTCCTGACACTAAACGTAATCCACGGTGGTGGATAGAGTCGAGACGCCGAAGAATAGACGGCCGAGCAGAGGAGTAGACTATGCTTCCATAATCCAATATCGAGCGCACTAAGGCGCGATAGAGGCGGAGAAGGACCACCCGGTCCGCTCCCCAGGAGGTACTATTCAGGACAAGGAGGGTGTTGAGGGATCGCAGACAGCGAGCCGAAAGATAGGAAATGTGGGAGGACCAGCACAGTTTTCTGTCAAACTTAAGACCCAAGAATTTAGCGACGTCCGAAAACGGAAGGTTAACAGGTCCTAGATGTACGGAGGGTGGAAGAAACTCCTTACGTCGCCAAAAATTGACACAAACGGTCTTACTGGGAGAAAAGCGGATGCCTGTTTCGATGCTCCAAGAGTGGAGGCGATCGAGAAAGCCTTGAAGACGACGTTCAAGAAGGCTGGTCCGTTGAGAGCTGTAGTAGATCGCAAAATCGTCCACAAAGAGGGATCCCGAGACATCAGGAAGGAGAAAATCCATAATTGGATTTATGGCAATGGCAAACAGAACAACACTCAGCACGGAGCCCTGAGGTACCCCGTTTTCTTGGGAGAAGGTACGGGAGAGAGTAGTGTTCACCCGCACCCTAATTGTGCGCTCTGCCATAAATTCGCGAAGAAAAAGGGGCAGCCGACCTCGAAAGCCCCAAGAGAACAGTGTGCGGAGGATGCCTGTCCTCCAACAGGTATCGTATGCCATCTCCAGATCAAAAAATATTGCTACCGTTTGGCGTTTCCGGAGAAAATTGTTCATGATATAAGTGGAGAGAGCAACAAGATGGTCAACTGCAGAACGGTGCTTTCGGAAAC
The DNA here is from genome assembly GCF_023898315.1 of Schistocerca nitens. Taxonomy (NCBI): domain Eukaryota; kingdom Metazoa; phylum Arthropoda; class Insecta; order Orthoptera; family Acrididae; genus Schistocerca; species Schistocerca nitens. The sequence continues at coordinate 964,219,098 of NC_064615.1, forward strand.
CGCATTGGGCAGGTGTTAAAAGACAGCAGGATTCCAGCCACCACGCTAAACTGTAATTCACCATAGCCTCCGAAACCTTACAGACACTACTCGTGAGAGAAATGGGGCGATAGCTAGAGGGGAAATGTTTGTCATTTCCAGGTTTCGGAACAAGAACGACGATAGCTTCCCGCCATCGTCTGGGAGAAGTACTGTTGGTCCAAATTCGATTGTAAAGGCGAAGGCGGTAACGCAGACTATGGGTTGATAAATGCAGCAACATTTGGACGTGGATACCATTCGGGCCTGGGGCGGAGGAGCGAGAAGAAGAGAGTGCATGTTGGAGTTCCCGCATGGAGAAAACAGTATGGTAGCTTTCGCGATTTTGAGAGGAGAAAGCAAGAGGTCGCACTTCCGCTGCACGTTTCTTCGGGAGAAACGCTGGCAGGTAATTTGAAGAGCTCGAAATCTCAGCAAAGTGCTGACCCAATGAGTTAGAAAGTGCGACGGGGACCACTAATGTATCATGCCCGACAGTGAGCCCAGAGACCGGGGAGAAACTAGGCGCGCCTGAGAACCGTCGAAGCCGACTCCAAACTTCCGAGGAGGGAGCGAAGGTGTTAAATGAGCTAATAAAGAATTTCCAGCTTGCCTTCTTGCTATCGCGGATGACACGACGGCATCGCGCACGGAACTGCTTATAGCGGATACAGTTGGCCAAAGTAGGATGGTGGCGGAAAACGCGAAGAGCACGTCGCCGCTCACGTATTGCATCACGGCATGCCTCGTTCCACCAAGGAACTGGGGGGCGCCGGGGCAATTCGGAGGTGCGTAGTATTGAACGTTCTGCAGCTGTAATAATAACGTCGGTAATATGTGAGACCTCATCGTCGACGCTGGGAAAGTGACGGTGATCGAATGTCGCTGGAGACGAAAAAAGTGTCCAATCGGCTTGGGCAAACTTCCAGCGTCGCGGGCGCATATATGGCATTTGAGGCTGCAGTCTAAGGACACATGGAATGTGGTCACTCGAGTGTTTATCAAGGGCGAACCATTCGAAGCGCCGAGCTAGCGGAACAGTATCGACCGAAAGGTCCAAATGAGAGAAATTTGTCGTGGAGGCAGACAAAAATGTGGGGACCCCAGTGTTGAGGCAAACTAGATCCGCTTGGTGGAAGACGTCTATCAATAGTGAGCCACGTGGACAAGGATGTGGAGATCCCCAAAGCGGGTGGTGGGCATTGAAGTCCCCAACCAGCAAGTAGGGTGGTGGAAGCTGACCAAGAAGATGAAGGAGATCAGTTCGTGCCATTGGTGTGGACGATGGAATGTATACAGTACAAAGAGAGAACGTGTATCCGGAAAGGGAAAGACGGACGGCGACAGCTTGGAAGGAAGTGTTTAAGGCGATTGGGTGGTAATGGAGAGTATCATGGAGAAGAATCGCGAGTCCATGTGCTGGAGTGCCTTCAACAGAGGGGAGATCATATCGGACGGACTGAAAATGAGGGAGAACAAAGCGGTCATGGGGATGCAGCTTTGTTTCCTGAAGACAAAAGATGACCGGTGAGTAGGATTGTAAGAGGATCGACAATTCATCCCGATTGGCTCGAATGCCGCGGATATTCCAATGGATAATGGACATAGGGTGAACAGAAAATGGAGGAATGTGACCGAAGTTGCTGTCAACTCAGCGACTGCTCAGAGCTTGCGACCGACAGCATGGAATGGCATTCAGCCGAAGGCAGAAGGCAGAAGATCCTGACCCATAGGTTGTTGAGGAGCAGCTCCTGCCACCAGCGATCGGCCGGTTGATCGGCCGCCAGGAGTGCGCCTCGGCGACACAGAAGACGGCCGAGGGCGATTTCCGCCAGGTGGTGCTGTAGATGAGACAAGCCTTGGCGGAGAAGGAGAGGAACTGGGTTTCTTTGTAGCCTTCTTGAAAATATCATGTTTAGAAGAGGAACCGATGGTTGTGAAGTTGGGGTACGTAAAAAATCTTCACTAGTATGCTCTTTTTTCGAAGTCTTGGTGTCTGATTTTTGGGCTCAAGATTTAGCAGAACCCGATGAAGGGAGAGCCATAGAGTGGGCAGGCAAAAGTGGTGAGGTTGAACGGGCGATCTTTGCGCTGGCCGATCTGACTACTGTGGCACTAAAGGTGAGATCACAAGTCTGCGTGGCCGCCTCCTTTGTTGGCCGAGGAGACTCAAGGACAGTGCTGTATTTTCCTGTCTGAGGTACAGTGGGCTTTCGACTGGGGAATAATTTTCGAGCAGTAAAGGTCGACACCTTTTCCTTCACTCTGATTTCCTGGATGAGCTCTTCGTCCTTAAAAACGGGGCAATCACGAGAGGAAGCAGCGTGGTCACCCATACAGTTGATGCAGCGAGGGGATGGAGGTGGACAAGCACCCTCATGGGCATCCTTTCCACATGTAACACCGCTGACACCGATAGCAACGCGTAGGGTTTGGGACGCAAGGGCGAACGGAAATTATCTCATAGCCTGCTTTGATTTTCGATAGGAGTTGAACTTTGTCAAATGTCAAGAAGACAGTGCGGGTTGGAATGATGTTCGTGTCAACCCTTTTCATAACTATGAACAGCCGCTATGCCCTGGTCAGACAGGTAGTGCTGAATTTCTTCGTCAGACAATCCATCGAGGGGGCGTGTATAAACGACTCCACGCAAGGAATTTAAAGTGCGGTGTGCTTAAACCCGGACAGGGAAGGTGTGGAGCAGTGAAGTACGCAGCAATTTTTGTGCCTGGAGGGCACTGACTGTATCTAACAAGGTGCCATTCCGTAACCTGGAACAAGAATTTACAGGATCTGCAATTGCGTCGACACTTTTCTGAATAATGAAAGGGTTGACCGTGGAGAAGTCGTGACCTTTGTCAGACCGAGAAACAACAAGGAACTGTGGCAACGATGGAAGAGCTGTCTGTGGCTGAGACACAGTGAACTTACGCTTGTGAGCAGACATAGTGGAAGGTGAGGAAACCATTGCGGAAGAATCCCCATGATTACCGGCGTCTCCGATGGCGCGCTCCTCCCTTGTGGGGCACTCTCTGAGGGCACTCCCGCCTTAGGTGATTGTTCACACCTCAGGTCACACCTCCTGACAAACGGACGGAGGGACCAATCGGCACTTTCGGAAGGTATCAGCTCGGGTAATCACCCCTCCCTGGGCCTGGCCGTTACCAGGGGGTACGTACGTGTCCTACCTGTCTACCCGAGGCAGGGAATTAGGCGTTACCCCGTCACCGGCTACACACGAAAATGCGTGGGTCGGCCTTCAGACACGCACAGGGAGGGAGAAAGGGAAAAACAAAGAAAGAGAAAGGAAAGAGGAGAAGTCTCAAATGCCGCAGCGGAGAAAAGGGTAAAGAGAAGAGGTAATGAAAAGAGAAGGACAAAGGAAGGATGAAGACATACAAGCAGAGAAGGCGAAGAATGCGGTACATTTACGAGCGTCCATCTCCGGACGTAGGCACAAGCCATACTCCCAGAGGGGGAGAAAGGGAAGGAAAGAGCCAGAGGTGAGGGGAGGAGGGGCGAAGATGGGGAGAGGGAAGGATGCGGAAAAGGAAGGTATGCAGCCCGGAAAGGAAGGAGGGCCACATTAGCTCGGGGTCCCGTGCTCGCTACGCACGTATTCACAAAAGAGTTGTGGAGGCCCTGGGGGGGTTTCTAGCATTTGTAGACTTAGAGAAAGCTTTTGACAATTATGACTGGAATATTCTTTAAAATTCTGAAGGGGGGCAGGGGTAAAATACAGGGCGCAAAAGGCTATTTACAATTTGCACAGAAACCAGATGGCAGTTATAAGAGTCGAGGAACATGAAACAGAAGCAGTGGTTGGGAAGGGAGTGAGACAGGGTTGTAGCCTCTCCCCGATGTTATTCGATCTGTATATGGAGCAAGCAATAAAGGAAACAAAAGAAAAATTCGGAGTAGGTATTAAAATCCATGGAGAAGAAATAAAAACTTTGAGGTTTGCCGATGACATTGTAATTCTGTCAGAGGCAGCAAAGGACCTGGAAGAGCAGCTGAATGGAATGGACAGTGTCTTGAGAGGAGGATTTAAGATGAGCATCAACAAAAGCAAAACTAGGATAATGGAATGTAGTCGAATTAAATCGGGTGATGCTGAGGGAATTAGATTAGGAAATGAGACGCTTGACGTAGTAACCGAGTTTTGCCATTTGGGGAGCAAAATAACTGATGGTCGAAGTAGAGTGGAAATAAAAGGTAGACTGGCAATGGGAAGGGAAGCGTTTCTGAAGAAGAGCTATTTGTTAACATCGAGTATATATTTAAGTGTCAGGAAGTGGTTTCTGAAAGTATTTGTATGGAGTGTAGCAATGTATGGAACTGAAACGTGGACGATAAATAGTTTAGACAAGAAGAGAACAGAAGCTTTTGAAATGTGGTGCTACAGAAGAATGCTGAAGATTAGATGGGTAGATCACATAACTAATGAGGAGGTACTGAATAGAATTGGGGAGAAGAGAAGTTTGTGGCACAACTTAACTAGAAGAAGGGATCGATTGGTAGGACATATTCCGAGGCATCAAGGGATCACCAATTTAGTTTTGGAGGGCAGCGTGGAGGGTAAAAATCGTATTGGAAGACCAAGAGATGAATACACTAAACAGATTCAGAAGGATGGAGGCTGCAGTAGGTACTGGGAGATGAAGCTTACACAGGACAGAGTAGCATGGAGAGGTGCATGAAACCAGTCTCTGGACTGAAGACCACAACAACATCGATAATTTAATTAGAACTGTTTCAATGGCATTCATTATTTCTGATATTATCTATCACCTGTCCCCTATATCAACAGAGATTCTGCTTCACATGGATTCGAGAAGTCCTTGTCAGCATATCAGCAGTATATAGCGTCAGATATCCACGCACAGGTCAAGAAATTCCCCAAAATATGGGATGGTAGTTTATGAGCACGCAGCTGGCTACCGACGTGTGTTCCAATCTGTACAGACCAGGCTAATTTGCTGGACAGGACAATGGGACTTCGCTATAATACCCCTCAAACCACTGTAGCACGCTTTTGACCTTGCAACACGGACAGTTATCCTACTGGAAGATGTCATCGCCGTAGGGGGAGAGTTCAAGCACGAAGCGATGCAGGTAGTCCACAATGTTTTCGTAGTTCACTGCTGTCATGATGCCTTCGGTTATCTACTCAGATCCCATGGAAGCCCAACTCAGTGTACCCCACAGCATAATTCTACCCTCGCCAGCCTGTATCTGTGGCGCAATGCATGTGTCGTGCAGCCATTCGCCTGGCTGACGGCGTGTAAGGACGCAACCATATCGACTTGATATAACAAGTAATTCATTCGACAGGCAAAACGTTTCTATTGATCCACAGTGAAAACTGTGTTCCCACTGGAATCATAACCGATGATGTTGAGTGAATACAGGAACAGATAGGGATCATGTGATGTGGAGCTGCTTGTTCAGAAACGGCCTTTGAACGGTGTGCTCCGAAACACTTGTACCTGCACCAGCATTGCACTCTTGTCAGATCTGCTACAGATCGCTGTCCGTCCTGGATTACACTGTGTGTGTGTGTGTGTGTGTGTGTGTGTGTGTGTGTGTGTGTGTGTGTGTGTGTGTGTGTGTGTGTGTGTGTGTGTGTGTGTGTGTGTGTGTGTGGGGGGGGGGGGGGGGGGGGGGGATCTTCTGACCTACGTTTTGTGGTGAGACATGATCATCCAATACCATACGGCCTACTCGTGGTATCACCCTCCTTCAACCACTTTCCGTAGGTGCTCACGATAGCAGGTACAACGGGCGACCAGCTTCACCGTGTCAGATTCTCGCTCTCAGAGATTCTCGCTCTCAGAGATTCTCGCTCTCAGAGATTCTCGCTCTCAGAGATTCTCGCTCTCAGAGATTCTCGCTCTCAGAGATTCTCGCTCTCAGAGATTCTCGCTCTCAGAGATTCTCGCTCTCAGAGATTCTCGCTCTCAGAGATTCTCGCTCTCAGAGATTCTCGCTCTCAGAGATTCTCGCTCTCAGAGATTCTCGCTCTCAGAGATTCTCGCTCTCAGAGATTCTCGCTCTCAGAGATTCTCGCTCTCAGAGATTCTCGCTCTCAGAGATTCTCGCTCTCAGAGATTCTCGCTCTCAGAGATTCTCGCTCTCAGAGATTCTCGCTCTCAGAGATTCTCGCTCTCAGAGATTCTCGCTCTCAGAGATTCTCGCTCTCAGAGATTCTCGCTCTCAGAGATTCTCGCTCTCAGAGATTCTCGCTCTCAGAGATTCTCGCTCTCAGAGATTCTCGCTCTCAGAGATTCTCGCTCTCAGAGATTCTCGCTCTCAGAGATTCTCGCTCTCAGAGATTCTCGCTCTCAGAGATTCTCGCTCTCAGAGATTCTCGCTCTCAGAGATTCTCGCTCTCAGAGATTCTCGCTCTCAGAGATTCTCGCTCTCAGAGATTCTCGCTCTCAGAGATTCTCGCTCTCAGAGATTCTCGCTCTCAGAGATTCTCGCTCTCAGAGATTCTCGCTCTCAGAGATTCTCGCTCTCAGAGATTCTCGCTCTCAGAGATTCTCGCTCTCAGAGATTCTCGCTCTCAGAGATTCTCGCTCTCAGAGATTCTCGCTCTCAGAGATTCTCGCTCTCAGAGATTCTCGCTCTCAGAGATTCTCGCTCTCAGAGATTCTCGCTCTCAGAGATTCTCGCTCTCAGAGATTCTCGCTCTCAGAGATTCTCGCTCTCAGAGATTCTCGCTCTCAGAGATTCTCGCTCTCAGAGATTCTCGCTCTCAGAGATTCTCGCTCTCAGAGATTCTCGCTCTCAGAGATTCTCGCTCTCAGAGATTCTCGCTCTCAGAGATTCTCGCTCTCAGAGATTCTCGCTCTCAGAGATTCTCGCTCTCAGAGATTCTCGCTCTCAGAGATTCTCGCTCTCAGAGATTCTCGCTCTCAGAGATTCTCGCTCTCAGAGATTCTCGCTCTCAGAGATTCTCGCTCTCAGAGATTCTCGCTCTCAGAGATTCTCGCTCTCAGAGATTCTCGCTCTCAGACATAGCACCACATCCATGTGCCCTTTCTCAAAACGTATCAGTGGATTTCCGCCTTTGTGGACCGTATCTTCACTACAACGATTGCCCATTCGTCTCTCTTCCGCTTAAATTCTTTCCTTACTACGTTATGAATCTCCACCACCACCAGGAGGCATTCAGTCTCACGCTGGCCAGTGGTCCTAGTGTTCTGGCTCATCAGTTTATATCAGACTTTGAAATCAGGTTACGTCTTCGTCTATAGATAGCTACGGCGAAATATGGTGGAGACAGTTCTGTCCATTTGAGTGGTTTATGAGCAGTGCGTCCTACCTGCTGGCCGAACATTTTTGAATCAGTCTCCCGCAGGGTAAATTTGCGCCAGTTTCCATACAGAAAGTGACTGGTTCCGAAGGGCAGCGATGCGTTTGAGACAACTTAATTACAGCGTCATTCAACTTTTAAAAAATATGGATCTTTTATTATACAGCACTGGAATCTCAGCACTGTTCATGATGCGCGTAAGTTATGCACAAAAGAGGACATTCCATTAATAAATATCTAAGTTGTGCCATTAGTCTTATTTCGAACTAAGTTTTCAAGTTTATGACTTCGGTTTTATGCCTTTCTGATATTAATTGTCAAATGTACAGAGTGAAAACTGGCTATGCAGAGCACAGTATTTTAAGCATGAATATTTGTACCCTGGTCCCTACCGACCACTAGAGGGCGTTCCAGCTTTCGTTGTGAGCAATAGGGGTTTTTAAAAACTTTTCTGTAAGTTTTCACAAAATCTTGACAAAGCATATGGTAATTATTATGAGCTTTAAATTTGCCGAAAGCCTGCATTATAAATTTTATAATTTAAAAGTTACTTCCTACCTTATGAATCACCATTACTGTGGAACCAGTGGCCGATTAGAAAATTATACTATGAATAGAGATACAGAAGTGGGCGGCAGGAAAAAAGGTAGACTACCCCTGGTCTACATAGTTGGTATAGGTAGGACGTGCAGTTGAAGGAAGACGTCCAGACAAGCACGCACTTTCATCTAAATGAAGGACTTCCCTGTCGCAGCATGAATGGAGAGCTATTGTTAACAGCAACAGATCGAATATTCTGACGCAAATGACGGAAAATGGTCGCCAAATTTTCCTACAGTTTCGCACATTACATCCGACTGACATGATCGGAGTTAATTTAAGATGACTGAAGCTTTAGACAGCCACTTACTTATCGCTTGCACGTTATTTTCAGTGTGATACGACTCTCTTACCCAGAGACATGCGAGCGTAGATTAGCTAAGATCACACACTACATACTCTTATTTCGGAACAGACTAAGTGGTAGAAGCCGAGCAGTGGTCCGCAATGAGGAAGTCAGGGTTCTCTCTCTCTCTCTCTCTCTGTCTCTCTCTCTCTCTCTCTCTCTCTCTCTCCACTGCTAATGATACGCAGTGGACGATTATTACAGCTCATAGGCAATTTAGGTAAGAAACCTGCAAACATTTAACATGCGTTTTAGGTAAGTAAAAACAGAACTACCTAGATGCACCATGATCTCTGTGCGCACGTCAGCTGCAAAGTTGTCTATTGACAATGTGTAAGAAAGAACACGAATTTTGCGGAGGGTTGAGTTTTTGAAGTAACACAGCCTCGAACGCTGTGGCCTTAACAGGCTGATCAGACAAGATCCAATCATCTCACCAGTGTTAATTCCAATCTGGACAAAAATATGGCGCTATGTTTGGCAGCTAGCTATCAATTTAAAAGTACGTAAATTTTCTAGTTCAGTTTAACGCTTCCTTACGATTACAAAACATTTAGATGTCAAGTGTTGGAATAATTTTGAAGTGAGATATCCATATTAGGTTGGAAGAGGAATCTTAGATCTTAATTTATATTAAGGACAGAGCGAATAACTGCAGACTTGTTTCGCTGGATCAGTGCTGTAGAATCTAAACGCAGTCCCGCACCGAATCTTCGAAAATTCCACCAGCATGATTTCAGGGCGGAGTTTCCCCTCTGTCCATAAGGCGTTGCTCTTTAAAACTAAGGTAATATTACACAAACAACAGAGAGGGCTTAAGCAATTCCATTTTCTCCCATCCTCCCTCATGAATGGAACGGAAAGTAACCTCTACATACACAACAGATCAAAGTGTCCAGACAAACATTAATGGGTATGTCCAATATTTGCCTTTGTTTGCTTGAACTCTTCTGGAGGCATTTTCGAAGAGATGTCTAAAGGTGTGTGGAGGAATGGCAGCCCATTCTTCCCAAGAGCCGAAACTAAGGAAGGTAGTGACAATGGTCACTGGGGTATGGAGCGAAATCTGCTTTCCACCTTATCCCGGAGGTATTCCGTTGGGTCCACGTCTGAACTCTGGGCGGGTCCATCCATTTCAAAAATTGTTTTCCACAAACCACCACCTCACAGATGCTGCTTCCAACGCCTCACGGATATTGCTGTATGACTGGATGCGTTGTCATGTTAATACAGACATGTCTCTGAACTGTGACACTACTGTATAGAGTAAGCAAAGCTGTAAAATGTGTTGTCCTGCATTTGGCGTTTTCTGAAGGGCAATAAAGACACGACAACCTAAAAACACCACCCGATCGCCTAACGTCACTTTCTCGATACTTCACTGTTGTGACAACAAACGACGGCAGGTAACGTTCCCCAGGAATTCATCATGTCTGAACCCTTCAATCGGATTCCCCAAAAGAACAATGTGATTCATCACTCCAAATCATCCGTTTCCAGTCATCCATTGTCCAGTGGTGTCGCTCTTTACACAATCTCAAGCGGCACTTTGCAGTGACTACAGAGATGTGTGGGCTATGAGGAGCTTCTCGACCATTGTATCCGTATCCCATTCTTTTTAGCTGCTTACGAACCGTAATGGCGCTGGACTGACTGCTGGTAGCACTGTGGAACTCACAAGTGATCCATTCCGTTAATTTCATGCATTTTTTTTTTTTCTTCAATCGCCCATCACAGTGCTCGACGATCCTGTCTCAGCACATGATATCTGCCAGGTCTTTGTTCAGATGTCGTTATTCCTTTGCGTTTCTAGTTCGCAATCACATCATTCGACTTTGGCAGCTTTAGACAGGTTGAAATTTGTTACTCGGGCAACGTCCAATGACTGGTTCATGTTCGAAGTCAGAGTTCTGCGGACCAGCCCATTCTGCTGTTAACCTCTGTACTGACAACACCGTACTGCCGCCTCATTTTATACTGGCGGGTCTGCTTGCGGTGCAACCTAGCGGGCAATTCCGCTTTTCGTAGGATGTCCTGATACTTTTGATCAGATGACGTGGCAGGGGACGCTTTTTATTATATCGTACACTGTCTCTTATAAACTACATTAATTATAGGTCCGTGATGTTTCATTCGGTGCAGGATAGCGCAGTGATCAGCTGTAGCCCATCGCGCAAACCACTGCAGCATTTGCTGGAAATTTACGTGTATGGCTTGGAGATTCTACACCTCTAGCCACAGTTTTAGTTGTCTCAGTTCAAGAGCTAAGTGGCCGACTGCCCACCGTTACCCAGTTATTTCTTGTATTTGATAAATATAATGATAACTATACTGTAAAAACTTTGTGCATTTACACGTTTTCAGAAGCCGAACTGGGTGGAGAAGTGGCTAGCACACTGCACTCCCATCACGGAGAGTTGAACTTCGATTACCTTTCCTGTCAAATCGCTTAGGGCCAAAGAGATGAATCGACTTAGATAAATACTGCTGGTTTCCTTCCTCACTCTTCCCTACTCCGGACTTCAGTTTTAACGACATCGTCGTCGACCGAACGTTACATCGACACAAGTCATAAAAGAGCATTTCATTGACAAAGCTATCATTTGTAGTCAGTTGATTCACCTAGAAAGGCTTCCGATGTGATTATGGCCGCACGACGGGAGTTAACAGACCTTGAACGCGGAATGATAGTTTGAGCTAGACGAATGGGACTTTCTATTGCGGAAGTCGTTAGGGAATTCAACATTCCGAGGTCCACGGTGTCAAGCGTGTGTCGGCAACACCAAATTTCGGACATTAACTCTGCCCCCCGTGGAACGCAATGGCCGATGGTCTTCACTTAACGTCCGAGAGCAGTGGCGTTTGCTTACAGTTTCAGTGCTGACAGACATACCACTGCGTGAAGTAATCGCAGAAGTATGTGGGACTTTAGATGAACGTATCATTAACGAATCCGTTAGGATAGTACAGCAAAATTTGGCGTCAATGGACTATGGTAGCAGTCGATAGACCCGAATGTCTTTGCTAATAGCACGATGTCGCCTGCAGCGCCTCTCTTGAGCTCATGACCATGTCGGTTGGACCCTAGACGAATGGAAAACCGCGGTCCGGTCAGATGAGACCCCATTTTAGTTAGTAAAAACTGATTGTAGGGTTCGAATGTGTCGCAGACCCCACGAAACCATGGACCAATGTTGTCAACAAGGCCCTCAGCGAGTGGCTCTATAATGGTGTGAGCTGTGTTTACATGGAATGCACTGGGTCCGCTGGTCCAACAGAAGCAATTATTGACTTGTGACTTGTTATGTTTGACTACTTTGAGACTATCAGCACGCAACAACGATGGAATTTTTGTAACAGATGACAATGTGACATGTCACTGGGCCAAGACTGTTCGATTCTGGTTTGAACAACGTGCTGGACAAATCGAGTGAATGATTTGGCCACCTAGATCGCCAGACATGAATCCCGGCCAACATTTATGGGACATAATCGAGATGTCGGTTCGTGCACAACATCCAGCACCGGCAACACTTCCGCAGTTATGGCTCAGTATTTCTTCTGGAGTTCCAACGACTTCTTGAGGCCATGTCACGTCGAGATGCTGCGCTACGTCGGGCAGAAGTGGTTCGACACCATATTGAGAGGTGTGTCATGACTTGTCAGTGTGTATCTGCGGCCGTTCTCCGCAAACCACTGAAGTTCATAGCAGTAGTCACGAAGTTCCAGATTTTACTGTGTATTCCCGCTCCAATAGTGTACGGAGCGCGGGAAGAATGACTGCTTAAATGTCAGTGCGTGGAGTAAATCGTCTATTCTCGTCTTCGTTATTCTTATGCGGGCGATACGTCGCAGGGTTAAAGAACACCTCTGGATTCTTCACTTACCATTTGTTGTTGAAACTTTGCAAGTAGGCTCCGTGTGATAGTTTGCGTCTTTCTTTAGGTGCCTGCTAGTTCTCTCAGCTTTTCAGTGACGCTATCCCACGGTTCGAACAAACCTGTGACCATTCATACTGCCACTCTGTATAAGAGTGATCAGAAAGCCTAAAAATCTTTTAAGGATGTCGCAATGTAGGTTGCGCTGAGAACCGATTGTTGAGAAAAAATTAGGTGCGTCTCGCCGGTTCCGCGTTAATTAACATTGAAGTCAGCCGATCAGACCGTTGCGTACGCTGATTCAAGCGGCGCGCCAGATACGATATCTCAGTTAAAGTGTGGATCAGAGATGGGCAACCGGCGGCTAGAGGGTCAGATCTGACCAGCGAGAGAGCGGCAGGCGCTCACATTGCATGTATTTAGTGCTACTGAAACAAACCCATACCTGCGCTACCAGTCATCTTAAGTATTTTAGGACAAACATTTAAAAATGCTTCTTGATTGTATTTCTGGATAATAACACAATGAATTTGGAAGACACTAGCTAGCTTCCTCTAGCCAAAAATAACGAAGTTAGTCGTAATTACTTGTCAACTAAATTGCCTACCTCATTACCGTATTTTGTTGTATCCTCTCTCGTATTGACGTTAAATGTCCATACCCACTATTGACATATTGGAAAACTGGAACTGTTGACACTTAACGTATTTTACAATGAATTAGTTGTCACTAGTGACTTCTAGGCGTTTATTTTTTCGCGGTATTTCAAGATCCTATCATCCAATTTTCATTTATTTACGTATCGTGAATATTGTTTCTTTACTAACGGCGTTGCAGAAGTTCGCAGTGGAATTTTTTTAAAACCGCTATTGTAAAACTTAAGTAAAGAAGTTCGACGCATCGTGACATGGCCCGCGAGCTTAAGGACATTAGAACCAGGCCTGCGGGTCACCGAAGGTTGCCCACGCCTTGGCGTAGAGAACAGCACACGAGACTACTCAGGTTTTGGCGTGGGTTCGATTCTTACTACCGTCGCTGTCGAGTGTCTCTCTCTCTCTCTCTCTCTCTCTCTCTCTCTCTCCCTCCCTCCCGGCGACAACGTCTATGGCGGGACGATAGTGCCGGCCTGACTGGCTGGAACGCTAATTGACTCAAACTGCGCAACTTATCTAATCTTTTCTTAACAATTATTTCTAAGCAGAACCTACCATACAACACCCTTACAAGCTCTCCAGTATGTTTCTGATCACCCTGTATATTCAGTATCTCTTATTAGTTCTACTTCGTATGGTTCCTACGCACTTCAGCAATACTGTAAGATGGGATACACAAATTATTTTAAAATAGCCTACTGATTTCCCAGTATCCTGCCAGTGAACTGAAGTTTGGTATCTGCTTTATCCCTGAGTCTATGCTATCCTTCCGTTTTGCATCCCCGCAAGTTGTTACCACTAGATATTTGATTTTACCGATTCCATTTGTGGCTCATTGCCATTGTATATCACTTTTTTGCATTTTGGAGAGTGCACTATTTGTAATTTCCGATAATTTTGGATGAGTTGCCACTCGTAATGTTTCGCAATCTTTTGAAGATTTTACTTCATATTTATGAAGCGTACTTGATCGTAATCAAGTACTTCTCCAAAAATTGAAGTTACTGTTAATACTGTGACAGGTCATTAAAATAACTAGAACATTAAGGGTCCCTCCACATTTCCTTGCACCAAACCTTGTATCAGTTCTTTCGGAAAATCGACATACCAGATAGTATGCTGTGTCTACGAATAGATCCTCAACCCAGAACAAAATTTTGTTTGATAAGCCATATGATTGCACTTCAAGCGTTGAGAGATGCAGAGCTGATTTTTTCTGGAGCCAACATATACGGAGCCTCCTGACTGACTTGATCCAAGGCTTTCAAGACTTAATCCAGTTCCTTCCTTGATGTCTTTAAAATGTAAATACTGAACACAAATTATAAAAACATTACAATTTGTAGGGCTACATTAAAGAAGAACCGGTTACAAATAACATGCGCCATCACGACGTGTGCCGGTAACTGGTCACACATTTGATGCACTAAACATCAGTTATTAAAACAAAATATCCTGTTTCTTACAAGGTGTCATGGATAAAATATGAATGTGTTATAAAAATGAGAGAGAGAGAGAGAGAGAGAGAGAGAGAGAGAGAGAGAGAGTGTAATTATGCCAACAAATACGTATGTGCTACCTTTCTAGTGGCTTAACGAACTTTACTGTCGCCAGGCACTTTATTGGCAGGTGTACCAGTTTCTTTGGCTCTCCAGTGTATATGGCCTGATGTCGCAAGGACTGCGCATAGAAATTGGCATATAATAACTTCATTCATGTTTTTAAGTTTAGGAAGACGTCATGTGATAGGTGATTTTGTGTTAATAAGAAAAATTTAGCGCATCAAACGAAAGGTGGTAAGGGGTTCGATTCCATAACCCAGGCGTTGTACGATATGGTACGGTACGCATTGGTCGCAAAATGTGCTGTGCTGTGCTGTTTGTGTTAGTGGCACTTATGGTCATTCCCTTTCAGAGTGAAAGGCATATAATGTAGTACCAGCACACGTATGTTGCGCGCATTGGTAATCTTTTGATACACTTATTCAAATGTGTATTTGCACACGTCCTGTTTAGGATATTGCTTGTAACAGGCTTTTTTGTAGTTTAGCCATACGCTGTGATATTCTACCGGCATTTTATATAAATACTTTTACCTTCAATTTTACATATGTACCATCAATATAAAGATAACGTTTTGGCTTTAAATGTGGTCTTCGTGCCATGGATGATGATTACGTCGGGCAATGCTCAATTTGGTGCTGTTTGATGTTTGTTTATTGCGTAACTGCAGTTTATCAAAGGCTGCATAAATTGATTTGAAAAAGATGTGACTCTTCTGTCTTCCATCTTATGTCTTTTGTCTTTGGACAGTATGTTGATAACATACACTAGAAGGAAAGCAAATTTTAGATTTTAGCACCGACTCCCTGTATGGAATTCTTGGTACTGTACCCTACAATAAAAATGTAAGGTTGTACACAGGGGAGGCGAGCTTTGTTGTCACCTCCTGGCTTTGGATCATTTGGCTGCTACGGTATTTTGTAAAACAAAATTGTTAACAGTTCCTCTAATATAAAATTGAAAATTTTCTACTTTTTAAAAGCTATCAGTAAATGGCAGTGGGTGATGCAACACCATAGAAAACTAATAGACAGCCGACAGCTACGAAGGTATTCTGTTGAGTACTGGAAGTAATGTTTATCAATTTGGCTGTGAGGTGCAACTGTCGACACAGGCTAATAGAGTACTTGCTGCCCACAGTTTGCCTTTGTACAGAAAGTATTTGGAACCTTCTGGCACGATATTGTACGACTCGTTAGGTTAATGACGAGGTATATCTATAATCATGTAAGTACCTGCAATATGTATATGCATACTGTATGTGAACACTGTTTTACGACACGTACTTCTTACTTTTTTATGTCTGTGGTTTGGGAATGGACGTGTCAGCCCGAAACGGATAACCAATGCATCAAAAATTGTATATTCAAGCAACCGAGACGGACAAAATGAAGACATTACCAAATTTCCTCAGTATTAACATCTGCCAGATCAGCACAGCAATTCGCACAAACTTGATAAAATTTATGAACCGTGAAAGCTTTGACCTATACATTCCTGATTCAATTCATGGATAACAAGTTCAATTAGGATGGGAGAGCTGCTTTGCTGCTGAAATACCTGAAGAAATATTCATTTGCAGTATTGCATTCGAACCTACGGATCAGTTAATGGAATTAACACCAGGAATATGATCGAAAGTCATGAAGACTAAGTTGCTCACTTTTTCTCAGAAATGTGTCAATTATTCAGTAACAATTTAAATTGCTTGCCGGCAACCATAAGAATATTCTGTCAGTAAATTACGGTTTAAGACATACCTGAAGGACTTCGTAGAATCCAACTCTCTGTAGTATGTATTGTTCCAACGAAAGTCACTATGTACTGACCATTTCACAAAACACGAATGTTAATTAACTATTTCGGTTAAGTTCCAGTCCTTTGATGAGGTAAGTGTAGGTATGCCTTTGAAGTCTCAACGATCCTCGACTACAGTAGCGTAAAATTTATCTTACGTAAATATGTATACATTTCGATGCTTATGATCTAACGCATGAAAAAGAAATGTATAGGATTCACTATTTCCGCATCGCGGAGGACATGACGCTCGGGTGGAGCATTAACATATCATCGTGATCATGTATTTATCTTCCACACCTGTCTCGTTACCGATCTATGGATTTAAGTGTGTAAACCAATGTGGCTATTTTACACGGCTTTACGGAAGGCTCACACGTGTCTATGCGATGGCTGGATCAGTTCTAACACGTCTAGGTAGGATTCGGTTCCACCTGCGTAATTTGTCGTCTAACCGCTGTTTGCAATGATTTTATTCCGACTTAACACGTATCTCGGTATCACTTATGAAAACCACAAGGACTAACTGAAGGAAAGAGCGACCGTCTTACGATTAGTCGTGAGACCTTTATAGCGTGTAACGAAAATTTATGTTTATTACCTCTTGCAGGCTCGGAAAGCTGAACTGCCCATTTCACACTTTCTTTGCCTCTCTTCTTATTGCTGGCTTTTTCCATCGAGGGACAACTCTTGTACCAGAGGACTCGCCGTTAGCGCCAAAACAAAGTGCAGGGTTTCCACGCTTCAGACAGACAGCAGGCAGCCACGAACTTTACATTTAAATTAGTAGCAGGGATGCTGCGGGTCCAAACGGCCGAGATGACAAGTCAGCGTCCGCATTGTAGTGGTCCACTATTGTTAGATGCGCATCTCTATGTAGGCTGCTGTAACGGATGCTGCAAATTTAAGTGCTTGGCTGATGGGTACATTTTGCACGTAACCCCCGACCCCTCCCTCCATCAAAAATTTTTCCCTTCGCGCTAGTTACTGCCCGTATTCGTCTTTCGGGCGCTGGAGTTTCTCTTTGCGATCAAAATGTTGCACGCGCGACACAGCAATACTTTATATGCTCCATTAATTTCGAGCTCCGAGCTGCGTCATGTGAGCGCCTTCAGAGAAGGCGAATTAAATTTTTTTATCACTTAAAGCCATGTCTCAATCAGCTGCTTACCGTGATTTACCGTATTATCTCTTGCCATCATACTCGACAGTAAAATAAAGTGACAATTGTGTCAAAACGTACATTTTTGAAAGTATAAATACCGTAGAAAAACTGTGCTTCTGGCCTGACCAGTAAGCCTAGTGACTCCAGTAATTTCTTACTGCACACAGGAGTAAGCTTTTAGATTGTATTCTTGTTCTGGCGAGAAGATAGTGAATTATGTCAACGGAAAAAGTTAACGCATTTCAGTAGCATGTCAGTTTCGTAAGTGCTGACCGTAACCTTTAATGTGTGACAAAAGTAAAACAGTATCATTTGCGCATCACGAATTGGACACATTCAGCTTCTACTTTACAGCCACTTTTCCATTTCTCTCTCAGTGTGACAATGGTCACTGATTCCTGCATTTTCGATTGAACAAAAAATCCGCTTCGCTTGCCAGTAATATCTTATTTATGACACATCCGGTTTCTAAGCCTAATGCGTTATCTTGAGTGCCACCAAATAAATACGGAGACTAATGTAGCGGTCGGGACAATCAGTTACGGGATCCAACCCACGCCAAACGAACGCGTGGGAGTTTAGGACCAGCAACCGCGGCGTCCGCCTTGACAGCGCAACACCGAATTTGACGAAGTGCGACCTCTCCCTCCGTGGCTGACTGGCCCGACCTCCAGATATGTATGTCTCAGTTATTTGATGCTACCTGAAGATTAGGCTTCGAAACCGGTCGTGAAATGAGTTACTGTCAACTGAAGCGTTTCTCAGTTGCGGATGTTCGCATGACGAAAAATTTGTACCATCATTTTCGATTATGTTTTGTGACTTATTGGTCACTGGGATATATGCATCTCGCCACAATTTTAGTTTGTAAAAGAATATTTCTAAGTGACAATTTGTACGGTGGCAGTTCTCTTATTTTTAGTTCAGAGCAATTTCTCTACATCAAATTTAACACTAAGCGCGCATTATTTACCAATGGGAACGAGGCCCATTTTGGAGCCGTATCCAATTAAAGAGGCGTATGATTATCGTTGTCAAAGAGTGAGTCATTACTTTCAGGGTCTCTTCTCGCTAGCCTACAAGTCAAAGTTTATATTTTGTCTCTTACCTTTTTTAGATTTTGCTCCTATTTTCAGCCTGGTAGGCCACGATATGTGTGTACAAGTTTCTTCCATAACCTGAAACAATACGAGTTATGCTTATTGATTCACATAATAATGCGTATTGTATGTTACCAATTCTACAGTTTAGATATACAATATTAACCTAATCAGGAAAAGTTACTTTATTTTAAGAACCTGTTGCTGAGATACCCGTTAACCATAAAGAAAACTCTTAAGGGTCAGTACTTTTAAATCACAACATGAAGGAAGTCTTAGTTTTATCTCACGTTTAGATTTTAGAACAGGAAACAGCAGTGCATTATTCGTAGCCTATTCTCTTTCCCATTGGAGTAAATGCTGTAAAGAGGATTTACTCCTATTATCTATTTTCTGGAGATCTTGAAAGACAGGAATTTACCAAATTGTTATTACAAATATGAAGTACATCAACAGTACAGTTCATTACGAACGACAAACATGGCTCAGTACGTCTCATTCCATTCGGCTTACCCTTAATGGCTAACTTCAAAGATTACTGAAAAACGATCTTGAAAGGGACAAGACTACGAGGTTATCAGCCCCTTCTTCCTTAAAGCAAAGCGAAAATCATTCCACGAGGAGAGGAAGTTCTGCCATCTTATCTGATCTCTTGCCGTTTTCTTTCGCGTAGTCTGAATATCGTTAAAAAATCCCACAAACTGACCATTGAGGGGATTCACTTTGTCAACTACTTAAATGCACCGTCGAGAGAAACACATTTCGGGAAAAATACACTTAAGAAAATGTTTAGTAATGAACTACTGAAGTATACAGCATGTAACATAGCGTCTGCTCGTATCTAACTTTCTTGAAGTTTAAGTCATGTACATGGCAACAAATTACGGAACTGGTTTTCCACTAATCCAATATGAGGGTTTCAGGAGCAAGAACAAACAAATGTTTTAAGAGAAGGGCCGTTTGAAGTGAATATGCGGCTGCCGGTGGATACGTAGCGAACAAAAGCGCGGAATGCTGCTGGAGTGAGGCAGGGAAAGAGCGAAGTGGTTTTTTGATAATAGCTTGTAGTCCATTCTGCATAGGGTTAGGAGTACAAAATCAAATACGTGTACTGTAGGAGTATGTCTAATAACATGACAATAGCACTGCAGGCAAGCTACGATCAACATAGTAAAACCATTATCGTTGCCAAGAGAGACACGAAGGCAACAACCACGACAGTAACACGATGGCTCTGCAGATGAGAAAAAATTCAGGTAGTTAAGGAAACCGAAAATATAGCAGTGGAACAGGAATCTAGTAGGAAGTGAAGGAAGAGATTGAGAACTAGGAGAATATAGAGACGACTGGGGTACGAAGGGGGAAGGGGGAGGATTAAATGAGGAAGCTGCCTTACAGAATGTTACACAGCGTAATTTAAACCTCACTAACACTGTGTAGGAATTATGATAGGCTGCATACGTGCAGGTGACCTGGCGACACCAGATTGGTTCAGATTCCCATTATACAATCAAGCATATCTAAGCCAATTTTTTTTGTTTTGGTTTTAGGGCGCAAAACTGCTATGGTCATTAGCGCCTGGTCCGTGACTTAGGAAACGGTAAAAAACCGAAAATGCAAACCAGCAGTAATGGGAACGAAACAAAAAATTTGAGAAACTAAAAGCAGAAGGAAGGCTTAAAAATCCACTACAGAAAAGGGTTGTTGTCCCCAAAAAAGCTTCAAATGACGTCAGTCATTTCACTGGCACTAATAAATTCGAGAACGCGATCGGCCAAGCGCGTGTCATCTGCTAAAATTGACGATGTATCAGGAGAACGCTGTAGACGGGCGCGTAACGGAGTAAAATAGGGGCACTCAAAAGGTGTCTTACCGTCCACAGCTGAGAGCAGTGGGGCCAGAGTGGGGGAGGATCGCCGCTTAAAAGATATGGATGCCTAAAAAGACAGTGCCCTATCCGGAGTCTAGTTAAAATTACCTCCTCCCGACGACGCGTTCGGGAGGACGAGAACCAAGCACAAAGAGGAGCTTTCACGTCCCCAATTTATTATGGGGAAGTGTCGACCAATGTGCGTGCCATAAAAGAACACGATGACATAAACTCCGTAGATCGGCGAAGGGAATCTATTGAATAGCTGGCCGAAGAAGAGAGACGGCAGCCTTGGCTGCTATATCGGCCGCCTCATTTCCACAGATACCAACGTGTCCCGGGAGCCAGAGGAACGCCACCGAGACGCCCCGCAGGTGGAGCAAGCGCAGACAGTCCTGAATCCGGTGGACCAGAGGGTGCACAGGGTAAAGAGCTTTGAGACTGAGGAGAGAGCTGAGAGAATCCGATCAGATAACTTACTGTATCCGCTGATGGCGGCGGATGTAGTGGACAGCCTGGAGAACAGCGTAAAGCTTCGCAGTATAAACCGAACACTGGTCGGGAAGCCGAAATTGATTTGGGGTGTCGCCAACAATATAGGCACTCTACACCTAACGATGTTTTCGAGCCATCTGTGTAAATAAATGTGGCTTCCGTCATTTGTGCACATAGAGCAGCAAATGCCCGACGATAAACAAGTGAAGGGGTACCATCCTTGGGAAATTGACAAAGGTCATGCAGCAGGCAGATCCGGGGACGGAGCCAAGGCGGTGCTGTACCCCAAGTTGTCAAGAAGGTTGTAGGAAAGCGGAAGGAAAGAGAATGGAGCAGTTAACAGAAGCGGACTCCCGGTGGTAGTAGGGAGGAAGAGCTGCCTGCATACCCTAAAACCAAGGAGGCGTCGAAAAAATTTCATGGGCCGGATTAGCAGGCATGGAAGACAGATGGCTAGCATAACAACTCAGAAGGACAGCTCGCTGATGGGACAGCGGAGGTTCAGCAGTCTCAGCATAAAGGCTTTCCACAGGGCTGGTGTAAAAAGCTGACACTAAACGTAATCCACAGTGGTGGACAGAGTAGAGACGCCGAAGAATAGACGGCCGAGCAGAGGAGTAAACTATGCTTCCATAGTCCAATTTCGAGCGCACTAAGGCGCGATAGAGGCGGAGAAGGACCACTCGGTCCGCTCCCCAGGAGGTTCCATTCAGGACACGGAGGGTGTTGAGGGATCGCCGGCAGCGAGCCGAAAGATAGGAAACATGGGAGGACCAGCACAGTTTTCTGTCAAACGTAAGACCCAAGAATTTAGCGACGTCCGAAAACGGAAGGTTGACAGGTCCTAGATGTAAGGAGGGTGGAAGAAACTCCTTACGTAGCCAAAAATTGACACAAACGGTCTTACTGGGAGAAAAACGGAAGCCGGTTTCGATGCTCCAAGAGTGGAGGCGATCGAGACATCCTTGAAGACGTCGTTCAAGAAGGCTGGTCCATTGCGAGCTGTAGTAGATCGCAAAATCGTCCACAAAGAGGGAGCCCGAGACATCAGGAAGGAGAAAATCCAGAATTGGATTTATGGCAATGGCGAACAGTACCACAATCAGCACGGAGCCCTGGGGTACCCCGTTTTCTTGGGAGAAGGTACGGGAGAGAGTAGTGTTCACCCGCACCCTAATTGTGCGCTCTGCCATAAATTCGCGAAGAAAAAGGGGCAGCCGGCCTCGAAAGCCCCAAGAGAACAGTGTGCGGAGGATGCCTGTTCTCCAACAGGTATCGTATGCTCTCTCCAGATCAAAAAATATTGCTACTGTTTGGCGTTTCCGGAGAAAATTGCTCATGATATAAGTGGAGAGAGCAACAAGATGGTCAACTGCAGAACGATGCTTTCGGAAACCGCATTGGGCAGGTGTTAAAAGACAGCAGGATTCCAGCCACCAAGCTAAACGGCAATTCACCATACGCTCCAAAACCTTACATACACTTCTCGTGAGAGAAATGGGGCGATAGCTAGAGGGGAAATGTTTGTCATTTCCAGGTTTCGGAACAGGAACGACGATAGCTTCCCGCCATCGTCTGGGAAAAGTACTGTCGTTCCAAATTCGATTATAAAGGCGAAGGAGGTAACGCAGACTATGGGTTGATAAATGCAACAACATTTGGACGTGGATACCATCCGGTCCTGGGGCGGAGGAGCGAGAAGAAGATAGTGCATGTTGGAGTTCCCGCAAGGAGAAAACAGCATTGTAGCTTTCGCGATTTTGAGAGGAGAAAGCAAGAGGTCGCACTTCCGCTGCACGTTTCTTCGGGAGAAACGCTGGCGGGTAATTTGAAGAGCTCGAAATCTCGGCAAAGTGCTGACCCAACGAGTTAGAAATTGCGACGGAGTCCACTAATGTGTCATGCGCGACCGTGAGCCCAGAGACCGGGGAGAAACTAGGCGCGCCTGAGAACCGTCGAAGCCGACTCCAAATTTCCGAGGAGGGAGTGAAGGTGTTAAATGAGCTAGTAAAGAATTTCCAGCTTGCCGTCTTGCTATCGCGGATGACACGACGGCATCGCGCACGGAACTGCTTATAGCGGATACAGTTGGCCAAAGTACGATGGTGGCGGAAAACGCGAAGAGCACGTCGCCGCTCACGTATTGCGTCACGGCACGCCTCGTTCCACCAAGGAACTGGGGGGCGCCAGGGCAATTCGGAGGTGCGTAGTATTGAACGTTCTGCAGCTGTAATAATAACGTCGGTAATATGTGAGACCTCATCGTCGACGCTGGGAAAGTGACGGTGATCGAATGTCGCTGGAGACGAAAAAAGTGTCCAATCGGCTTGGGCAAACTTCCAGCGTCGCGGGCGCATATATGGCATTTGAAGCTGCAGTCTAAGGACACATGGAATGTGGTCACTCGAGTGTTTATCAAGGGCGAACCATTCGAAGCGCCGAGGTAGATGAACAGTACCGACCGAAAGGTCCAAATGAGAGAAATTTGTCGTGGAGGCAGACAAAAATGTAGGGTCGCCAGTGTTGAGGCAAACAAGATCCGCCTGGTGGAAGATGTCTATCAATAGTGAGCCACGCGGACAAGGATGTGGAGAACCCCAAAGCGGGTGGTGGGCATTGAAGTCCCCAACCAGCAAATAGGGAGGTGGAAGGTGACCAAGAAGATGAAGGAGATCAGCTCGTGCCATTGATGTGGACAATGGAATGTATACAGTACAAAGAGAGAACGTGTATCCAGAAAGGGAAAGAGAGACGGCGACAGCTTGGAAGGAACTGTTTAAGGGGATTGGGTGATAATGGAGAGTATCATGGAGAAGAATCATGAGTCCTCCATGGGCTGGAGTGCCTTCAACAGAGGGGAGATCAAATTGGACGGACTGAAAATGAGGGAGAACAAAGCGGTCATGGGGATGCAGCTTTGTTTCCTGAAGACAGGAGATGACCGGCGAGTAGGATCGTAAGAGGATCGACAATTCGTCACGATTGGCTCGAATGCCGCGGATATTCCAGTGGATAATGGACATAGGGTGAACAGAAAATGGAGGAATGTGATCAAAGTTGCTGTCAACTCAACGACTGCTCAGAGCTTGCGACCGACAGCATGGAATGGCGTTCAGCCGAAGGCAGAAGATCCTGATCCATTGGTTGTTCAGCAGCAGCTCCTGCCGCCAGCGATCAGCCGGTTGATCGGCCGCCAGCAGTGCGCCTCGGCGACACAAAAGACTGCCAAGGGCGATTTGCGCCAGGTGGTGGTGTAGATGGAACACGCCTTGGCGGAGAAGGAGAGGAACTGTGTTTCTTATTAACCTTCTTGGCAATATGATGTTTGGATTAAGGAACAACCGATGGTTGTGAAGGCGGGGGTATGTAAAACATCTTCACGAGGATGCTCTTTTTTCGAAGTCTTTATGTCTGACTTTTGGGCTCGAGATTTAGCAGAACCCGATGAAGGGCGAGCCATAGAGTGGGCAAGCGAAAGTGGTGAGGTTGAACGGGCGATCTTTGCACTGGCCGATCTGACGACCGTGGCACTAAAGGTGAGGTCGCAAGTCTGTGTGGCCGCCTCCTTTGTTGGCCGAGGAAAATCAAGAACAGTGCTGTATTTTCCTGTCTGAGGCACAGTGGGCTGTCGACTGGCGAATAATTTTCGAGCAGCAAAGGTCGACACCTTCTCCTTCACTCTTGTTTCCTGGATGAGCTTTTCGTCTTTAAAAACGGGGCAATCTCGAGAGGAAGCAGCGTGGTCACCCATACAGTTTATGGAGCGAGGGGATGGAGTGGACAAGCACCCTCATGGGCATCCTTGCCACACGTAACACATTTGGCCGGATTGGAACAGGACTCGCTGGTGTGACTGAACCGCTGACACCGATAGCAACGCGTAGGGTTTGGGACGTAGGGGCGAACTAAAATTATTTCATAGCCCACTGATTTGCGATGGGAGTTTAACTCTGTCAAATGTCAAGAAGACAGTGCGGGTTGGAATGATGTTCGTGTCAATCCTTTTCACAACTCTATGAACAGCCGTTACGCCCTGGTCAGACAGGTAGTGCTGAATTTCTTCGTCAGACAATCCATTGAGGTAGCGTGTACAAACGACTCCACACAAGGAACTTAAAGTGCGGTGCGCTTAAACCCGGACAGGGAAGGTGTGGAGCAGTGAAGTACGCAGCAATTTTTGTGCCTCGAGGGCACTGACTGTTTCTGACAACAAGGTGCCATTCCGTAACCTGGAACAAGACTTTACAGGACCTGCAATTGCATCGAAACCTTTCTGAATAATGAAAGGGGTGACCGTGGAGAAGTCTTGACCTGCATCAGACCGAGAAACAACAAGGAACTGTGGCAACGATGGAAGAACTGACTGTGGCTGAGACTCAGTGAACTTACGCTTGTGAGCAGACATAGTGGAAGGTGAGGAAACCATTGCGGAAGAATCCCCACGATTACCGGCGTCTCCGATGGCGCGCTCCTCCCTTGTGGGGGCCCTCTCTGAGGGCACTCCCGCCTTAGGTGATTGTTCACACCTCAGGTCACACCTCCCGACAAACGGACGGAGGGACCAATCGGCACTTTCGGAAGGTATAAGCTTGGGTAATCACCCCTCCCTGGGCCTGGCCGTTACCAGGGGGTACGTACGTGTCCTACCTGTCTACCCGGGGCGGGGAATTACGCGTTACCCCATCACCGGCTACGCATAGAAATGCGTGGGTCGGCCTTCAGACACGCACAGGGAGGAAAAAGAGAAAGGGAAAGGAAAGAAGAGGTCTCAAACGCCGCAGTGGAGAAAAGGGTAAAGAGAAGAGGTAAGGAAAAGAGAAGGACAAAGGAAGGATGAAGACATACAAGCAGAGAAGGCGAAGAATGCGGTACATTTACGAGCGTCCGTCTCCGGAGGTAGGCACAAACCATACTCCCAGAGGGGGGGGGAAGGGAAGGAAAGAGCCAGTGGTGAGGGGGGGGGCGAAGATGGGGGTAGGGAAGGATGCGGAAAAGGAAGGTATGCAGCCCGGAAAGGAAGGAGGGCCACACATTAGCTCGGGGGTCCCGTGCTCGCTACACATGTATTCACAAAAGAGTTGTGGACCCCCTGGGGGGGGGGGGGGGGGAAGCCAGATTTTGCGCAGCGAAATATTTCCACGGCAAAATATTTCCCGGGCAAAGATTGTCCGACTGAAATTAGTAACTAATTGCAGGTTGTAACAGACTTAGGAAATTAAGGAGATGGAACCAAGAATTCGATTACATCACATTGCTTGTTAATAGAGTGTGGCGCATATGCCTTTTGATGGTTCACTGTGTCTCTATGATCTGTTAGAATTTTTCGAAACTCCCCGGAAGTGCGGAAGAAGCGTCTAATTTTAAGCACTGAGAAAGACGTTTCCTGCACACACAGCTGTAAAAGAATGATATATTATTGAATGACGCTCGTATTTGGGTATCAAATTATCTCGTTACGGCCGAAGTGAAGTTTATAAAACAATGTGGCAACAGAAAGAAAATTTGTCCAAAAGAGGAAATTGTTAATACTGAAAGTAAATTTAAATTTTACAATTTTGTACTCAAGTGAAATGTGGAAATTAAGCACTTAGTAATATAGAAGCTTTTGGAAAGTCCTGCTGCAAAAGAATGATTGAAGTTAGACGGGGAAAAATATGGAACAACCTGACTAAAAGCAAACCAGTGTTCGGACTGAAGACCAGAAGAATAAGATAACGTGAAAGAATGGGAAATGGTACTGCGATCTTTCAGCTAATGAAAGAATGATGATTAGGAAAGAATTTTCGATTAAGGTATATTACTGTCATATCGTATTTCCTAATCTATGCAGCATTAAAGTTATGCAAAAACCGTCACATGAGTGTTGATAGTGTGGTGCTTATCAAGTTGAAATTTGAAGTTTAGAATGAGAATAGATGGAACGATACCATTAAATTAAGGTAAGATGGTGTCACGGAGTTAATTATCTTAGCGAAACTGGAAGCAGTTTCATGAGAGAAAGATGGGAACATTCCTGAAAAGTAATGTACTATAACCACAATATGAATGAGTCAACTTTCATGATTGAACTTTTAACAATTATTCGTATGTAACAATCTGTGGGGAATAAGAGCAGATGACGACATAGGTTTAAGAGCAGATGACGACATAGGTTTAAGAGCAGATGACGACATAGGTTTAAGAGCAGATGACGACATAGGTTTAAGAGCAGATGACGACATAGGTTTAAGAGCAGATGACGACATAGGTTTAAGAGCAGATGACGACATAGGTTTAAGAGCAGATGACGACATAGGTTTAAGAGCAGATGACGACATAGGTTTAAGAGCAGATGACGACATAGGTTTAAGAGCAGATGACGACATAGGTTTAAGAGCAGATGACGACATAGGTTTAAGAGCAGATGACGACATAGGTTTAAGAGCAGATGACGACATAGGTTTAAGAGCAGATGACGACATAGGTTTAAGAGCAGATGACGACATAGGTTTAAGAGCAGATGACGACATAGGTTTAAGAGCAGATGACGACATAGGTTTAAGAGCAGATGACATAGGTTTAAGAGCAGATGACATAGGTTTAAGAGCAGATGACATAGGTTTAAGAGCAGATGACGACATAGGTTTAAGAGCAGATGACGACATAGGTTTAAGAGCAGATGACGACATAGGTTTAAGAGCAGATGACATAGGTTTAAGAGCAGATGACATAGGTTTAAGAGCAGATGACATAGGTTTAAGAGCAGATGACATAGGTTTAAGAGCAGATGACATAGGTTTAAGAGCAGATGACATAGGTTTAAGAGCAGATGACATAGGTTTAAGAGCAGATGACATAGGTTTAAGAGCAGATGACATAGGTTTAAGAGCAGATGACATAGGTTTAAGAGCAGATGACATAGGTTTAAGAGCAGATGACATAGGTTTAAGAGCAGATGACATAGGTTTAAGAGCAGATGACATAGGTTTAAGAGCAGATGACATAGGTTTAAGAGCAGATGACATAGGTTTAAGAGCAGATGACATAGGTTTAAGAGCAGATGACATAGGTTTAAGAGCAGATGACATAGGTTTGAGAGCAGATGACATAGGTTTAAGAGCAGATGACAATCTTTGGTCAACGATAAAATACTGGGAGAATGCCGTCAGTCAAGCAACGAAATTGCTGAGAACACATTTATGCAGCGCATCCTAAAATACTGTTGTGTGTATAGTCCCTAGGAAACAGGACTAACAGTTGATATTTAACGTATTCTAAGGGTAGCACAAATGTTTGATCCTCGGGAGATTCTTCAGCATCCTACCCATCACTCCCGTAGCGTACACTCCATCACCGTGCAAAGAGGAGTTTAAGCAGTCATTTCTGTGCACTGTACACGATTGGAATAAAAACCTTTGGCGACTTTTGTTCAGTGATAGGTACGCTCTGCCTCTCAATTCATAATGGTTTAGAGAGAGAGAGAGAGAGAGAGAGAGAGAGAGAGAGAGAGAGAGAGAGAGATTACGTTATGGCAGGGATTATTTAGTTTCTTAATTAGCAGCGCTGCCTATATAAAGCCAGATAAAGAGGAGCTGTATTATTACCTTAAATTCCTTATCCTCAAGGTGAAGAGAGAAACACGCGTAAATTCACACCTTGTCCGAACAGAGATCGACTCGAATGGAACATACTAAGTAGAAGTAGCACATTAATTAGAAAAACGTACGGGATGTTCATTTAGACGAAAGGACATCTGACGAAATGAATAACTTATTCAGGAAACCTGGACAGTTTTTTTCGAATTACGTAAAATTTTCTGTGTAGTTAATTTTAAATTTCTGATTTCCGAGGAATGCGGACGGACTACAGAGCAAGGAATAATATTAAGAATCTAAGGAAGAAACCGGCAACAACTCAAACCAAGAGTGTTTCAAAGTTAAATTTACTCTAATATGAGGGTGGGAGGAGGAGACAAGCGTCAGTCAAGTGGGCTCAGCAGTAGCAGAGAAGACATCTCACCAATTGCTTTATTGTAATTTTTGTAACAGTTACGTATCATTCGCTATTTTATTTGTGAAGCGCTTAGTTTCTTCACTGGTAGTCATAAATAATTGCATTGCTTTACCGTTCTTTTGCAGTTTTACTGTTTCTTAGGCCTTAATTTTCTTTCTTCCCTACAATCGGCAAGGCACTTATCGACGTCCGTACACCTAATGCCCAAGACTCTTCGATTTCTTTCTAATGTGTTATGTATTTGCTGTTACGTCTTTGATACGACGTCCCGGATGTTGTTCCACTATATCCAGTCTTCACTTTCCATCTATTTTTCTGGAGAAAACTTTGTTATGTAGTATACCTTCTCTCATACTTTATGACCAACCCATCTCAACCATTTTTGAACATTATGACTGTGCGGGGTTTTTACAGTTATTGTAGTTATTGTAGTTCATTTCTTTTCGAGTGTTTGGAACCTTATCGATCACATGCCAAAACTTTCTTTCAAATGTTGGTTTGCCTCATTTTTTACTAGATATTGAGGCCACACAACACATAATGGCATTACAGTAGAGCTCTACCAGCTAATTTTGTAGCTCGTGTTGAGTTTTCTTCACATTCTGATGCAACTGAAGTGATCTGCGTCTAGTTCGGCATCTGCTATTTAGCGAAGAAACTTCCGAAGTACAGGTTGGTTATGATTAAACTGTATTTCTGAAGGTCCCATGAAAACAGAGTGGTCATAAGACCATGGAACGTAGAAAGTCAGTAAGGGCGTGAGCAAGAGAAACCATTGCAAGAAGCACTTTGATTTTAATTTTCACATGAGGAGGTAACGTTTGTAAAATGCATACCATGTTTACGTTCCAGGTTACAAACGTTGCTGAGTGTTACGACCAGCTGCATCCACGACGGCCTGGAACAGCACTAGAGATTTCTCTCGCTACCCAAAATAGCAGTGGGCCATGACGTGTTCAGCTGTCTTGACAGCTGGCCATGACGTGTTCAGCTGTCTTGACAGCTGGCCATGACGTGTTCAGCTGTCTTGACAGCTGGCCATGACGTGTTCAGCTGTCTTGACAGCTGGCCATGACGTGTTCAGCTGTCTTGACAGCTGGCCATGACGTGTTCAGCTGTCTTGACAGCTGGCCATGACGTGTTCAGCTGTCTTGACAGCTGGCCATGACGTGTTCAGCTGTCTTGACAGCTGGCCATGACGTGTTCAGCTGTCTTGACAGCTGGCCATGACGTGTTCAGCTGTCTTGACAGCTGGCCATGACGTGTTCAGCTGTCTTGACAGCTGGCCATGACGTGTTCAGCTGTCTTGACAGCTGGCCATGACGTGTTCAGCTGTCTTGACAGCTGGCCATGACGTGTTGACAGCTCGTACACTGCTTGAAGATCGCACATTGCGTCCAGCATTCTCAGCCATGGGAACAGTAACTTCAACAGTTGGTCGTTGGCCACTCTCAGGAGTAACTTCCAAATCATCCGTTGATTCCAACTTCCAAATTGTGTTCTTCAGCCTCAGTGCGCAAAGAGGACCTACCGGTATCCCTTTAATGCGTCGATACTTGGGATGAGCGAGAGACCTATTGCTCTTTTATTAAAACAGTTTTACGAGTGTAGCCTCGCTCGCTGTGTCCAGACCATGTTGACTGTCTCGAACTGCAATGCACTCTGATGCTTGTTTTCAGGCCTACGTCTCCGTACAGGTAGCGGCTGCTAACTTCAAGTTGTGACACTAAGACTAGTAACGCTCAAGTTCTACAGCACACAGTCTGAACGTCATCCTTTTTAAGTCGGGTATCAATACAGTAAGTAATTCTCCGTCTACACTGGCTGAAGTAGCGAAGGTTTAACTGCAACCACCCCATATATAGGCTGTCAAGTCTTGTTTAATATTGAGTCATCTATAGCCAAAGGGCACTTCTCCTTATCTTCATTTCCATGCGTTCCATCATCTCTAACACGCACCCCTGTTTCTCAGTTTCGTGATAGCTTTGCACCATTCTAATTAAATCTGTCCTGGAATTCTTTATTAATTCTATATCGACCGTGTAGGCGAACCTAGTAAAGTTCAGACTTTGCGGTTTATTCCTTGAGACCAGTTGTAACAAATTCATTAATTTTACCTACTGTAATCTCACATGTATTCTCAAATCTTACTTTCCCTTCTGCCAGTGGTGCACACAGTAATTTAGTGTGACAAAATTTTGTTTTACGATTAAACCGTATAGAATGAGGAAGTGCCTAGTTGGAACAACAGTAGGCTGCAGTTCCTTCGATTAGTGTCTAAGCCACAAAAATTTCCAACGTCGAATTTGTGTAATTAGAAATGTGAGCCTGACGTTCTTTGACAAATACAAATGTTGCTACTGTTTGTGACGGGGGGTAAATTCTTATCTCAGGAGTATTTATGTATCCTTAGTTACCTTTATATAATCATCCTTAGTTAACACTAACTTCTCAAGAAGAGAATGTGCAAACTGAAGTCAATAGTGAGGCGATGAAGCTTTGATGGCAGTACGAGATGTTTTCTGGGAACCTATCTATCCAAAGATCTTTATTGAGTTATTATGAACCTGAAGGAAACCAAGTCTGCGAAGTATGGAAATGGCACAAACAGGAAGAACGTTTTCTGTCTGCAGGAATAAAAAAAAGAGGGATCACAGTTTCATGGCGAAGTAATGACGGAACAGTCTGATGAGCACTGAACCTGCTTGAAAATAAACCAATCAGAGACCGAAGTAACACGGCGTAGCAGAAAAGAGGTTAGCGATAAACCGATCGAACTTTGGGACAGTTTAGTAGACGAGGCTAAGGGCTGCTACATCTGAAGCAAAGTAACTCTTGACAGACAAGGAAAAGATGATATGACGAGAAAAATTGTGCAAGAAGAGGGAATTCCTGACCGTAAGTACTAAGCTCATATCGAACATATGTCTTTATTAAAATGTACGTCTAGAACGCAGTGTTATACGAAAGTGAATTTATGGACAGTGGGATAAACTGAAAACATTTGGATCCAAGCGTTTGAGATTTGTTAAGTGGGCTGATTAAGAGTGTGAACTCATAAAATATGAGAGGAAAGGAATACGAGGAACACAGTAACTGGAATAAATGACAGGATGATAGAACATATGTTGAGGCTTATTAAGTAGAGGGAGTAAAAGGGTGGGGGTAAACATTTTATAGAAGGCTGAATGGAATATATACAACAAATAAGGGAGGACGTTTGATATGTATGTCACTGAGATTAATCAGTTGGTACAGGAGAGGAAATCGTTCGAGGCACATAAATACCCGTTTGATAAAAAGTTTTTTCGGTGTTCTGTTTCGATCGTCAACTTTAGTTCACTATACATCCGTGTTGGATACACGGAAGCAATTTGTTAAGTATCCTCCTAAACCGATGAGTTTTTTATCTTTTACTAGCTGATCACTGTGCGTTGTCCTGTTACTTGCCTCCATCTTATGTAGGGGCGAAAGTTAACTCGTCTACCAGTGTGCCGACAGGGGAAGTTTTCGATTTAGCACTAACGTCGGCCGTTTGCGATTATTTATATTATGTCACCTTATTGCGGGGCCGAACTCCACTCCTAACGGTGCTACGGACGTCCCAGCTGCACCATATTCTCTCCTAGACAGCAATTAGTCTGTTTCAAGTTTGGTCGAAATTGATCCAAGTGTTTCAGAGTCATGTTTCATGTGCCATGCGTTCTTAGTGCCACTCCTGAAGCACTGGGGGTTAAATGTCGTCGGGATTGTCATGAATAAACTCAGGAAAATAATACCTATGGGATACATCTACACTTACCAAGCTAGTGGTGCTTTGTGTCGGGCGCACACTGTCACTTTCTACACTTTCAGAATC
Organism: Schistocerca nitens; assembly: GCF_023898315.1. Classification (NCBI taxonomy): domain Eukaryota; kingdom Metazoa; phylum Arthropoda; class Insecta; order Orthoptera; family Acrididae; genus Schistocerca; species Schistocerca nitens. The sequence goes on from NC_064615.1 coordinate 964,251,754, forward strand.
CAATTGCTAATGATGCCCAAGAACAATAGGGCGGCTATGCATTGCGCGCGGAAAGGCTTACTGTTTGCCCATTTGCACGAAAGCAGATACAACATTACCTCAGCAAACACGTCGACTGCACGCGACAACCTATGTCATGAACAAGTGTAAAGGACACGCGTGTTTTATTCGCTTTTTGTAATGCTTACACTGTGGCATTTATTAGTGACTTTCTCCGAGTGCTGTCCTGTGTGTGCTAGTTTCTACAACGCCTATGTTACTGGTACGCTATACATCGATTATAGTGTACCTGTGGAGCATATGGCGAATGCAAAATCCCTAAGTCGATCGTTGTTGGAAGAAGTAAATTTCGGGAATACAAAAACGCAACGGTAGTGTGGTGGAGCATAGTAAAAACATGTCAGGTATTTATTTAAACTAGTCTTCAATCCCACAGTCTTTCCGAAGCCAGTCATAACCATGAAGCAATTGATAACTTAGACAAATAACTTAGTATAGAGTAGAACGAAAGGCTTTTACTAAATTACGTGAGAGCCCTCAAGGTAATCCGTAAAGAAATTGCCGCCAATGGATTGGTTATTTCCAGCCAAGTTGTTACTAGGATAAAAATGTATCAGATCAGCAGTTTTATAATGCTCTGCTTTTGTTGAAGATTTAATGAACAGTAAACCCGCAATGGAAAATGTTACGTTTTGCTGATTGTCAGCTAATTTCAGTGTCAGACTATTTACACTCGAAATTTGGGCTTTCAATGCTGCAAGTTCTGAAAGAATAATCAGTATTTCTGAGGCATTTCATTTCACAGGACTTTCGGCCTTAATTTTCAGTGCACATCGACAAGCATCATTTTGATGACGCTATTGTCCAAAATCTGACAAAACAGTATGATGAATGATACAAATAGGCCTCACTGGTATAACAAACGAGAAAAATCATGTGCAGTATATATAGCAATTTATTTTGAAATACAAAAATGGATCTGACACGATTACATTTACAAAACTGTTTATTATCTTAAGGAAAGAAAATAGTTTCCTTGTCTTTTCAAAGACCATGAAGAGTGCGCCTTCACGGAGATGAAGTTATCAAACATTTTTAAACATACCTATGACTGGTCTAACTTAGCAAACAGAAACGCAAGTCTCGGAAAATGGGAAGGGAAATGCCGTAGTGGCAACATTTGACGCAAAAAACTGACCATTACCCGCAGTTTACCTATTTCGAAATGTGAGGGCGCGCGTAGGTGATCACTTTAGGAGCAGGTAAAATCTTCCCTCTGTGCACAACCGGTATCACTGAACAGTGAACTCCCTTTTGAGTTAATTACTGTCTCACTTTTCGTGGGATGTGCATGGGAGGGAGCATCATATTCGTCGATTGCTACGAATGCACTTTAGCGAAATTTTAACATTAAACTACACTGCGACGGATTTAATCCCTTTCAGCGCTTCATATTTGAGTTGGCTGAGCAACTCCGTGACGCTTTCACGGTTACTAAATTAACAAAACATACTGCTCTTCTCTACTTCATGTACCAGTCCTGTCTGGAAAAGGGTCCCAAACCGAGGAGCAATATTCTAACATCGGTATACGGAAGTTACTTCCATTGTGTGTGTGGATTATCTTTTGATTTTTCCTACAGATCTCAATTTGCTTTTCAGATGATTCGATTTATGTGGCCGTGCCACTTTAAATCTCTCCATACGCATATTACCGGATATTTCATCGATGTGACTGCCTCCGGTGATTGCTCTGTCAAGTATATAGTGTTTGCCAGTTCCGTTAGGACTGGGGCTATGCAAAATTGAAGTCCGATATTTTCACTGAACCACTGTATTTATTCAGTATAATCACCCTTGAATCAATACCCAGCTAAATTAATTTTTAAAAGTGTTCTGAAACTTTTTGAATTGCATTTAGAACTGCAATACAATTTTCTTAGATGTCGTTTGCTTCTTATGTGTGCCCTTTATTTGCTACCTTAAATCTGGGGGAACAACCAGAAGTCGATTGGGGCCAGATCTGACGAATATGTCGGTTATCCAACCTTGATCCATTTGCTGGTTGGTTGATTTGTAAGAGGGCCGAACACCGAGGTCATCGGTTCCATTGGATTAGGGAAGGAAATAGGCCGTACCCTTTCAAAGGAACCATCTTGACGTTTACCTGAAGCGATTTAGGTGAATCACGAAAAACCTAAATCAAGTTGGCCGGACGTAGGTTTGAACCGTCGTCCTCCCGAATGCAAGTCCAGTGTGCTAATCACTGCGCCACCTCGCTGGATCCCATTTGCTGGCCAAATCTCGTCGACAGCCTTCACTTTGTGGACTGGGTCATCGTCGCGAAGGAACGACTGGAAACCTGTGTCGGTATGCGGGTCAAATTCTATGCATTTTCGCCCACAAGCGATGGAGGTCTCAACTTTTTGGTTGCCTCATTGCTCCACCGTCATTTTCCTACAAGTGACACACGTACTCTTACAATTGTAGCCAGGACGTGTGCTGCAGTGAAGCTAGCACTTTGACCTTCTACTCGGCTGTTTTTGAAACTTCAAGGACTGTAACATCACAGCTCTCTGCGAGATAGCATTACAAGTTTGGAATTTCACACAAGCAGTTCTAACGGAACTGGGGCACACTGTACAACAACGGGTTGTTCCGCCTATTTGTGCACGACAGAGTACATTTACTGGTATGTTGACGGTTAACCGACAGTCCTTGCACGGAGCTTGATCCTCTAACTTTTCTGCATCTCAGTACAATTTGATAGCATTCTCTCTACAACAGCATCATCCTCTAAAGGTCTCGGGAACTTCAGACGCTGTTCATTATTTTTAGTTCGTTTCCAGTTATTTTTACCTGTATCCCTTCATACACCCCACATTTAATGATGCTAGTGCTAGGAGACACACACACACACACACACACACACACACACACACACACACACACACACAGTGCGTGTTTCTGTCACTAAAGGCAAACAGCCTAAGTTAGTAATTAACAAACGCAGTGCTTGAGGATCGGGAGGGCTGGTAAGAAGTGCATGTGAGGCGTGACTAACATGGTATACAGCGCCCTCCCGTTGGGATATATTATTACAAATAAAAATAGGATGAACATTTCAGATGGAATAATGGTCCTCAGTACTTTAGCAGATTTCGCAAGAAGAGTGATAGCGAGGGTACGTAGCAGGCTCCTGCTGAAAGAACCTCAAATTTAGGTCTGATCCTGGGTTGGGCAGTCTTTTACAACGCGATACTAAAAATGGTACAATAAGGAATTCTGGTGTACGCGAGCTAATCGTTTTCCGTAATTACTTATATCAAGAGTTTCCCTAGAATTTAGGTACACATTTCTGCAACCACTCGTATTTGAAGCATATTATTAGATGTAAACAAGACAATGTGGTAATCCTTGAGTACGGGCGACAGACTTAAAATCTTTCAGATAAGGATATTTAAAAGGAAACCACAGTAAAATTTGTTTATTATTATACAAAAATGGGAAAAATATGGAGGACGCTTGCGGAAGGTAGTCTTGGGTCGTATCATGAATACTCAGACCGAAGTTAAAGTGGGAAACACTTGTGGTTCATAACGAAGTTTGTAACAATATCGACGACGTATGTAAGAAGCGAAGACGCGAAGATAGCACAATTCGATGAGAAAGCCAGTAACTCGTCAAAATACTTTAACGATGAAGTATATGCTAATGTCCTTTCCCGTAGCCATTACCGAAATTTGTCTTCTGCCTCTTTCCTGATAAGATCTCTGCTTTAGCCGAGAGAAATTCGTACCAATTTGATCCGCTATTTCCTTCCGTATTACGTACTTTAGTAGTGCTTAAACGTGAAGGCTATGAGATGCTTTTTATCATCCTTTGTCCTTTTCGTACTTTACGAAAATACTATGGGCGACTGCAAAATCATCTTCATGCCACTTGATCATTACAGTGGCCTCGCGCCAGGAACATACTACCCTTTTCCATCCTTTCCCATGCAGATCTATGTTTAACAATGCAGTGAGCAAGCTGGTTAGGGGTTAAACCACCGAACTCTATGGCGTCATCTGAACGCGTGGGTGCAATAACTTTTCGAGTAATTTTTGTGACAGTATTTTGGTGACAGTTCCTTGTAGTTTAACTGAGTTTGTTTTGACTGACGTCACTGGGTGGCAGTTTGCTTTCCACCTTTGCGCGAAGAATAGTTGTGAAATGGCTATCACTCTGGTTTTACTACGCAAGTTTAATAGCTTATCGCCTGTGTCAAAATACATCAAAATACTCTTAGAAAATGGCAGATTAAACGATTTTCCTCTTCCCAGTACGCTGAACGTTTAAAGATAAGCTGTTTTGATTATACCCCGTAATTCTCTCGTGATTCATATGTGGTTATCCAAAAGTAATTATTTAAGAATCGTCAGTGAACAGTATGGGCGCGTCGTTCACGAGACACTTCTGATCATATTGCGTGCCTATGGAGTGTCGCTTCACTTGGGTGACTGAAATCCTGATTTCCCGTCAGAAGAGTCACAGTTCGTAATAATTTACGGTAAATCGTCGAGTGAAACTGAAGTGATATCCGGCGTTCCCCATGGAAGTGTTATAGGCTCTGTGCTGTTCCTAATCTACAGACACGATTTGTGAGTCTCAGAAAACCTCTTACACTGTTCGTGGATGATGCTGTTTACTGTCTTGAAAAGTCATCAGAAGGTCAAATCCAGTTGCAAAATTATTTAGGAAAAATATCTGTATGGTGGCAATAGTCTCTGAATAAGGGAAAGTGTGAGGTCATGAGTACGAAACGAAATGCGTTAAATTTCTGTTTTCGATAAAAACACATTTGAAGGCTGTCAATTCAGCTAAATAATTCGGAATTACAATTATGCACAACTTAAATTGGGACCATCACACGGATAATGTGGCTGGAGGCAAACCAAAGGCTGCGTTTTATTGGCCAAACACGTAAACATACAACAGCGCCACTAAAGAGACTCCTTATACTACGCTCGTCTATCCTCTTCTGGTTTACTGCTGTACGGTGAGGGATCCTAATCTCATATCACTGACGTAGGACATCGAAAACTCCGAACAAGGGCAACTCGTTATGTATTATCGCTAAATTGGGAAGAGTGCCACAGACATGATACGAGAATTGAGATGGCAATCACTAAAACCTTGGCGTTTGTCATTGCGGCGTAATCTTTTTCACGAAATTTCGATCACAAACTTTCCGTGAAAGTGAAATTATTTTGTCACCAACGTATATAGGGAGAAACAATCATCTTAACAACGTAAGAGAAATCATAGCTCCTACAGAACGATTTAAGTGTTCATTTTTCCGATTCACCGTTCGAAAAATAGGTGGTTCGAATACCCACTGTCAGGACTTTAGTGTCAGTTTCAGAGTAATCCAGTAAATGTATCTACAGCGCCGTTCATAAAGGAACATACATTTATAGCTTCCGAACTACAAGAGATATAACCAATCCCAATGTTCCTGGAAATTGGAAAGCTCAAATTTTTATACATTCATTGTGGTAACAGTGCTCGAACTCAATGCATAAAAATTTTAACTTTTCTATTTCCAGGAAAGTTGTGTTTATCTTTTGCACTTTAGAAGCAATAAATGTTTGAAATATGCTCCTTTTTTAATAGCCATGTATTTACGTTGATGGTCTCTTAGTACTTCATAGTTTGGACCAACGACATTTTCAAATAGGCACGGTTTCGAAGTCTAAGTGGTTCACTTCGCCCAATTTTGCTGCAACGCATAATTAAGAAATCGTTTCTTTGTTGATCTCTGTAAAGGACAGCTTTGTTATTACATTTGCATAACACATTTAAATGCACACTAGGAGAGAATCTGTTTCCGCCACTGCGTTTTGAGAATTGTTTCCGCGTTAAGAAATACGAAGATACTGAAATTTATGCTTTATGGTCTCGGGAATATGAACTGCGGGTCTCTTATTCAGAGAAAGCCCTTTTAGTAGGTTTCTATGATCTACATAAATCTGCAACACGTTTTTAATTAAAAATGACGTCAGTAATGCATCATGTTTTTGCCGCCTCTTTCCCTTCATAAATATGCACACCTTACGCTCCCCTCCGTTCTTCTGCCCGTAAAGAGCAACCTTGGTTAACACCAGATAGGAATAAGAAGGAAATACGTGAAAGATACGTGCGCTCTGGCAAACTTAGCAATCTACTAGTTTTTCATGGTATTCATTTTGTCAATCCTAGAAATATTTTCTGGGCTTGTTTGGTGGATAACTAGTTGAAGACAAACAACAGTTCTTAGCTCTGATCACCAGATAACGTTCAAATTTATCTTTAGTGCAACTATAGCAAGTTTAAGCCCCAACATTTTAGATGAACCTAGAAATTAAGAGATTTTCTGGAAGAACTGCTACTTTTACGTTACTACTGAGAAGGTAGCAGTTATAGTTCTTAACTCATGTAAGTTAGTTTCTGAACATGTTATTTTGGCTGCAGAGGTGCCTAACACTTTAGGCCTACTGCCTTTCTTAAATTTTCTTGAGGGTTGGTCATGATGTACTTTTTCCCGTTAAGTATCACTAGTTAGCTCTGATTTGCATTGATGCTCACATGTGCAAGCGACGAATATTGACGCTAGTTTTACTTTTAAGGAGGTCATTCTCGCAAGTGCTCGAGTTTTCGCACAAATAAAAAACCTTCATTGAGAGTAGGTCCGCAGCTGCGATGACTTGTTGAACAACGTAGTGCTGTCTGCAGCTGTCTTTTCCCTTTGTTGGTTGTACGAGTGTACAATTTCAGTCTTAGACGGTTCTGAAGTATAACAAAGGTAAAGATCACAGCTGCAGGCTGTGACCCAGAAAGGTCACTTCATAAATTTGAGAGTTGACACCAGTTTCTGTGAACTCTAGTGAAAATAAAAACACTGGATACTTACATTTCTCATACTATATAAATTTACGTTTTGAATTAAGAAATGTCCTGTTAATTGTTTTTGTTTAGCAGTTGCGTGATCCGAAAGGCTGTTTCACCAGCTTTCCTCAAGAGACCTATTTAATACTGGTACTATGTAGTTATAGATCACTATTTTCCATACTAGTCGTAAAAACTTAGGGAAATACGTAGTTCACCCAGGTAGAAATAGTGCAACTTTGGTTGAAGGTTTCTTCCACAGAGGTTAACAGAACCAATTCGAAATAAATTCGCTGGATACGAATAGCTTGGGATCAGCTGTGTTAGGTATAGATATGCTATATTAGTGAATTGTGAAAACTTTTTGCCAGTCTGGTTCACCTTTACCACTTTGGTTATCCGTGCACTATTCCTGGAGCAACATAAACTTCAACAAGTCGCATTGTCTACGTCCCCATACCATACATATGGCTGTCAGTTGTCAGTGTGTTCATCCAGATACGCAAGTAAATGTTAGCGCTATTGCCCGCATCTCGTGGTCGTGCGGTAGCGTTCTCTCTTCCCACGCCCGGGTTCCCGGGTTCGATTCCCGGCGGGGTCAGGGATTTTCTCTGCCTCGTGATGGCTGGGTGTTGTGTGCTGTCCTTAGGTTAGTTAGGTTTAAGTAGTTCTAAGTTCTAGGGGACTTATGACCACAGCAGTTGAGTCCCATAGTGCTCAGAGCCATTTGAACCATTTTGTTAGCGCTATTGTCATGATCTGGGTAGTTACGGAAAGATGCAATTTCCTATGACATAACGTTTCCTTGTTGCTTGACGCAATGGTTGCCGTAGCACACCCGAAACTTCCAGATGCAGCAGTAACACCCAGCCCGCCAAACATACAATCAAAGAAAAGTTATTTGAAATAAAATACACACACAGAATACAGAACCAACGTCAAATTTCGCAGTGGGACCATCGAAAGAAATACTTCGTGTTTCAAAGTGAGTATCAGGGTTTTAGGCTTTTTATTCGTTTATTACATTCAACCAACAAGTTTAAGAAATACATCAAATGAAAGAGCAACGCCGACAGTTTTTTTCTTATAAGTATTCTATGTGAGCACTATTTGAGATGGCGAACATCAGGTCGATAGGCGAGATCTTTCCAAACTACAGTGTGATTCAAAAAGAATACCACAACTTTAAAAATGTGTATTTAATGAAAGAAACATAACCTTCTGTTATACATCATTACAAAGAGTATTTAAAAAGGTTTTTTTCACTCAAAAACAAGTTCAGAGATGTTCAATATGGCCCCTCCAGACACTCGAGCAATATCAACCCGATACTCCAACTCGTTCCACACTCTCTGTAGCATATCAGGCGTAACAGTTTGGATAGCTGCTGTTATTTCTCGTTTCAAATCATCAATGGTGGCTGGGAAAGGTGGCGGAAACACCATATCCTTAACATACCCCCATAAGAAAAAATCGCAGGGGGTAAGATCAGGGCTTCTTGGAGGCCAGTGATGAAGTGCTCTGTCACGGGCTGCCTGGCGGCCGATCCATCGCCTCGGGTAGTTGACGTTCAGGTAGTTACGGACAGATAAGTGCCAATGTGGTGGCGCTCCATCCTGCTGAAATATGAATTGTTGTGCTTCTTGTTCGAGCTGAGGGAACAGCCAATTCTCTAACATCTCCAGATACTGTAGTCATGTTACAGTAGCACCTTCGAAGAAAAAGGGACCAAAAACTTTATTGGCTGAAATGGCACAGAAAACGTTCACCTTAGGCGAGTCACGTTCATACTGAGTTGTTTCCCGCGGATTCTCAGTGCCCCATATACAGACATTGTGACGGTTGACTTTCCCGTTAGTGTGGAAAGTTGCTTCATCACTAAACACAATCTTTGAAACCAAAGATTCATCTGTTTCCATTTGAGCAAGGATAAAATCACAGAAATCGATTCTTTTAATCTTATCAGCTGCAGACAGTGCTTGAACCAATTTCAGACGATAAGGTTTCATAACTAACCTTTTTCGTAGGACTCTCCATACAGTTGATTCTGGAATTTGCAGCTCTCTGCTAGCTCTGCGAGTCGATTTTCCTGGGCTGCGAACAAATGCTTGCTGGATGCGTGCTACATTTTCATCACTCGTTCTCGGCCGTCCAGAACTTTTCCCTTTGCACAAACACCCATTCTCTGTAAACTGTTTATACCAACGTTTAATACACTACCTATCAGGAGGTTTAACACCATACTTCGTTCGAAATGCACGCTTAACAACTGTCGTCGATTCACTTCTGCCGTACTCAATAACACAAAAAGCTTTGTTGAGCGGTCGCCATCTGAGCATCAACTGACGCTGACGCCTAGTCAACAGCGCCTCAAGCGAACAAATGTGCAACTAAATGAAACTTTATAGCTCCCTTAATTCGCCGACAGATAGTGCTTAGCTCTGCCTTTTGTCGTTGCAGAGTTTTAAATGCCTAAAGTTGTGGTATTCTTTTTGAATCACCCTGTATAATCAGTGTGTATGGAGCGATTGTTGCAGTAACTGCTTCACCCCTGTTTAAGTCCGGTAGATCAGCTTGTAGCGGAGGCACATATGATCCTTTATGAGCCACTGAAGGTCACATCGCGTGAAAGTGGAGACAGCTGTCATCCAGACCCCCTTGCAGCCAGTCCAGCAGTTGGGTACAACGTCGTTTAACCACTCGTGTACTGGGTTATGTGAGTGAGACGGTGCACCGTTTTGTTTTCTGTGGTTCATCTTCCTCCAATTTAGCTAAGAGCCATAATTCTAACCCATCGAGATGATCAGTTATGGTGCTTCCCCGAAAAAACGGCCCAAAAACATTCCGCCGGGGTAAGTCACAAGAAAATTCAGCTGCTGTGACATCATCCGGCGATTTTCTGGCCCCCAGATGCGCATATTATGTATGTACACATTTCCACTTAGGTGATATGCCGAACCATCAGTGAAAACTATCTGATACAGAAAATCTTAGACGTGCAGCAACATTTCGTTTGCACAGTTAGCAAGTGAACAGATCTTTCAACAGCTGCAAGCAATAAGAGGACAGTTTAAGGGTCTTCTTGATAGTCTCCACACAGACATTATTGGAACTGCTGATTCACGATTAGCCTTCTGAACTAATTTCTTGGGGGCTAAGCTTGAGAGACGCTCACCCATTTAACACTTTATTCAGTCACTCTTGGTCGTCCTGTACTTTTTTGCCAAGACAGCCAGCGTCTTGAAAATGATACCATCTACAGATGTTACCACCACTTGGAGTATTACAATAGAACTTGGTATGGAATCCACATTGCACTGTAACACGAGTCCTTGCAAACAGTGGAACAAATACTTCAGTTCATTAGTCGTACTCTTTGCGATTAGCGTTTCCTAACTGAAGACAAGGGAAACCATGCACGTATACTGGCATATAAACGAAACAGCCGTTTCATTTGCTATAATAATTATAATTTTGATGTAATAAATGCTAAAAAGCCTCAAAACCTCTATTCATTTTGAAATACCGGGTATTTAAATGATGCATGCGTTGAGAACTCCACGAAACATTTTGGGACGAATCCATATAAATTGCGATGTGTATAAATCGCAATTTGTATAAATCGCGATGTGTATAAATCGCGATGTGTATAAATCGCGATGTGTATAAATCGCGATGTGTATAAATTGCGATGTGTATAAATCGCGATGTGTATAAATCGCAATTTGTATAAATCGCAATTTGTATAAATCGCAATTTGTATAAATCGCAATTTGTATAAATCGCAATTTGTATAAATCGCAATTTGTATAAATCGCAATTTGTATAAATCGCAATTTGTATAAATCGCAATTTGTATAAATCGCAATTTGTATAAATCGCAATTTGTATAAATCGCAATTTGTATAAATCGCAATTTGTATAAATCGCAATTTGTATAAATCGCAATTTGTATAAATTGCAATTTTTACAAATAGCGATGAACAGGACAACAGTAGGTCAGTCCTGACATTTTGAAGTTGTGCCTATTGTATTTCCTTTGCACTACAGTCAAGTTCTTGCGCATTAATTATCTTGCGAGCAATATGACACCGTTTCAGTCATTTCTCCTGACACTAGTGCAAGAGACGGCAAATGTTATTACAAATTAGTTTTGAGTTATTTAAGAGCTTGGGCTCACGCAGAATCGCTAATGACGCAGCGTAGCTTTTTACAGCCAAAACGAGATTGGTAGTAATTTGCATCGGAGTCACATTGCCTAGTTAAACCGCCGACAGTTTCACGGACGCATTCTGGATCATTCGACGCAACGGATCTGTTTAAATTAACTGAATAGCCAAGGAGCTGTTGGATCAACTAGATTCCATTTGTATCAAACTGAACTAAAGAGAAATCTTTACATTAACATATTTGGATTTCCTGCGATTATGTGTGCTTCGTAAGCCACTGATGTTATTCAGGGTTTGGGAAGGGACTACACTGCCCTCCAGTTTTTTCCTACTTCGGAGTGCTGGAAGGGCAACTGTCGATACAGCTCTATAAAACTAACTTACACCGTCTACCACTTGACTGCTTTACATCTCTAACACCATGGCGCCAATTAAACCAATCCCTGAAGAAAATGCTCAATTCGTCGAAATTGCCCCATCACTTTTTGTGTTAACCCCACTTCGTAAGCATTCGTTACCACTAATCGTTACAAATAATTTGGACAAATTTGAAGGGGACATATCGATCCTGTACCTGACGTGTCGACTCTGATCTGGTGGATAAGCAAAGATGATGGGGTGCGAAAGCCCCGTTCTAAGGGTAGCAGGCGATATGGCCCATCTCCATCTTTGGCACAAGTTTATTCATCACCCGAGTTTGGTCGCTATGCCGAGATGGTCGCATACGTGAGTTTTGTGCGAAGTCGTATAGAGCAGTGCATAATTTAACGCATTCATTTAATTTCGTAACTGATAAAAGCATATTAATTGAAGGTGAACGTAGAATACCTAGCAGCAGTGCTTGCATTATGTTGTCGCTAGTATGTAACCATTAAATTCTGTATGTCAAAGAAACAAGATATTTGGTTGTAAGCAGATTACATGATTTATGCCGAGTGTATAGGATCCTAAAGGTGTTTGGGAGTACACCGAAAGCCTACCGTATTCAGGCAATGAGAGACTTCTATATTGATATTACCAGATGGAAAGGTACTGAAAGTGTCAAACAAGGCGTTCAGTTAGTTTTGGCGTTTTAATCGTCTTATACATGCAGTAAACGGTAGTAATTGACTACCAGTGATCCTGTAAATGTCATTTTCTCCACATATTCGTATCCTATTTCAATGTTCATTTGTTTTGCTAGCTGTTTGGAGATGCATCATTAGGTACCAAACGTGCCTAACAATCTATTAGCTGGAGTACCAAGAGTTCATCCAGAACAGGTCGGCTCCATATGAAAAACATCCGAAGTATGTGGCGTGTGACATTAGCAGGAAGTCTATTTACTTGCTGCTACTGTGAACAAATATTGTTAGCGGTCACTTAGAAAACCAACACACGTGAGGAGTCTAACGTCTTAACATTGGTTACTTTATTTCACGTAATGGCTTCGGAGCAGATCAGCTCTTAATTTAGGTGATACTCCGGAGCCTCAGCTGCATTAGTCGGTGGGTGAAACTATAAAGACGTGGGATCTGTAACGCACTGGTAACAAACATAACGAAGGGATGAAACGAACAATTAAGGCGAACCACTTAAGAGGCCGCTGGGTGGAAGGTTCGTCATCCAGACAGAAATTAAATCTGACCATATCGCTAGGGTGAATACTTAGTGGAATGCGTTCTACATTCTCTTATAGCTCAGATGAACATTAAAACGCAAGAACGTTGAGAAACATACAGGGTTAGAAAGTGTCTCCCCATCAGTGGTTCATTACAATGAGCGTAGAGTGCTGTACGGTGGCCGCTGAACAGGTGACTACGGCTGAAAATACAGTGCTCAGTACGTTGTCTAGATTGTGTCCTCGCTAGAATGTCCCCTAAGCCTGAAGTAGCAGTTTAGTCTCCCGACTTTTTTCCAGTGTTCGTACCAGAGTAATAGAATACAACAACGCCGATATCTGAGCGTCAGAGTAGCAAATAGGTCTGGACAGACCTGCAGCCTTAGCAGCAGTATCAGGAACTGCATTCCCGTACACACCGACTTGATCAAGAACCCATATGAACGATACGTTGGCGCCAGAATCTACGATTGAAGGCAGTTCTCGATCCGCTGTACTTAAGGGCGGTACGAGTGCAGCGTACAGAGGGTCTGGAAAGCACTGAAGGAATCAGAATACGACACGTTCAGATACTTTGTCGGTGGATGTACAGGTTGCATGTTGAACGGCAGAAAGCTATGCAGTGAATATTGAGCACTGGTCTAAAAGGCAGTACCTAAAACATTTTCGCCAAAAAAGTGGGTATCCCGTACCAATAACCCTTAGACCCTTCTGTGTAACAGGAGGTCCTGTCCCCATGCTCCGTCGAACTAATGATCGAACTCAAAACAGTGGTTTTCGGAAGTGAAGTGAGTCGAGGATGGACCTGTGCACGAAGCCAAGGGGGAGAAAGACTAACACCTCGTGAGCGTAGCAGGTAATGCGAGATGAAGCTTTCGAAGAGGAGTACGAAAATTAACCCCGGGAGGCAACAAAGAAGCTGAATACAACGTGTTAGTGGTCAAGTAAGCTATAAAGTAAGGAAGCTTAATGTGGGTGGCTGAATATAGAGCATCATTAGTAAGTGCATCTCCAGAGCATAACACCGCTCCTGAATGACGGTGGTAATTCGGCATATTCCGGATAGAGACTTCATCCACCGGTGGCGAAACTGATTTCGCTATGATTAATCTTGCTGAGGCGACGTAAGATCGACGGAGCTATAATGAATATACTATACATTCTTTGTCCAGGTTCGATCTGATTAAGGACCAATGCAGACTAAGCAATGTCCGGTCTGTTCCCCATGAGGTACTGCAGAGAATGCGTTGGACATTTGAGGAAAAACAAAGATGCCAGCCAGGATATACTGCAGGACCAACCAATTTCTTTCAAGCGTTAACCTTAAGAATTTCGTGATGTGTACGAACGAAAGACCAGTGGGGAAAGAGAGCGGAGGGGCAGAGTGTAAGTGCAGTGGATGGGACTGCTTTCGCCACCAGAAATTGGCTTTTTCGGTGGAAATTTGGAAGCCTCTGTCTATGCTCCACGAGCAGAGGTGGTCAAGGCAGCGCTGAAGCTGCGACTGTGTTTTACAGGTCCCCCGAGAGCTGGAGTGGAACAACTTCGACGTAGAGAGCCTGACACGTCCGGCGTGAGAGAGTGGTTGACTGCTGTAGTAAAGGTTACGCTCAGTGTCAGCATAGAACCCTGAGGTTCTTACAAATAGATGCGTTCAAGCGAGCTTAATTCAAGCTTACATTAAAATCTGCGCGTTTTATAAACTACCAAATAAAGTGGAGGAAAATGGCCTCTGAAAACCAATTCGTGTATTTTAAGGAGGATGCTAGTCCTCCAGCAAACGTCATAGGTCTTTTACAACTGAAAAACGAATTGTTACTATTTGGTACTTCCGCAGGACTGGACGTTTGTTAGCGGTTTCTGAGAAACAAGTCATTATACCAGCTGCCCACTGACTGTTCGTTTCGCCACTTTCCAGACACTACTGGATAGGAAAATGGAATAGTAGCCGTAAGGAAGCTTTTAACAATATACACCTTTGTATCCGCTCAGTGTCCCACCTTAGCCTTCCTCACAGCTTCCGCCACACTCTTGACACATTAAGATATCGGCGAGTAATGTTATGTAGTCAATCTTCTTAGATATCTACAGATTTCTAGTGTCCCTACTATCTTTGTCTGCCTCTCCATATCTATACAATGTGAGAAACTGGCAGTCAAAGGCCACAGTGAGTTTACGTTTCATGAAGTGTACAGCTTTGCATTTTTCTGCATTAGGAGCAACCTGCCCTCTCTTTGCACCATCCTACGAGGGTAATCCCAAAAGTAAGGTCTATTTTTATAGATACATAGACGTTTATATTTCTACAATGGTTTACATCAGCTTACAGCTTTAACATTTAGTTATGAACCTCTTCTTTCACCTCGTCGTAGGAGCTGAATCGCTGGGATCACAATTAACGTTGACAGGTACTGTGAGACACTGAAAAATCTCAAACGGGCAATTCAGAACCGGAGAAGAGGACTGTTGATCAAGGGCGTACACATTCTCCATGACAACGCTCGCCCACACACCGCTCGGAAAACTGTTCCTCTCCCGCAACAGTTTCAGTGTAACAATGACCCACCCTATAGTCCTGACTTGGCGCCCAGTAACCTGTTCCCTAGGTTAAAAGAACATTTGGCCCGAAAGCTATTCAGCTCCGACGACGAGCTGAAAGATGTTCATAACTTTCTGAACAGCATGACGGCGAGCTGGTATGACATGGGCATACAAAAACTGCCACAGCGTCTACATAAATGCATCGACAGAAATGGTGATTATGTCGAAAAATAGCTAAATGTTCAAGCTGTAAACTGATGTAAGCCATTGTAGAAAACAGGTCTATGTACCTATAAAAAATAGACTACCTTTTGGATTACCCTCTTAATATTGTGTCTAGATTTAACTGATTATTTCTGCAAATACATTAATGACAAAACACACACACGGGAGGTGGAAAACTTCACGGGTCGAGAGGATGTGAGATACTTCAGTGATTAAAAAATCTAGTCATATTTACAGAGAACTTGGCACAAGAAGCTTATTTATTAGCACGACACTGCACTCCCTCTGGCCTGAATGCATGCACTGATTCAGTTGGGTATGTCGTCTTACAGCTCTCTTATCCTCTCCGGAAGCATGCTGATCCACGGCTGTCGTTATTGCTCCTTGATATCTGACACAGTCACTGGGGCGGTGTTTATGACCGAGCTGGGCTGGTCTCGTCTCCTCCTCTCTCCCCCCCCCCCCCCAATGTCCTGTTTGGGGTCATGATCTTGACATCTTGCTGGCCACAGGAATACCTTATCGTGATGCAGACAGTTTGTAGATACAGATATCTTTCGACGAGCCTTGTCTGTAGAAAAATGGCACCGTTGCATGACAGGTATCACACGAGGGCGCAGGATGTTCGTGACACACCATCGTGCCGTCGGAGTTCCCTCAGTCACCTCCAGCCGTGACCTGAAGTCATACCTGATTGCTCTCCACACCATGTCGCCAAGCGAAACACCACGGAGTATCCAAAACATTGGAGGATTTGTTCCTCTGCCCAGGTCGCTGGTGTACTCTGACGACTATCATCCAGGTCAGAGCTTCATCGCTGAACACAATTCGACGCCTTTCATAAACAGTCCATGGCTTTCCACTCACGACGCCACTTCGGACGCAGCCGTTTGTGTTGAGACGTTAACGGCAGCTGACACATGGAACAGTAATTCTCCAATCCGGCTGCTATTGTCCAACCAGTGGTGCGGGATGATGCACAACGTTGCAGGCGCTGATGTGTAGGTTACGATCTGTATGGTACTCAATGCGACGACCTCTTGAGTTTGTCAGACATGGTGGACTGATCTTTACGACCAGTGCGCCCGCTCTCACTTTCCCATACAGCACAACATGGGGACATTGTCGGAACCAACTGCCCTATAAATAAGGATCTCACGATTTGAACAGCTGATCAGATCGAGACGCACAATGAGACCGCTTTCGAATTCAGTCAGGTGCTGATAACTTTCTCTAACCCGTGTACGTAGCATCTGTGTCCCCTCCACAGTGGTCAGTTCGCACCTGACTGTTCACCCCTAATATTTGCCATCAGGCCTGGTAATAGCACTGAATGCTCACACTAACGCATTCTGGTCGCTGTTCTACCTCTTACAGATAACTGCGTACCCTCCGATGGTACGTTCGTGTACGAAATTACAATGGCATCCGACGATGACTTCTTGATGTTTCACTTTTTCTATCACGCAGTGCTTGTAACCAGGACAGTATCCTCAGGTAACTACATTTGCGAAAATCCTGAGAATGCAGTGTATACAGGCTTTTTCAGAAAGATTCATCTGGCTTCATAAGATGATCTCTTACGGGGTTGAGAATAAAGAGCCCGGATAAATTTTACATTTCGCAATGAAACCGCAACTATTTTGGAGAAAGTCTTAAGTTACCGATTCATGCGACAGCGATAATGCAACAAGGGGCTGTTATGCTTTCTCCGTTTCAACAGAGGAAGTAAAAGATTTAGTTCATGTGTGTCTCCTCTAACACCGCTGGCTGAAATGCGAGGTCGCCTACCAAGTGCAATGAAGGCAATGAATGCAATAATGCCATGCACGCTCGCAAAGGTATAGGACGATTTCCACTTATCTGGACCAGTGGAGGGCAAAGGTAAACGAAATATTTTTATCGTAAACGCAGTTGTAAATTATAACTCGACTTTGTATGTGCTTGCCTGCAGAAGATTTAACTCTAAGGTGGGATGGTTGTTTCGAAAAGAACTTTTAACCCTAAGCGTAAGTTTGAGTGTACTCAGAAGGTTCAATGTTCTTTCAAGTAGACTAGTTATGCGAAATTTGATTTGGAACTTTTGGTATCATTTCAGTCAACGTCCGAGTATAAGATTATCAGCGAAGGACCTATTACACTTCCCTGGGCCAAAAAAGACAATTTCAGGAATCGTGAATCTCTTCATCCACCACAACTTTGTGTGTCCTGCTAGAGTGGCTTCGATTCAGTTGCAGAACTGTTTATATAGCCCACCGCAACGTATTTACGTTACAGAACAAAGGTTCGGTGCTAAAAATCGTTTTTTGGCGGTCTGGAAATACCGAATAAACTTACGTTTACTCAGGGCTCTGAGGAAATGGTTTGTGAAAAGCAGGAGTTGCGTTTTGCATGACCTGTTCTGAAACCAAATTGCTAAGAGAAGAACGTGCTGTCTTACAGCTCCTTCCGGACTACAGTTTGTGGCTGTGTGTGACAATTTCTTGAGCAATAGCAGAGCCATCTGTTGGTCGCCGGCTGAAGCGACCATTCAGCAGTTAAACGAAGCGCAAAGCCTTGCACGAAGAACTTTGATGTTGGTAATGGCGAATTACAGAGTGCACGAGAGATGTCTATGTTTAGTTGCCCACTGAGATATAGGTATTACTGCGAGGCGTATCATTTGTTTAGATAGCTGTGCTTATGCACGGGTAGTCATATGGTAAATATGCGAACAAAAGAGGCATGAATGTGGTTTTCAGTGCTAACTGAATAGGGTCTGTTTTAATTTAGCAATCTTTGTCCTGGAAGAAAAAGGAGTTAAGAGATTACACAGTTAATTATGTTTCTCCACTTTTGATTAGTATTCAAGTGTGAAGCTTTTTGCATTTAGTTAATTTAAAAACTTAAAGGCAAAGTTTAACTGTGACAAGCGTAAATGTTTATTTGGCTGAAAGCTTAGATTCATCGGTTCTGTATATTTGAATGAAGAAAATTTACGTTTTCATTAATGAAACTATTCTGTGTTATGCTTTAGTAGTTAATATTCTAAATTGATTAATTGCTCTTTTAGCAGACAATAGAAAGAGGAAGCTTCTTTTGCAACTACAGAATAGAATTCAGACAATATTGATGTATTTACAAGAAAATTCTTGACGTTTTCGCGTAATGATCAGAGACAGGATTTTGAAACTTACTTCACCATACACTGCGAAGGAAGTGTTATCGCTGGTTAACAATGTGTGACACTCTTCCCTTTTACGAACTATTTCAGAGAATTAAAGTTGCAACTTTTGGCAGGAGGCGTAGCTAAAATCTCGGTAATATGAAACTAATAAATTTAAATATTTTATGCACGAGGCGAAATATTTCAATGTGATGTATGCAACATTGCAGAGAATTAAAGGAATTTTTGTGATTGTCAGGTTTCTTTGACACTATCTTAAGAGTTACTTTATCTTTGAATTAGAAACCGAGCCGATTTCATGCACATCCTGGAAGGAAGGAGACTCAGGAGAGTTTTTTGTTTACTGTGCAAGTTGTCGCCTCTCCTTTTAATAGATGTTTTACACGGCGTATCGACGAACCTGTACTTGTTTACATGAAGTTTATTCTTATGATGAACAAACACAAACGCTATGATTGGTCAATAGCCGTAACACACACTGATGGAGTTAAGATCTTTAAGGTAGGTCATATTTTCTATTACCATGTTACGGAAAATTGAAGCAAGGTGTTTTAATCTATTAAAAGTCATCAACGTTTTTCTTAATCGTACTTAAATTATATACTTTTTATTTCAATAAATGTGTGCAGTCGCAATCTAATATTATTCTGCTCTGTCACGCTGTTAATATGTACTGTGAAAACCGCTAACAGTTGTTCCTGCACCGTAGTGAAACACTTAAAAGTGACGAGAAACAGGTTGTTATACAGGTTTTTCACACGTTTGCAGAAATGAAATGAACTTTTAAGTTTTCCGAGTTTGTGTATGTACTGAAGTTCAGAAAATTTTGAAAACTGATTGCACAGCCGAACCGATAGCTTTGTAGAAAGATCATACGGTGCACTCCATGAATCGATGGTACGAATATCCCTAGGTCTTTTTCATTCAATTTGGAATAGCTACATGTTTTCCAATGTAAATTTCAAACCTCGGCTAATTAACAAATATAATCTTCACTTGTAATGAAAAATGCCCATATCGTTTCTAGGCCTAATTACGTATTGCACGCAAAGTTACAGTTTTCATTGCAAATCAATTTTTAACTATCGATGTTTTCTAAAATATTAATAAAGATTGTTTAAGAAACCATAAATCAAAATTTTAGGACCAAAATGAGAAAATGCTCTATTTGGACTATGTCCCTGGTTTGTGCCAAAGATGTGGTTTCTCACGAGCCAGAGTGAAAAGCTTCGTGGAAACCATGGAAAACAAAACAGCATCGAGCACACTATAAAAAGCTTATTTTTACAATTGCCACCGTAACACTACAGTATCAACCCAACCGAACTGATCTGGAGCCACGTTAAGGGATTTGTCGCGAGAAATAAGATATTTATGCTGCCAGACTTACTGGAACTAATGAACGAAGCTTTGTCACACGTCACTTACGTCGGCGGGCTACAGAATGCCACATCATAGAAGTGGAGTCTTGTTGATCGACTCGTTATCAGTTCTACAGCAGACAGTTCCACCACTGGAACTTATTTCTCGGATTCGGATAAGGAAGCAGCTAAGAGACTACCAGACGACCGACTGTAATACTTTCAGTGGCTTCAATAGGTAACTATACGGTGAAATCCCTGCACTACGCTATTGCATCACACGTATCTCACGCAGAAAAATTATCCTGCTTGATTTCGGAATTTATCAGTTATATTATTATAATTACCGTACTGTGTTAGATAAGAACGAGAGCATATTATGCTTTCTGCCTGGAGTTTTGACGAATGTTATTTCATTCTCTTTAAAAATTAAATGACATTACAACCTGTGATGTTTCTCTGCTCGTTTCGTTGTACCAGCTTGCTGGTCAGTGCTGTCCAAGATGTGCCAGACAGGCTGTTATCTCTTATTACCTCTTAGTCTATGTGCGCTTAATGCACAGCATGAAACTTTTCTTACTTTACCTGTATTCTAGACGGATTGGCTTCCGCTCCACGTCAAACGAAATCCAGTGAGATTCCAGCAAACGCGAAAAAAATACGTGTAGTGTTTACGTCATGGTTATTCTTTTGGTGAAGACATTTCAGTTTATTCACACAATTTTTTTCCAATGTATGTGTATGGAAACGTTATCGATTGCAGCACTGCCGATTTCCATAACTCTTGATATTTATTGTTCGAGGGACTTTGATTATACGAAATGACAGATTTCAGTACAGCTGCAGCTATACTGAAGTATTTCCTAGACATTTAAATGGAAACCTTTTAATACTACATCACCCTGTTTAGAAGTTAAACACAAATAGTAGGTGTGGCAGTTTCGTAGTTAACTCAGAATTGCTAGGTGGTGCCCAGTATATCTTTACTAACTATGAACTTCCAATGAATTTCTAGGTCTACAGCACAAGTTTCAGAATGCTAAATACTGCAAAATCTGTGTCATTTTATTTGTATTCCTTTTTAATGCAAGTGGCAACTCAGGTCTCAGTTTCACTTTTCCCTGAATATAAATTCTTACTTCAGCACCTTACCCCATGTGGGCATTGCGGAACGAAACGACTGCACAAGCACCGTTGTTAATTAGATAACTCGGTGCGGCCAGGACGAGGCAGCCATATTGCCACACATCTAATGCAAATCATGGTATTGCCTGGGAATTACGAGCGATGATCTATCGATAGCTGCAGTCTACGATTTAGTCACATTTGCGATCTGGAGACTAATTTCTGTTATCCGTTGTTTGTAAAAGTCTTTAGAGCTATTCAAGAGGAGAAGACTGTTGGTACCGCGTTGCGTTACTTATTTCTAACAATGGGCTTATATTGCACTGCAAAAGCAGTACTCTTACATAAAAGTTGCTCATGTGACGTTCACAAGTCCAAAAGCAGTTCCATAACCCACTGTCGGCTACAACTATTTCTGTGTCCTGACTGCTATACAAGGCATCATCGACTACATGGATTCTGTAACGAGTGGACCATTGGATGAGGATTATGGTCATCACTTATTAAACTGAAGTGGGTATTCACAAATGCGAGATACCAGTCAACGTGGTCTTAACAAAAATGCAAAAATATGACAGAAGAATTTTTAGATAGAAAACTCAGTAAGAGTTGGTTCAAGTGAAATACCACATTTTGAAGTAGCTGCAATCAGAGAAAAATTCACTTTGCAAAATGTCAGTGTAGAACGCAACTATGCATACTAAGTTTAGATACGGCGGTCTAACAAGGAGACCTTACCCATGAATGGCGCTCTTATTCATATTTTTAGGACAGATCAGACACCAATTTCCTGAAGCAACATGACGTAATTGTCAAAACCTAAAAATCGCTTTTGAAATTACGGTTTCGGAGTGGTGTTCGGTATAAAACGTTTGCGGTTTGTTAACGTATTGGCTAGTGCCTAAGAGCGTAGCGTTATCTGTAAGATTGACTTGTGATTGTAACTACGTTAGTAGCATATTTGTATATTCGAAGTTAATGAAGAAATAGAAATATGGAATCGTAATTATTAATAGATATCTGCTTAATTCGTATTTGTATGTAAATGCGACTTACAACATATTAAAATTTGGTACAAAACTTTTAAACATGAAGTAAAAATCAAATCTTTCATTTCTAGAGATTTAACTATTATGTACTTATTTTTCATGTAAGAAAAAGGCATTTCAATTGTGTATCAAATTTGTTTATTTTCATATGACCAACTGTTGCAGTAAAAAGATGTCGTAATGAATTCAGTATGTGTTAATTTTTGTATTTATTAAATATGGCTCCCAAATGAATAAAAAGAATGCTATTAGCGAGATTCAAATTGCCGACTTATCATAGGCATTATACTAAGCACCAAGATGACAATAACAACAGTACTGTACATTTTATACCCACAGAATATTTTGTTTATTAACACGTTGCAGATCATTTTCTTTAGGCTATATTAATATATTGTGGAACAGCTTTTAGATCTGAAAGAGAGAAATTTAACAATTTGAACAACAGCTGCAGAATTGAAGGTCATAAAATAATTGGCGGGTACTACAAGAAAGTGAACATGTGATATTTATCCTAAAGATATGATTTGTTTCAGTTTTTGTAGCTGAAATTAGTGTAAAATTTTTGTTGGTTAAAATATACATTAAAAAGCTAGACATGTAACGTAAATTATCTCTTACACTTAAAATACAATAAAATGTCCTGATTTTCTTGTTCCATCAAGTAACGGAGTTACTGATTTTACTGCGGACTTAGTGTCCTCTTCAGTTCTTAACTAGTCAAAGATTATACACAAATGATCATGCACTATTGTTCCACATCTGGCTCCCAGATGAGATTTGACTCCAGTATCGCAATGACAAATAGGGAATGAATTCTGTGTATTAGTAACCTTAAGTCAGGCGTGAAAAAATTGTTAAAGTCTCCAAGAAACCAGCAAAGGTATTTTCTTCACTGTGACGGGAGAATTTCCAGTCTTGCCGCCAAACTTTGTCGACATTGATCATGCTTATGGTTGTTCTTGTGAGAAATTTCTCTCATTCAATTCCAAATGGCACACACATGTCTACGCAAGGAATGATTAGTGTCGTCGCTTCAACAGTAGACAGAGCTCATAACGATTAGGGGGCAGGTTGATTATGTTGCTTATCAAGAGTAGGGTAGGACGCGGTGATGACTTCTAGCTACATATCTGTAAAACTTGCGGGTAAAATATGTGCCGACATCTCTCCCAACTTGACTAATTTGCATGAAAATTTGACATAGAAAGCTTAAGAGCTCGTTGGACTAATTGTTGGAGTCTTGCTGAGGATTACCTCAATGTGTCTGTTTCTTATGTGGAAGATGCCGACGTACATATCAATTTTGCATTCTCTATTATATAAGTCTGTACCCTTAAATCTGAAGGTCGAAACATTGGAAAAGCTTTTGTGTGATGCTTGTAGCGTCTTCCCTGAGGTTTTTGCTTGTGTACTTCAGGAATATTGTCATGCAATGCTGGTACAGATTTCCCAACACCAATTCGCCGTTGATTCGTGGAGTGGGTGTATTGAGAAAAGGCTGTTTGAACAAATTTAACCTGCAGACATGCCGCGTCGCCCTGAAGTGTGTATAGGCAAGACTGCTGATACATGACTGACCTTGTGTAAGGAGCATTCATGTAATAAGCCATTTGCACTGTCTAGACTTCAAAGATTTAGGCTCCTTAATGTCTCTTCGTTTGATTGTACGTTCTCTCGATTAAGGTTCAACATACGCGTGGGATTCATCGTGATCACGCCAAACGGTATTTTTCTGGCTTCGCTCGATCTTTGCTATTCGTGGCTATGTATCCTCTGTTCATTCTGCCTTCTCATTTAAAAATTATCTGCGTAAGCGGTTACCGTGGTATTCACCCAATGATACGGCGTCCGTACAATGTGGTCCGCAATTTGTGGCGAAGAGGTTACGTTGCTATTGCAAAGACAGATTGGTTGGTTGGTTTAAAAGGGAGGGAAGGGGAGGGAAAGGGACCCAACTGCGAGTTCATCGGTCCATTGTTCCCAGTAGAACAATTACCCAAGGGGAAGAAGAAAACGAAGACGTACGGCACAATAACAGGAGGAAGTAAGAACCAGGAGAGCGACAGAATGACAATACTACAATGGACAAAACAGGACAAGAAAACCGCCGAGAGACCCAAGAAACAGGGAGAAGAGATTAAAAAACAAAGATTACCATGGCTGGCTGACCATGAGAATAAAAACTAGTACCCAGTCACTCTGCAGCACATTAAAACCTCCACCCAAGAAGCACTAGGGTGGAGGAGACAGGGACAAAGGACATGCGCTAAAACTTAGATCATATGATAAAACCCACCCTCACGAATAAAATGTGAAACTAAAGCTGCTGTTGAGGCATTGTCGTCCAACACCTAAGGTAGGGTGCCGTGAGAGAAGTCCGTCGCAGAGTGGCTAAAAGTGGGCAGTGCAGCAATAGGTTTACGACTGTCATTTAGGAGCCACATGACACTGAGGTGGGTCCTCGCGACGGAGGAGGTAACCATGTGTGAGCCACGTATGGCCAATTCAGAACCGACAAAGGACAACTGATTCCCTGCGAGACGACCGCAGGGAAGACTTCCACACATTCACAGTCTCTTGTGCTTACTATTATGCCACTCCGTCTCCCAAAGGCGAAAAACTTTGCGGCGTAAGACAGAATGCAGGTGAGTTTCAGAGATCCTCATCTCCAGGAGCAGTATCCGCGTAGCCTGTTTGGCCAGCCTGTCGGCAAGTTCCTTGCCTGGGATTCCGACGTGTCCTGGGGTCCACACAAACACCACTGAACGACTGGACCGTTCCAGGGCAGAGATGGACTCTTGTATGTTCGCTACCAAAGGTTGGCGAGGTTAGCACCGGCCGATAGCTTGTAAGCTGCTCAGGGAGTCAGAACAGAGAAGAAACGACTCACCACAACAGGAACTGATGTACTGGAGGGTATGAGATGGCCACAACCTCTGTAGTGAATACACAGCAGGCAGCGGGTAAGGAATGTTCAATATGGCCTCTGTGGACATAGGCGAAGCCAACATTACTATCAGCCATCAAACCGTCGGAGTAAACTTCAGAGCCCCAGAACACGTCAAGAATTGAGAGGAAGTGACAGCGGAGGGATTAATAGAGTCCTTAGGGCCATGCAAAAGGACCAGACAAACTTCGGCCGAGGTGTACACCATGGGGGTGTACGTAAATGGATCTTAAGTAGAGGTGGTAAAGGAAAGGACTCCAGTCCGGAGAGAAGGAATTGCACGCCAACCACAATCGTGAGCCGTGACCTGGGCTGCTGATGCGGGAGATGAACCGCTGCAGGTGGGAAAAGGAGACAGTAATTCGGATGCTCAGGAGCACTACGAATGTGTGCAAATTGACTGGCGAGCAGTTGCACACGTCGAATCCGCAGTGGAGGACTAGCTTCCACCAGGACACTGGTGAACGGACTTTTTCTAAAAGCTCCCGTCGCTAGGTGAATGCTACAGTGGTGCACTGGACCAAGTAAACGCTATGCTGAGTGCACCGCTGAACCGTAAACCAGACTCCCATAGTCAAGGCGGGATGGAACAAGGTCTCTGCAGAGCTGCAGCAGCGTAGAGCTATCTGCACCCCAGTTGATGTTACTAAGGCCGCGGAGGGCACTGAGGTGCTGCCAACACTTCCGCTTAAGCTGACGCAGGTGACAGCGAAGTCTATCGGGTACCGAAAACCAGTCCTAAGAATCGGCATGTCTTTATTACAGTGAGTGGATCGTCATTAAGGTAAAGTTCCGGTTCTGGATGAATGGTACGACGCCGACAGAAGTGCATGACACTGGACTTTGTCGCTAAAAACTTTAAACCATTGGCTAGAGCTAATGACCGCCTTGTGTATGGCTCCCTGGAGGCGCCGCTCAGCAACACCAGTACTGTAGTAGCAATACGAAATGCAGAAGTCATCCGCATACAGAGAAGGGGAGACCGACGGTCCTACAGCTACTGCTAGGCTGTTAATGCCCATTAAAAATAGGAAATACAGAGCCCTGCGGGACTCCATTCTCCTTTATATGGATGGTACTACAGGAGGCAGCAACTTTGACTCAGAAAGTACAGAGTGACAAGAAGTTTTGGGTAAAAATCAGTAGTGGGCCCTGGAGACCCCACTCATACAACGTGGCAAAGATATGTTGCCAGGTCGTGTCCACAATCTCGACATGTGATGCTGGGAGCACAGTGTGAAGTCATATGGCCGAAATTCCAGCACTTAAAGCACTGTATTGGGGGAGGGATATATAGCTTGACATCACAGCGGTGGACCATCAACTTGACCTCCTCGGGTAATGTGTCTCCCTTTAAGGCCAAGATGAAGGCACTGGTGGCAACCTGATTGTCCCTCTGACCCTGATGGACGCGCCGAACGAAATGAATACTACTCGCTCTAAGTTGACGCGCAGCTCGTCGTCAGACTGCAAAAGAAGGTCCCTGTGGAATATAACAACCTGGACCATATTTAAGCTGTTATGAGGGATGACGATAATTGATACATCCACCTGCTTGTCACAAGCGAGTAATGCCCATGACTGGCCAGAGGATGCCATTTTTATCAGGACTGATCCTGGCTGCATTTTGGACAAGCCCTCCACTTCCCCAAACTTGTTCTCTAAATGCTCTGCAAAAAACAGGCTTCATCGAGACAAAGGAGTCTATCAGCTCTCGTACATACGAGGTACTGGGGCGAATAAAGTTCAGTGCCAGCTTTAGCCTGGCGTTCTGCCTATAGAGTGGCCAGGGAGGGGAACGATTTAGGATGTTACTTCCTCGCACTGTGCTGAGACTGAACGCTTAGTGACTGCTGACGTTTGATCACCAAGTGATGACGTGGGACGCTTCATCGCGCCTCATCTGCCCTGATGCCACCCACTCCGACCAGGGGCCCTCCCCACAGGCCCCACCCAGCCGCAGTAACGGCCACCTGGCAGGATGGCCATTGCTAGGAGTCCCGATGCCCTAGGGTGACGGGCATCTACTCTTTGGCATACGTGCGGAGTTAACAGTGCAAGCATCAGTAGAGCGATCCCTGTGTAGTCAGGGAGCTACAACAACAGGGTACATGGCGGCCACATCACAACGGACTGGCTACCGTGCTGGATATTAGGTGCAAAGGATTCATGGTCGTCGGCGCAGAAAACGACACTGCATAGTGGGTGGAGGAAAACACACCCAGGAAGGTGTCTTCGCAGAAGAGTTTGAAGACGAGTGGAACTGCAATGCCACGACGAGAAAGTGGGCTGAAGATCTCAATGCACGATGGACACGCTGCACCAAGTAAGGCGCCGGAAGATTTTGAAAAACGGAGGTCAAACCCTACAGGGGACCATCACAAAGGCCGAAAGGTGAGAGACTCCTTACGACAGGCAGGAATACCTCGGTCCTATTCTAACCCCCAGGCCCGCAGGGAGGGCAAAGACAGAAGCAGACTGGATGACAGTGCCCTCAGTAGCTGTATCTGATCTGAAAGATCCCTGAACATTCGAGTGCACGCATATCGCACACGTACATTGAGAATTTCTATGATTTTCCTATCAAATCCTATTTTATCCGTGGCAATGCGGTGAAACTATTGTATGGCCGTTTTCTGGAAGTAGAGAAAAGCAGTATGCAAGTTGGCTGCGCTCCCGAAGAAAGAGGAGCGATGTGTCTTGACTGCCAATACGTCCATCATTCTACATCGTGGGGCCATGGATTTGAGTATCCAGAGGCTCCAGATAATCCAGCTTTTAGTCAACTCTTAATGACCTCCCGCGAGTATTTGGTGGTCGGGACTGGTGAAAGCAATCTGCCCCCTATTGTCGGCTGCAGTGATTTTAGTGTCCTTGGGATTACTAATGTTACCGTACCCGTTAATTATACCAATGTTGCTTTACCTCGCAGCACCGCTAGTACAAGCCAGAATTTGATACAGAATTCCATCACCCGACACTCGGTACCCAGCGATTTGTGCCTTGGCGCCTTTCGGATTGGGTCATTATTCTCATCGCTAGTAACTGTTGTTAGTAGATACCTTTTCCGCTCCTCAGAAGCCTGAGAAGCGTCACAAAAGACGGCGCCCTACTGCAGGTTTGCGAACTTTACCAAGTCTTCATTAGCGCGAGTGCCACTCTTTAGAACACGAAGAAGCGAAATTTTGCCGCAATAGTCTGACTTGGGTGACGCAAACAGATTTTTAAGTTCTTGTGCCTGATGTGTGTTCCTCATTGTTTCCGCGTATCGTTACCGCCCCTAGCCATGATGCGATAACCTGTCGTTTGCTTCTTTTAAGTTAATAATTTTGGCTTTAGGATGTTATTGCTTCAGTGTTATGATTTGTCCGCTTACCTGCCTCGTGTAACTCTTGCAGTAGGGTAATATTCTGGCCTTAGTTTTTGCCATGCAACATTTTTCTTCGCGTTTTCTTTCACACAGTTGATTAATGCTGTCTTACCTTCCAGTGTCCATCACAGGTATGCTCTGCTCTTTACATAGTGTCAGTATATTCCAGCTCTGCCTTATTTTTATCTTTGATTTTAGAATCATGAAGTAAGCTCCAATGAAGTTGCCATAAACAACGATACTGACAACAAAGAATGATCTGGCAACTCTTGTGTTATTCTCGTGTAGACTGGTGAGTTCATCTCTTCTAGACGCTTAGTGCGAGTTTCAACTCCATAAAGCCATCACGTATTTTTTGAGAGCAAGATCAGTGAAACTTATAAAAATGGAACAGCGGAATGTAGATCAGAGTTATGCCATCAAGTTTTGCGTTAAACTTGCTGAATCTACGAGTGTGACCTCTGGAAAGTTGAAACGGGCCTACGCAAAACATTCGTTATCAAGAGCACAAGTTTTCCGCTGGCACAAATCAATTTTGGAAGGCTGAGAACACGTTGAAGATGAACCTCGCTGAGAGAAACTATGAAGACCGATGTTTCGCAATAAGGAAGATGGGTGACCCGATACATATTTTCACCGTACATTAGATTCTGATCGATGATTTGCACAAGCGGAGGGTTTGTGCCAAAATGGTGCCAAAAAACGTCAGATATGAGCAGGGGAACAGAAGAAACGTGTACATTGATAATTTTTAGAGGATTGCCAATGATCAAAAATTGTTCAGTCGCGTGGTGAATCCTGAATTTTTGGGTACGATCCTGATACAGCGGCAAAGTGAGGAGTGGCACATCTTTACATCTCTTCGACCGAAAACTATCTTGAATGAGCAAATCTGAGACCATAAAGTTGATCTGCTTATATGACAGTACTAGTGTGTGAAGAATTTGTTCCTCTAAGACAAAGTGTCAACCAAGTGCTTTCTGAAGATGTCCTTCATATGCACATGAAAAATTTAAATCGAGTGAGATTCGACATTGGAGGCAAGCGCATGCTGCATCCTGACAACGCCCCATGTCACACTGCCACTCCCATCAAGAAATTTTTGGTCTCTAAAGGTATTCGTGTTGTTGCACTGTCGTTCCGCCCTTGTGCTCACCTCATGCGCAACATTCTTTTGATCGTACGTTCCACCATCTTAACAGCAAGTGGTTTATCTGCACCTATACTTTGCAAACAACCGTGAAGTGTATGGCAGTGGGTACGTCGCATTGTAAGTTAGAGTTTCTTACCGTTCCATTCACGTATAGAGAGCGGGAAGAATGATTGCCTCTGTACGTGTTGTAATTGTTCTAATCTTGTCCTCATGATCCTTGTGTGAGCGACAGGTTTGGAGTTTTAGTACATTCCTACAGTAACCATTTAAAGCTCGTTCTTTACACTTTGTTAGACTTTCTCGGGATAGTTTAAGTCTGTCTTTAAGAGTCTGCTTGTTCAATTTTTTTCAGTCTCGCTGTGGCACACTCTTACGGATCAAATAAGCCTGTGATCATTCATGCCGCCCTTCTCTGTACGTGTTCAATATCCTCTTAGACCTATCTGGGACGGGTTGCACATGCTTAAGCAGTATTCTAGAATCGGCCACATAAGTGATTGTAAACAAGCTCCTTTGTAGACCGATTGCGCTTCCTCAGCATTCGACTAAAACTGAAGTCTATCATCTGTATTATCCATGACAAACTATATAATTATTCCATTTCATATCCCTTTTAAGCGTTACACCCAGGTATTATGAGTTGGCCGTTTCCAACAGTGACTCATTTACGTTATAGTCACAGGATACTATGTTTTTCATTTTGAGAAGAGCAAAATTTTACATTTCTGAACATTTAAAGCAAGTTGCAATCGTTGCACCTCGCTGAAATTTTATACAGATCTGACAATATTTATTCAGCTTCTACAAAAGCCTGATTTTAGTATTAACATTGTCTGTAAGGTCATTAATATACAACATGAACAGCAAGGACTCAACACACCCGAAGTTACTCCATCCAAAGTAACATGTGTCGTCCTACCTAAAAGTCCTTAATCTAGTCACAAATTTCACTTGATACCCCTTATGATCGTAATTTTGACAATAAGCGTAGGTGTGGTAACGAGTCAAATCAAGATATACTGCATCTACCTGCCTGCCTTGGTCCAAAGCTTTAAGCAGGTCATGTGATAAACGTGCGAGTAAGATTTCACACGATTCTTTCGGAATCCACGCTGGTTGGCATGGAGGTGGTCATTCTGTTCAAGGTATCACACTGTGTGAGCTCAGAAGATTTTCTAAGCTTCTACAACAAATCGATTTCAAGGATGCCTGCGGTACTTTTGTGGATCATTTTTACTAGCTTTTTGTAGATGGTTGTGACCTTAGGTTTCTTTTTACTACTGGGCAAGGTTTATGTTCCAAGAATTTGCTATAGAGTAGAGTTGAAAAAGGGGCTAACTCGACCGCATATTCAGTATAGAATCTGAAAGGGATTTTTGTTCATTTACGATTTCAACTTTCTCAACACCACTGACACTAATACTTACTTTAGTCATCTTTTTAGTGTACGATGATTATATTGGGACAATTCTGTGTTTTCGTTCGTAAAGAAACATTTAAAACCAGAGTTAAGTACGTCAGCTTTTGCTTTGCTACCCTCAGTTTCAGTTCTAAGTTTCGAAGGCGAAGGGAATGGCGTCAGCTCCCGAATGTAAACATTGAGAGTGGGTCCAGTTCTTCCAGCACACATTTCAGACGCAAGTAATAGCCTCTCATAAGCGATCAGAAGCTTCGGAACACACAATGATAAATTATCTTGACAACAAACAAGAGTAACATAAGGCGTGCCGCAATGAAGCTAACATTCTGTCGTCAAAAGCAGTGTGGGATTTTGACCTTGCAGTCTGAAGTGATTAATAGATCCATTAAAACGTAGAGTGATGTGCGAGTAGAAAGGCGAGTGAGAGGCAAACTGCAGTGGCAAAGGGCTAGCGAAGGGCAGTATATCACGGGATCAATCACCCAATAGTGTGATTCTGGCGCATGTGTGCGTAACGTTCATTTCGATGTGCTCGGGATAACATTTAACGTTTATTTTTTCCTCGAACTCCTGATTTCCCGGCGGGTCTATTGAAAATGCGCCTTTACGATTTGCCGCCGTATGACATGTCCTACAGTACAGGGTAGCAATTGTCCATGATCACCAGGTGGTTGCTATGGCTCTTTCAAGCTTGATGTGACGGAGGGGATATTCCGCTTCGGTGTCCAGATTTATCAGACACACGAGAAAGGATGAAGCGCACACGGCAAAGATGACAGTTGAACGAAAATACCGCCCATACTGCCCCTTGTCGGTTGCCGAAAAGAGGCTTTTACGCGAGTAGACGTTACTGTGGCTAAAAGCTGAATTGGATTTCTGCCGTGAGTTGCGCCGTATCTAATCTGAGGTTCTTGTTCCTCTCTCGCTTCCTTAATGGCAACCAGCGCTGGATGTCAGGCAGTACTTCATAAGCTTTGATGAAATCCCGCATCTTTGTTGAGATTGCCGTATGGCTAATTAAGGCTTCCAGGATGAATCCTGGAACGGCGAGACTGATAACGGAATTTCAGAGGCGATGTTTCTTCTGTAAACAACGCTACAATATTGCTGATTTGTCCAATTCGCGCGCGTGTGCGTGGTTGTGTTTTCAACACAAGGTTCTCGCGCGATGCGACAAATCGTCCAATCTAAGGATTCCCACAATGGCACGGAATCTCATATACACCCTTTCTCAGGACGGAAGTCTAACGTAAATTCCTCGATTTTATCGGTGGACGAAAGATCCACTTTATTTTATCTTCGTATTATTGAATACATATCCCAAAATTCACCATGAATACCGTTGCAGCAGGTGCCTCCGCATTTTCACTTTCATCCCTAGAATGGACTGACCACACTGCGGCACATTTCTGTTTATCGCAATAACCGCTCTCTTGAACGCCGTTTTTGCAAGTTGTATCTCACCTGGCGGATAGCCAGAGATCGCATGCGCTCTATGTACCAGGGAGCGTAAGAGAATACGGCATTGTGCAGGGTAATGACAGCTCTCCTTAAGTAGGTGTCAGGTTTCAACTGGAGGCTCTACACCACGTCCTCTGAGCATCTTTCTTCATCTTTCTCTATGTTCGCCCCTTCCTGATGTCGTCCATCTGCCAATTCTCTTCTGCCTCCTCTTATTAGGCCTGCCAATGTAACTGTGAGTAGACTTGCAATAGACAGTGTCCTAGTGTAGCGTTCTCCTCATCCTTCTAACCGTGATATTCAAAAAATGGTAAGCTGACGTCTTTTTCCACTTTCATGGCTAACTGGATGTTCGCGTGGAGTGAGAACACACATGGGAGTAATTTTCTATTCCCCGGAGCCACACCACAAATCTGTAAACGTACCGCCAAAAGGAGGAAAGAGTTTTTGATCAGAGCATTTTTCCTCTAAATCTTCCATAACAGTTGGCTATGGTGGGAGATTGTGTATATTACATGGTGATGCTGTCCACATGCTGTAAATACTGATTAATAAGAAATAGGTTTAGCTGAGCAAATGTTTAAACAATGATACATTGTCATCGTCAAACTTGTTGCTATCAAGCGCCAATGTGTTGTGCAGCATCCATGCTGAATGATCCGTTGGTTCTCTGAGCGTCTACAACTGATATGCAAAATACCCTGATTTACTGTTGGTTTAGGTGCGGCACAACTATATCAAGTTAGTGTTCATTATGGGAGACGAAGTGAACAAGATTTATATTAGAAAGCCATATCGTTCTGAGGAACTGATCACACCCAAGTCATGCCAATTGCCAGCTGGAACGTACAGTACATATAGTGCACATATGTTTCGTAATACTGGATGGAAGGTGGTAGTAAAGGATAAGTTAGTAGCTGTTTTATTTATAGCTAGTTCATAGAAGTAACTAGAGCAGAGACATGTTTACTACAAATTGTTTAAAAAATGTAAAAACACTTTAGGTGAGGAACCGATAATAAAGATACACGTAAAATTTGAAGTGTGTTTCAGCCTGCCTCCATATAAACGTCTATTATACTTTGGAATCAACCGAACAGCTTAAGTTTCCTGGTATGTTTTATCCTATTTCCATCCTGTGCTTTGAGAAAGAATGCATACAGACCAATTTGTTTTAGTTTTATTTCCCATCATCGAACTCTTTCACATTATGAATAAGCTCTATCTTGTGTGGATAATTGAGTACGTATGTACTGGTAAAAATTCTTTTCTGGTATAGTCGTGAAAATTTTCCACCGAGTCCTGTTCAGACGTTTCTACTAACTTGTGTGATGTAGTTAAACAGTCATCCTGCCTGCTTTTAGCATATTTCACTGGGTCAAGCACCCAACGGCTCTTAGTTTTTCGATTGGTCCAGCACTCTTCCAGCACGTAAAAAGGGAGCGGACCCCGGCGACCAACGGCCGGCGGGACAATGTCTTTAGTATCTCGTGTTCCTCTGTGCACTCTTATCCTGTGTTTCAGTTTGGTCGGAACTAAATTTTCGTTCTGCAAAGTGTGCAATTATCGCGTTTACTTATATTAGCAGTCAAATGATTCATTCCAGAAAGGCAGTCTCTATTCTGCGAAGTTTCTCAGTTTCAAGTGGAATTCAGTGTTAATCGAATAATTCTGAAGTCAGTGAGTAGATTGAATACCCATATGCATATTCAAGCGTCACAAATTTTGTTGTATTTTTACGACTTTATCTTCACAATTGTCCACCCACTGTACACTGATGTAATAGCATCGCGCCCAGTTTGCTGATCATGAGGAATACCTATACGGCTCCGAATATTCTGACAGGAATTTATCAAAATTGACTTATTCAGTGTAGTTGGTTGATTTCTTTTCTGTGGAGCCATCTGTGATTGTAGTGCATGCTGCATTAATACATTGTACAAAACCCTGGTAGTTTTGTCACGTGCGAATGCTCATGTGTTGTGAGTCTCAAATCTATTTCGTTTCCTGATCTAGCCATAGTCCCTCCTGTCCCCATGAAGTCCATGTGCTGATCTTAAAGATAATGTTAGTGGTAACCTCTAACTCTTAGGAAATCATGGTTTTTCTTGATTCACAATGTGTGCTGCGAGAGTGAAAGATTTCACTAGCAATGAATTCATTTTTAAATGTTGTGACCCTTCTCAGCCACAGTCAACGCCCGCCCTATTTATATTTTACCTGTGAAATCGCTAATAGATTACTGCGTTTAGTAGCATGGCGAGATATCCTTCCTGTATAGTCTCTGCTCTAATTTCAGTTGCTCATTTGATGAATGTACCGTACAGTACCTAACAGATTTTTAGCGGGACTTTGCATGAGAGTGCATTGGGACAGAAAATTTAGCTTACTCCCCAAACTCTACGAGTCATCAAGCTCTTCAAAAGCCGTGGTATATGGCGAAAATACGAATCAAACAAGAATATAGGGACCGCTTTTAAAATAGCAAGACGTATGGGAGAGAGCAATGTTCCTAAAGTACGTGCAGCACCAAAACTACTGCGTCTAGATTGTTATGTCCAATAACTTTCTTTTATAGGAACAGCAATGACGTAAGATTTATAGTGATCAAAGAAGTTCATTGGCCTATCGGCAAAAATAAATCTGAGCAATGGACTCTTGTCAGTGCCCAGCCAACTTAAAATCTAGCAATCCCGTTTCGTAATTCGTGAGAAGTGAGGTCAATAGCACGTCTTGTCAGAAGGTATAGGCATTGTACCTCAAGTAGCAAGTAATATTTACGTGGTATTAAAGCAGTTTTACGAATTAAAACGTCGTTAAATGTACAGTGTTGTATCTGGTGTTTTAACTACGAAAGCAAATCTCGGACCTGTAGCAAGATGTGTCTTACCACCAGTGGTACAGTAACATTGTTAACAGTTTATCACGGCGATGGCTAAGGAGCAGAATATTGTGACTGCAGAAAGAACATCCACCTGGTTGGCAGCGAATTTGCTTCCAAAGTTGTGTAACGCTTTTATCCTGTCAGATAAATGTACAGAAGTTTAGGGAGCTTTGAAATTCCCAAGCCTGAGGTACAAATATATTGCTCGCGGTTAACGCTTCGAATCTCAACATACATTTAATTTTCACGTTTTTCAGAAAATTGACCGTTATCATAGTAAGCAGCAAATAAGAGAAGAACTTGGGAGAAGTAAACAATCTACTTTAACGCGTGGTTTCACTTTGGATCCAGTGGGACACAGTTTTCCATCGCCCATCATTTCATTAGCTGTATTTGAAAGCTGTTTCGCATTTCTCCGAGGCAATTTTATGTCTCAAAACTTTCATAAATCCATAATGCCTAAATAAGCAGCAAAATTGGACCTAAAATTTAATACATTTCTATCAGAAGAGCGTTCTGTTGAAGTGGTTTCATTTCGAAACAATCGAAAAGCAGTAGTAGAAACAAATTTACGTTACAATAGGCTAAGATAAATTTACTTTCTCTGTCAATAATAATAATAATAATAATAATAATAATAATAATAATAATAATAATAATAAGGCCCGGGAAAAGAATAGGCCTCCGGTATGTTCTGCCAGTCGTAAAAGGCGACGAAAAGAACAAACCACTAATAGGGCTAACCCCCCTTTTAGTGTGATTACTTGGTTCAGGACAGAACTAAAGAAGTCTCGGACAAGCGCAGTCATGGTCGGGGACGACACTTTAACCCTATGCCCGCCCACAATGGTAATGACACTGCTAGCCAACTGGAAAATGATTTAAATCCAAATAGAGGTGTTTTGCAGGATATTCTTCCTGCAACCACCCTAGAAGGGAAACAAAGACAGAGGATGAGATGGTCAGATGAAGTTAATCGACACCTCATGTTCTGTTATTACCAAGCAACAAACCTAGGAACCAACACAACTGGATACAGATCACAAGTATACACAACATTTATTACCAGATACCCGGAATTAAAATTTTTAACAGAACGACTAGCTGATCAGATCCGTGTAATAATAAAAAATAACAGGATACCCCAGTCAGAATTAGAAAACATCAAACAACAAGTACAACAAATACTGGAACAAAATAATGTGCAATTAGAAGAAGAAGAAGAAGAAAATACAGTAATGGACTCAAACATGCCAGAGCAAACAAACAAAGAACAACACGCATCAATTAAACAATCAGAGGAAAACGGAATCTTAAGACAGCCACCAGCACAAGCACAAATAGAACACGAAGTGACACATGTTAGATATAGAAGAAAAATTTCAGTTGACATATATACAATACAAAGACAAATACAGACAGACCATTGTTGCATAGACCACCAAATAACCCACAAGTCGAAACAATAAAAGCTATCAACACAATCATACACAACAAAATAAATGAATACACAACTATGGAAGAGTTAAAACTACTGGTTTATATAGGAGCACTCACTACACTAAATATACACACTAGGCAGAGATCAGAACCAACCAACACACAGAAGAAACCCACAAAACCAGCATGGCAACACAGGCTACAGATCAGAATAGAAAAACTGAGAAAAGTCATCGGACAGCTAACAATTTATAAGAAATGAAATATCAGACAAAAAACGAAAAGGTTAGGTAAAATCTCACAACAAGAAGCAATAGAGTAATTAGATGAAAAGAAGCAGAAATTACAAGCATTGGCCAAACGACTTAGAAGATACAAAAAAGTGAAAATAGAAACAAAACAAAACATTCAACACAAACCAAAAGAAATTTTACCAGGCAATAGATAACACACATAAAAATAGACAATCCACCAAACATAACAGACATGGAACACTTCTGGAGCAACATATGGTCAAACCCGGTACAACATAACAGGCATGCACGGTGGATACAAGCAGAAACAGACTCATACAAGATGATACCACAAATGCCTGAAGTGAATTTTGCAACATGAAGTCACCCGAGCAATTAATTCTACGCACAATTGGAAAGCCCCTGGAAATGATAAAATAGCAAATTTCTGGCTAAAGAAGTTCACCTCAACACATTCACATTTAACTAAATTATTTAACAGTTACATTGCAGACCCATACATATTCCCTGATACACTTACACATGGAATAACTTATCTGAAACCTAAAGATCAAGCAGACACAGCAAACCCAGCTAAATATCGCCCCATAACATGCCTACCAACAATCTACAAAATATTAACTTCAGTCATTACACAGAAACTAATGACACATACAACACAGAACAAAATTATAAATGAAGAACAAAAAGGCTGCTGCAAAGGAGCACGAGGATGTAAAGAGCAACTGATAATAGATGCAGAGGTGACATATCAAGCTAAAACTAAACAAAGGTCGCTACACTACGCATACACTGATTACCAAAAAGCTTTTGATAGTGTACCCCACTCATGGTTACTACAGATATTGGAAATATACAAAGTAGATCCTAAATTGATACAGTTCCTAAACATAGTAATGAAAAACTGGAAAACCACACTTAATATCCAAACAAATTCAGATAATATCACATCACAGCCAATACAGATTAAGCGTGGAATATACCAAGGAGATTCATTAAGTCCTTTCTGATTCTGCCTTGCTCTGAACCCACTATCCAACAAGCTAAATAATACAAATTATGGATATATTACTGGAACATACCCACACAAAATCACACATTTGCTATACATGGATGATCTAAAACTACTGGCAGCAACAAATCAACAACTCAACCAATTACTAAAGATAACAGAAGTATTCAGCAATGATATAAATATGGCTTTTGGAACAGACAAATGCAAGAAAAATAGCATAGTCAAGGGAAAACACACTAAACAAGAGGATTACATATTGAATAACCACAGTGACTCCATAGAAGGGATGGATAAAACAGATGCCTATAAATACCTAGGATACAGACAAAAAATAGGAATATATAATACAAATATTAAAGAAGAGCTAAAAGAAAAATATAGACAAAGACTAACAAAAATACTGAAAACAATTGACAGCAAGAAACAAGACAAAAGCTATAAATACTTATGCTATACCAATATTGACCTACTCATTTGGAGTAGTGAAATGGAGTAACACAGACCTAGAAGCACTACATACACTTACACGTTCACAATGCCACAAATATAGAATACATCACATACATTCAGCAACAGAAAGATTCACATTAAGCAGAAAGGAAGGAGGCAGGGGATTCATAGACATAAAAAACCTACATTATGGACAGGTAGACAATTTAAGAAAATTCTTTCTAGAACGCGCAGAAACTAGCAAAATACACAAATCAATCACTCATATAAATACATCGGCTACACCACTGCAATTTCATAACCACTTCAACCCTTTAGACCACATAACATCACCAGATACGAAGAAAGTAAATTAGAAGGGGAAGGCACTATATGGCAAGCACCCATATCATCTAACACAGCCACACATCGATTAAGATGCATCCAACACATGGCTAAGGAAAGGCAATATATACAGTGAGACTGAAGGATTCATGATTGCAATACAGGATCAAACAATAAACACCAGATATTACAGCAAGCATATTATTGAAGATCCCAATACCAGAACAGATAAATGCAGACTTTGCAAACAACAAATATAAACAGTAGATCACATCACAAGCGGATGTACAATACTAGCAAATACAGAATACCCCATAAGACATGACAATGTAGCAAAAATAATACATCAACAGCTTGCCTTACAACATAAACTTATAAAACAACACGTTCCCACATACAAGTATGCACCACAAAGTGTACTGGAGAATGATGAATTCAAATTATACTGGAACAGAACCATTATAACATAAAACAACACCACATAACAAACCTGACATACTCACCAATAAAAAGAAGAAATTAACACAACTAATCGAAATATCCATACCCAATACAACAAATATACAAAAGAAAACAGGAGAAAAAATTGAAAAATACATCCAACTGGCTGAGGAAGTCAAGGACATGTGGCATCAGGATAAAGTTGACATACCAATTATACTATCAACTACAGGATTCATACCACACAATATCCACCAGTACATCAATGCAATACAGCTACATCCAAACTTATACATACAACTACAGAAATCTGTAATTATTGATACATGTTCAATTACCCGAAAGTTCCTAAATGCAATATAACATATACCGTACAGTTAAAACGAAGTCACGCTTGATCAAGGTCCGTGTCACTTTCCATTTTTAACCAGACTTAACGTCTGAGAAAGAAATAATAATAATAATAATAATAATAATAATAATAATAATCATAATCGTCTGTGGATCTCCTATCACGCCCCGACTCGTGCTTCGAACTGACCGACTCCGATGTACCATATTGTTAGCAGTATCTCCGTGTACTAAAAGGGCTCTCTTGCAATAGCAGGCGTGGTTTCATGCTGAAGGATCTGATACTGAAAAAATACAATGGATAAAATGATAGTTTTAGGGAGAAATAATTGATAAAGCCTTAAAATTCACCAAGAATAGGAAATAACGGATTTTTACTTCTTGTGCTTATACGGCATGGTAGGAAGAATACATGATTAAATTCGTTAATTTGTGAGTATACGTAATGTGAAATCTAGTACTCACAACTGCCACCTTTGGTAACAGGAATACCTCTAACCCAGCTGGACATCGAGTCGAACTGAGCTTGGATTAAAGGTACGGGTACGTCAATCCATGCTGCTTCAAACCTATTCTAGTATTCTTTAATCTTAGTAGCTAGTGAGTCGTGGAGGGCCAGTCCCTCGTCATCCCATGAAAAGGTGTCTTTAGTGACATCTGCAGCAATGGCATCTCTTGAGGTAGATCAGGAGAGCACGGCGAACTGTCCTGATGTCTGGAGAGGGGACTAATGTCCGGATCGGTGGATTGGAAGGAACGGTCCAACGCCCTGGCCACCCCGCTCTCTAGACATTACGCCCCTTGGCTTCTTTCGGGGCTATATCAAGGAAAGTCTTCGTCATACCAGTTGACGTCTACGAACTGAAGGCTACGATACAAGCTGCTGTGGTACTGTAACAGAACACATGTTACGAAACACCTGGAGGGAACTGGAATACCGCCTCGACATTCTCCGAGCTACCAAGAGAGCACACGTTGAGGTTTACTAACGAAAGTGGTCTTAAACTATTAACATTAACCTATGTAACGGCATCAAATGTAACATGTTAAACGGTTACTCTGTTTGAAATGTTTATAATCGGGGGAAGACTTTGTACTTACCCTGTATTTCTCGGATTGAGATATGGAAGGAGCTAAGATTACCTGACGAGTGACTAAGTAATACCTTCATTGGCTTCAATTTTTAAGTATACGGTGAAATCCTTCACTACTCTCTTACGTTACACACAGATTATGCAGAAAAATTACCCTGTGGTTAAATTCTTGTTTTAATTACAGTAGTACGTTAGCTAGAAACGATAACGTGTTGCGGTTTTCGTCCAGTCTAATTAGAGTATTGTGGGAGATTTGCAGTGTTATTTAGTTCTGCATGAAAATGCAATGACATTCGAAGCTGTATTGCTCCTCTGCTCGTCTCTTTTTACGGGTGAACTGCATGCAGCTGGCCACATTACTGCAGGCTACTTACTGTACCAGCTGACCGGCCAGTGCTGTCCAAGTCAAATGCGCCGGTAGAGCTGCTGTCCCGTTTTGCCGCCAAGTCGATGAGCGCGTAAAGCACAGCACAAAACGTACCCTTATTATTCGTACTTGACAGTACTCGAGACAGCGTGGCTGCAGTCCCACGTGAAACGGAAATACAAAGAGGTTCCAACAAACGCGGAAGAATACATAATGCAATGTTTACATCAGATTTATTCTTATGATGAACGGATTATGGTATTAACTGTCTTAATACAGAAGGAAACGTCCACTAACGATCCACGTATTAAATATGAACTGTGACGACATGAAAGGAATTTATATGGTGAAGAGAATAGTTTTGGGAATTAATAGAATGCATAGAACTAGTCCAATATTGTGCTATGGTTACCGATTTGTTATTCAGCGAAGAATAGCTTAATGCAGCTCTCATCGCTTATCCATCCAGACAACGTCTTGCTCTCCACGTACGTACTTTTCCTAGATTACGATTTAAAAGCTGCAAAGAAGTGATTTATTCATTCGCTAGTCTCAACGTCGCTCTATTTTGGTTTATGGCGTGGAAGTAATTTTGAAGTATTAGATGTCTAATCAAAACGTCTCCAGCCATCTAATTTTCCAGTTATTTTATTTGAGCAACCAGTTTCAGTTTTACATTACGCGATCTTCAGGCCCCCCTGACTGACTTGTAGGAAGAATATCACCTCTTGTCCAGACAAAACAGGGGCCAGCATTCAGTGACGTATTTGCAGGTTTCTTTAACACAGCGATCCCTTCGATCATTCGGTGGAACAGTCGGCAAGCGATGGAAGGGATCGCTGCGTTAAAAAGAAATCTGCAGATACCAGTCTGAATGCTTGCTTTTGGCTGTATCAGAGGTATGATTCTCCTTACACGTCTGTCGGGGGTCTGAAGATGGCATCATGTGGCGTTGAAAATTGCTGCTCAAATAACTGAACATTTAGACGGCTGAAGGTGTTTTGATTCGACATTTTAAGTTGAACGGCCGAGGTCGCGCAACGATCTGTGGAACGATGGACACTCAGAATATTTTAATAGTCTTAATTCCATCATGCCAGATTGACAGTATCTCTACAGTGAGGTTTTAGACTAACATGTAAGGCGCTGAGTTTTTCGGGAACATATTCTACTTCATCTTCACCCAATAACTACGACAAGTCAGTGAACTGAATTACAAACAACAC
Organism: Schistocerca nitens; assembly: GCF_023898315.1. Classification (NCBI taxonomy): domain Eukaryota; kingdom Metazoa; phylum Arthropoda; class Insecta; order Orthoptera; family Acrididae; genus Schistocerca; species Schistocerca nitens. The sequence goes on from NC_064615.1 coordinate 964,294,098, forward strand.
CGTTTACTGCAGCATCAATTGGCAGACAACATTGTAGTAGTAGCAGCTGCCGTTATCGCAAGACCTTTTCAATGTTGGAGATGATATCAGTAGCACCTGTCGGCGACGCGTTGTCTCATTCCAGATAGCCGCAGGAACTAACTGCTAGAGATCGGCAGGCGCTGCGTGGACTATCTTATCACGCCACCCGTTCTCAGATCACCGGATTAACTTTAAAACCGTGGCAGCGTTCCCACCAAAGATACCACTGCCTTCGCGGCTGTTTTCAGCTGTTGCAGCTGGTCACCAAATTTTCATTCGTACACTGTTTGTCCCCTTTAAGCGCGCGCTCTTGCGTGGGTCTTAATTGTTAGGAATCAAATGCATTTTTTTTGTTTTCGCTTTCAGTTTAAGGAAACATGTCGGTTAGCACATCGAAGCATAAAGTTTCAATTATCACTTCCAAAATTTTATGTAATTTTGTTTCCAGGCACTTGCCTGCGGTAATGGTGCACATTGGAATAACCTCGGCTCAGTAGCGTGGCACGCCGGGGAGCCAATAACAGCACAGCCTATTGATTAAATGAAGTACGGCGCTGTAATTCATTTTTTTTCATTTGAAAGGACCAAGGCTGCAATAATCCATGGTTGGTTGGTTTGTTTAAGGGACGCACCAAAGAGCAAGGTTATCAGTCCCATCGAATTAGGGAATGACGGGGAAGGAAGTCGGTCGTACCCTTCCATAGGAACCATCCCAGAATTTGACTGACGCAATTTAGAGAAATCACGGAAGACTTAAATCAGGATCGACGGACGCGGATTTGAACTGTCGTCCTCCCGGATGCGAGTCCTTTTGTGTTAACCAATGCGCCACCTCGCTCGGTAATAATCCATGCGGAGTTGGTCCAAGTGTACAATGCACCATCATATGAGACGTATTAGGTGGCGCAGAATCTTCCAGTGTGGCCAAACAAGCCTAGAAGACCTATTAAGGACGAAGTGGCGTTCAATCTCTCTAAGGAACCAAGAACCGCAGGAGTCCGGCGTATCACAATCGAAGTGACAGTGGAACAAGTGAAAATCACTTGCGAAACAGTTTCTAACGTCTTTCACAAAATTTTGAACGCAAATTTCGCCACTGACTGGATTACGCGACTGAACACAGCCAATCGGAAAGACCGCCTAACCTAGACAACAGCGGAAAATATTGCAGCTGTGTGAGGCCCATCTAGAAGGTTGCTTTAGCCGCCGAACTGCCATGGACGAGTTCTACGTGTATCAGCATGATCGCGCGACTAAGCAAAGAAAGCTGTGAAACACGTGGATTCATCAGCGCCGATAAAAGGGAAGATCCATCATCGGGACATACGTTTAGCCTGTTTTGGGACTGCAGCGGTGCCGTGCTAACATTTATTGCTTACCTTAATGACAAATGCTTTACACAGAACCTGCAAATGACTGCTCCAAACTACAATCTGTAGATGTCCAGTACCTCAATGAAACTAGTTACAATGTACATAGCGTATGACATGAGACTGAAGGTGTCTCAGCAAGTCAGTTTTCTTAAGTTTCTCCCCTTGACAATACGTGAAGCCTTGATAATTTTTGGTTCTGTACATCACATCAAGACGGCTAGTCAGGGCTGTCTTCTCATCAGGACAGCAATTTCTGGGAGGGGAGAGAGAGAGAGAGAGAGAGAGAGAGAGAGAGAGAGAGAGAGAGAGAGAGAGACTTTGAAACGCAAACTTAGAGAGGCTATTTTAAAAATCCACGCAAAACACTGACTCCAGTAGCTGTGAAAACCTGTTCCTCATCCCTTTGAATCACTTTGCCCTCTAACGTAGCAGTGAAAGGTATTGGTACCGATAGCTTAAAGTAGAACGTTAGGAAGAAAGTGATGCGTGTATTCTCAGCCTGCTAACGGTTAGAGTTTTCCAGGCGCACCCCAGGCCTGGCGAAGTATTCATATCAGTAAGCAGCCAACGCGCTAGTGAAAGTTTTGTTTCCTGACGTGACATTCCGGACGCAACTGAGCAACCGCTTCGTCTGCTGAGCTGCCTGCTGTTGAGACTGCACGTTCAGCATATCAAATCTGAACAATTTAAAAGGTTACACATTCTGAACTGTTTGCTAAAGGGAGATGCGCTTAACCCTGCGAGTTCCCGATATTTTTACCCTATCACTTAGAGCTTCGATAAGAAGTTCTTACCGAAACACCGTAGTTTTGATATCGGTATACTGAATTAGGGGAATAAAACTTTGAACGCAGTTTGGGTCCTAACTGATCAGTTTTCGCTTTTGTGACTGCTAATGATTGTTGAGGATACTGCTACTGTTAGTGCGTGGATTGTTTCCAAAGTATTTAAACAAAATATAGGGTGTTACATTTCAGCTTTTATCTGACTAACATGAGATTTTAATCTTGGAAAATAAATCTCTGATCTACGCTTTCCTAGTCAACAGAACTGTAGTTGCCTCTTCGTTTGTGAACTTTCGCGAATTTCATGCATGGTTCTGGGTGTAATGATGGATTCAGTCTGCATCCAGCACATACGTGAGTACACTCAGTTACTGGTAGCTATATTCTGCATTGACATTTCCTTTTTGTCTTTTGTGAAAATTTTCAGTAACTCATGCACATAGGACTTACCACCAAGTTCGTGACGACTTTTGCATCGTGTCAGATGCATTTCACGCACCATTGTTTTGTAATCAACCTTTACATGAGTAACTTTCTCTTTGCTTCCGGTCTGTTGTCTTATGCTGACCTCTAACACTACCACTTAAATTTGTTAAGAAAGTAACTGCTGCTTTCAGACAAATGTATGGAGTCTGTATCAATTTATTCCAATTCGGTTTTGATTTACTCAGTTGTCTGATCATAACGATTAACAGCACGAAACCATTCCATATACTCAGACACTGTAAACTCATCACATGGCTGCCAACTAACACTGCATATCGCTTTAGCACGAAACATTGGAAGAATTTATCACTGGTGCTTTCCCATCAGAAAAGAAAGACTTCTGAAATATACAACATGGGTGCCGATTACGGTGAAATCTGGCACTACAACTAAAATCACCAGAAGTACTGTTCTCTGACCGTGTTTCAAAACAGACGAAACCAGTAAGAAATGCTTTTATTGAATGATTTAGAGTATACCAAATTACACGGTAATTCAGAAAGTTCTATAATAAAATGGTTAAGTCTAAACAACTGTACACTAATTGAAGACCAAAAATGTCTTTGAAGAAGTCATTTTCGTGCAGAGGCCTATTTTACCTTTAATTATTTACCGAAATTAATGACCCTTCGTAGTAAAATGACTTCCTTCAAGAAATGTACAGTCGCTGTGTATCCATAAAGATTGAATGCAGCTGGATAGGTACGTAATAGAGAGAAAATTGAAAGTTTGACATATATGGCGTGCTGGGATGTTCGGGCGGTTAAATAAAGCAAGAAATGGAGAGACTGTAGTATGTACTAGAGAATGAACAATGTTTTGACTGACGCTAATGACCAGAGAACTTTCTAATTGGGTAGAGTAGCAATAACTTGCTTTTGAGAGGAGAGACCACTGAATATCCAAAAGTCAACGCTTAAAGGGCAGACATGAAATGAGATTTACAAATGGTTGAACTATTGAAAGCTTGTAACTACAAAAATATAGGTTGCTGGACACACATATTCACAAGATCCGAGGAAGAATTATTACACTGAGGCTTTGCTCAAAGAACATGGGTGATGTCCGGCCAACTAATAATTTGATATTTCATTATTCAGAAACTAACAAGCGGAATAGTTTCAAAAATGCTAGAAAGCGCTCACGGTTATTTTCGGTGACTGCTGACAGTTGGCAGGAAAGTCATAATTTTCAAATTGAAACGTGATCCCGGACGTCGTTCGAGGAGCTGGGAAACGGTTGAGAGTGATTTACAAAAGCTTCTGGCAGCAAACGGAAGCTGCTGGGAAAACAAAACCTGAACGAAGAAAATTACATTTTCTTGTGTAATTCATTCGGCCCGTCCAGCCATACACAACATAGGCGAAATTAGGTTAGAAATATTGTGTCCTTTACCGAAGCGTCAAGCTTGGCGAATATGATACCTCATCTTCACCTCAGTAGAACCAGAAAATGAAGCTTTGCAACTGACTTTGTCGAGGAAGGTGGCTGAGGGGTAAAGAGACTTTACTCACACGAAGACGTTCAGCTCTTTGTCTTTATTCCAATTAATGTTCTACATGGTTCCAAACAGCTTACGGCGTTATCTATATCTGCATCTCCATCTGAATACGTACCCCGCAAGCTGCCACACGGTGCATGGTGCATAACATGTACCACAGCTAGTTTTGCACCCTCAAATGAAGCGACGGGAAGGAACTAGTGTCTATATGCTTCTGTACAAGACCTGATTTTTCTTTGCAGTTCACATGTGTAATACATGTTTGCGACAGTAGAATCGTTCTGCAGAGTCTCACTAATATTGGTTCTCTAAACTTTCTCAATAGTGCTTCGCGAAAATAACGTCTATCAAGGGATAGTGAAGTGGCAGAACGTTGCCGTAAAATCGCCTGTTTATCTAACCTACTGGTAACAGTTGTGGTAACAGGCCTCGATGTCTCCATTTAATCTGACCTGGTTCGGACCCCCAAACACACTAACAGTACCAAAGAGTGGTTACAAGAACACTATGCAGTCACCTTTGAAGGTGAGCTATATTTTCCGACAGTTCTCCCAATAAACTGAAGTCCACCATTCGCCTTCCCGGCAACTGACTGTGTTAGTTCCATTTCATGCTAATTTGTAACGTTGCTCTTAGTTACTTTACAGGCTTGACAAACGGCACTCCACTAGCACTGCGTTCCAACATTACAAGATGTGGGGACGATTCCTTTCAATAGGACACCATTTCCAACCATACGCCTTTAACAATCCTAGCTTGTGATCTGTCTGTCTACGTCGACCGAACGTTAAAACAATCTTTTTCGGATGACTTGACACCTCTCTTCTGAAGTAAATCGATCTGATAAGCTTATCACTTTTTTGGCGCGCCGTAGTTCTGAGGCCGCTTTAGTTATCCGACAATACGCAGACGATAAGACTATCTCCTGGTGCGAGTACTACAGTATCGATTTCATGTAGTCTGGAATGTTATATGCCGATAAACAGGGTTAGAGCTGACCCAACTCCAGTTGTTCGAGGCGATTGCAGTGAGATTCCGTTCGGGTGCCTTGATCCTCTTGTCTTTTTGATACAGTAAAAGTGAAGAATCGTAATTTGTGGGAGAGAATCCTGATGTGATGAATACAAAAACTCCATAGATCCACTGTCATTGAACTTTATTGAAAGGAACGTAAGCCGAATCTATATTTTAGTCCTCTTTAACTACCCTTCTTTGCCACTTCACGCTAAATAGGTGTCCAATTCTGAATATTCTGCAGGTCCCCCACATATGAGGACATACAGAAATTTATTAGAGTACTTCAAACTCAGGTGCAACGCTATGAAGATCGAAACCGAGGGCGATAAAAAGGAGAAACTCTAGAAATCCAGCGGCATGGTAGGGTTTTGAGTGATGAAAAGAGACACTGAAATTACCAGCCACAAATTGGCTGTATGGAGTTTCGGGAACATACAACCCAACTACTGAAAATCATACAGTGATGGAAGTACTCAATCGCACTGTTCTTCGCGACATTTAATTACTAGTTTCGACAGACTAAGATTGAAAAAATTGATCAACACGGAATGTACCAAAGAGTTCTGTATTCTTTGTTTTTCAATTTGATGACAGTCTGCCGAAGCGCGTAATTCACAGCTGATTTGGAAATATCGAGAGCGAGCTAGACACTTTCCATTGTGGAAGTGCACGAAGATTTCACTTCTTTGAAGACTTTCTGTACTATAATTTTCAAAGCGTATCGCTCCTTGGACTGAGCCCTACCCAGTACTCACGAACTATCGCCTTCCTCTGAAGAGCAGTTAGTCGTAATTTGTAATGATTATCTTAAAACTGTTTTGCGTGACAAGCTGTTTAGCTAGTTTCTACCATAACGTTAGGTATGGGTGTTATCACACTGAACGGACAAAGCAAGGTCTTTTCTATGGTCTACCAACAGCTGACATTTGCATCCAGGAAATAATCGCTATCCGTTTGTCTTTCGGACCACCAATATACCTTGACAATATACAACGAAGTCACAAAACAAGTTTCCAAATTGTAGACCAATTTTCACTGTACCGACGTGGAGAAGCCACGTCCAGACTAAACCGAGGTCTATTCCAGCCACGTAACGTTCACAGTTTTAATTCAGTACGCAAAAGGCGAGGTGAAGGACATGGGCTCTTCGTTTTAACCTTACACTTATCTTTTTACTAACTGCTCGAATAGTTTAATCATAATTTACGCTTATAACATTGTCTTCACTGAAGCTCTTTACTTCGATAGTTCTAATTTCCCATTTGCTTCAAACCACAGGTAACACTGATTACATATTGTCACACGATTTCATTATGCTGCAAATGATTTTGAACGCTTACCTTGTTGAAGAAGTCTTCAGCCGCCTGCGGCCCATTTTCGCCTGTAACAAAACCCGGTATCAATAAGAGATTCCTTAGGTCTAAACACAAGTACTAACAAAATTTGAATAATTATATTGATTAGTATAAGATTTCGTTCAGTGTTCAATATACTAGCAAAGAAATAAGACCGCCACAAATTACTGTAACAAATACTTCACAGAAAATAAGTAGTGGAGGATATATACGATAATTTTTTCTTTGATGTGAGAAACCGATTTCCTTATTGCATAGGCAAGTAATTTCTAAATATTCTCTACACATTTCAAACACATTGTTTTACTTAAGCGTACATTAAATGTACGACAGCTGAAATTGTTAGGCCAAATACTGACAAATGAAAGCTTATACCAACGTTTTATGACACTAACCACAGAATTTGCAAAATATGAAAACTTTCAGCAAGCGTGCCATTGACACCATTGTTTCCAGCATAAAGACCGCAAGCAAGCAGAATGTATAGCGTTCTGATGGAGTGAAGAGAAGGACTAGGTATTATTACCACTTTTGTATGCATTTGTTTCGTACAATGTGATCTAATACGACACTGAGCACTGAAAGAGGACTAAAATATAGATTCGGCTTACGTTCCTTTCAATGAAGTTCAGTGACAGCATTAGTTTTGTAATTGTCAATTAATGGATTGAAAGCCATTTAACCATTTTTGTAGATATTGAGAAAGAGTTTGACAATGAACGAATGGGAAGAAATAAGTGAGGTACTGAAGAGAGGATTAGGCTTCAGACACCAACTGATGTGGAACCTTTGAATCTGACTGCCGTTTTGGTGGGCGCCAAATATAGGCACAGATTAGGAAATAGTCCATCGAGGAAGTACACTATCGAAGCTTTTTTAATCTGTAGATAGTCACATAACGGTCAGAACAGCTAGAAACGTAGCAAAAAAAATGGATATGGTGACATGCTATTGACGGGTGTTTTGGATCAAAGTAAAGCCCTTTAAGCTCTGTTAAAGGCAACTGATAAAATTATGGAAACAATTTAATAAAACTAACCAAGTCAAATATGCTGTTGACAAGTGGCTGCTACACATCTACACCCAAACTGATTTGGGAAGGAAGGTGACGAGAGAGAGAGAGAGAGAGAGAGAGAGAGAGAGAGAGAGAGAGAGAGAGAGAGTCCCAAGCAAAAACAATGGTTTCAGTAAGAAGATAGTGAAACTAAATGTGTGTGAAAGCATGTGTTTTGAGAGTGGAATTTTCTGGCAGATACCTGGACTCAGTGGAGTGGTAGAATAAGAAGGCTATTTTGAAATGTGGCCTTACGGATGCGTTCCGGAAATCAAATTGTAAAATATGCTTGCTAGAGCTCTTTGATATGAAGGCAGATTGGAGCCCATCTGACATCCAGTCCTGAGATTCATCAGACTGATCACCACAAAAATGAATCGCGACTGCATCCTAAATGCACTGCTGGTGCATGTTTACATTCCCCTTCGTCGAGCATACGTTCAACGTCTGTAGATCGTGTCATGATACCGTAGAGAGAGTATCAAAATCGTTTACGTTCTCGGTTGACCTGGAACTCTTAATTTTCTTGATAAGCAACACAGGCTAACGTCATATCCAAATGTTAAGCGGATACTAAGAAATTGGCCAGGATTATGTACGTATAATTAGTTTTCGTCACTTACGAAGAGAGGTATTAACTCCCCATAGTGGGGTGCACCACCGTAGGCAGAAAGGCTTCACTTGAATCTATCAAATCGTAAGTGGGGAAAACTCAGCTTGGTTCTATCAGTTTGTAGGTGGGTTGTTTAGGTTTTTCTGTTGGTAACGCCACGTAGCGCTCTGCATGAAAATCGCTGACTGCTGTGTGCAGTCTGTGGCTGGTTTGCATTGTTGGAATATTTGCTATTGTAGTGTTGGGCAGTTGGATGTGAACAGCGCGTAGCGTTGCACAGTTGGAGGTGAGCCGCTAGCAGTGGTGGGTGTGGGGGGAGAGATGGCAGAATTTTGAGAGCTGACGGTCTGGACGTGTATCCGCCCGAAAAAGGAAAATTGTGAAGACGGATGTCATGAATTGAGATGTATATATCTCTCACTTTTGAACACTATTAAGGTAAATACATTGTTTCTATAAAAATCTTTCATTTGCTAACTATGTCTATCAGTAGTTAGTGCCTTCAGTAGTTAGTCTTATTTAGCTGGCAGTATTGGCGCTCGCTGTATTACAGTAGTTCGAGTAACGAAGATTTTTGTGAGCCGAGTGATTCATGGAAGATACAGGTTGTTGTTAGTCAGGGTCATTATTTTGTAGGGATTATTGAAAGTCAGATTGCGTTGCGTTAAAAATATTGTGTGTCGTTTTAGTGTTGATCAGAATAAGTAAAGAGAGAAATGTCTGAGTACGTTCAGTTTTGCTCAGCTGTTTGAAAATCTAATAACGTAGGGGTTTGCCAGCACTCATTTATAATTTTTTTCTAAGGGGATGTTTGAAGTTTATGTACGTGGTTCCAAGCAGATATCCAAACAGGATTCTTCCACAGGACATGTCACATATTGTTGCCAAGGTGATTTATTTCTATGTACACTAGACATAAAAAAATGATCGTGGCTGAAATCTGAGTTACTCTCTACGTCAGGAATGAGCTAATCTCATTACGAGGTGTACAGTTCTGCTCATAAATATAAAGCACACTTATAATTTTGATTGTAGTAGATTTTACTTTTCGTGGAAGGATGCACCCTCCAAAAACACTAGAAAAATGCGCTGCGTCATTCCTAACATGGACGAGTTACAAGAGGCACTTCATTTCGATATGAGTGAAGAGCGGTGAGATCTCCAAATGTCGATAGCCGTAGCAAAATGTACTCTAAGCTGTGGCACAGTCTGCGGTCTATTAGGCACCTGGCTGGATACAAGGTTTGGTTCGTATATGGCTTAGAAAATTTTGTTTGCATTACTGAATGTTTATTCAGAGCAAATCACGAAATTAATGGGACGAACATTTGACGTTCTTACCAAGGTATTTTCAGGCCTCTAAGGGGCAAATACAGCTTCTTTACCACCTAATGTCCAGTCGAAATGCCTTCGAATTTCAATGACTGCAGACGTATTTATTATGGTGTAGGTAATCTTTCCTTCCACCACCTCCCACGCAGCTAGTGTGACGTTCTAAAGTGCATCATGGATTCTTGGCGCGAGTATGGCCAGTTTTCTCGCACGGTTCGTTTCGTCTCGGTTCATACTTTTTCAAGTAGGTTTAGGTCTGAAGCAGGAAACGGTCAATCGAGATGCGAAATCTCATTCTGTTCTGCAAACCACCCTTGCATCATCGCTGACTTATCTAGGAGACTGATCCTACTGTTATCCTTGCTACCTCAGAATGCAGCTGTCGCACTGATGCGACCATTGAAGTTACTAATTATACGACTCTACTGGTTATCTTCAAATCTACCATCTATCCTGTGAAGCGTTCAAAGCTCACAGAAACATATCCAGCTCCGAACTGTCACAAACACACGGCCCTGCGAGTGCGGGACGACTCGTCATTTTACTGTACTTGCTATGTAAACCGGAACCTTGCGGCTTGTATACTCTGGACCATCATTCGCTGATGACAATACTCATTCGTCTGGAAATATCACATTCCGCCTGTCACGACTGATATTGTGCTCGGCGTACGCTAGTAGGTAGTGTATCATTAAGCCTCTTCTTGATGGCCGCACGTTTTCTAAGAGGACCGTACGTACTTTTCCTCACCGATTTGATTCATATTGAGGGTGTGTAGCTCATGTTTAGAACTTCGATATATTTAAAAAGGCGCAACTCTCAACCGTTTTCGAGAAAATCGCATTTGAAAGTTTTAGGCGTGCGTATATACTGATGTGTATTCGCTGTTAGCCGAGGAGTCCGTAGCCTACCGAGTAATTGCTTGGTTTCACAAGATGGACAAATCTTGATCGAGTCTCGCTCCCGCTACTGTTTCTTCCTTATCACGTAATTCTAATAACAGGTTTATTATGATTTCGCGATTTATCAGTAAGGAATAATTTATTGTTAATCTCCACCTCGAAAATTCTGGTTTTCACTAAACTTTTGGTAGTTCAGATTTAGAACATTACTCCTACAGGTAGTTTTCAACCTACGATGAGTATTTTCCAGTGTAGGGACAGTACGACTGGCACTTCGACAGCAAGGGATCGTGAACGTTATTGTGAAACCGAATCGCTTTTCAATGAAGTTTAAAACTACGATTAAAAACGCCACTTGTGTGCATTGAGCAACTCCTCCTCTAAAACAATCTAATCACATTGAAACCTACAGTACTATCACAAGAACGCATGGAGACTGAAAAAAAACATTTCGCAGAATTTTCGAAATGCTAGCGAAAAATAACTGTCAGACGAACTAATTCCCCACCAAGACATCGATGAAGAGGGTGTTTGAAGAAACTGAAGGAGTCACTTCATCTTCAGACTACTACGAATCCGAAGAGAAGCAGAAGAAAATGGACAGCGATTACGTTTCAAGGTATTACAAAATTTGAGTCGGCAGTCTAGCGACATACCCTATGTGATCAAAAGTATCCGGACACCTTGCTGAAAATGACAAGTTCGTGGCGCCCACCATCGGTAATGCTGGAATTCAATATGGTGTTGGCCCACCCTTAGCCTTTATGACAGTTTCCACTCTCTCAGGCATACGTTCAGTCATATGCCGGAAGGTTTCTTGGGGAATGGCAGCCCAGTCTTCACGGAGTGCTACACTGAGGAGAGGTATCTATGTCGGTCGGTGAGGCCTGGGAAGAAGTTTGAGTTCCAAAGGCGTTCTATAGGTTTCAGTTCAGGACTGTGCAGCCAGTTCATTACAGGGATGTTGTCGTGTAACCACTCCGCCACAGACCGTGCATTATGAACAGGTGCTCGATCGTATTGAAAGTTGCAATCGCCATCCCCGAATTGCTCTTCAACAGTAGGAAGCAAGAAAGTGCTTAAAATATCAATGTAGGCCTGTGCTGTGACTGTCACGGAAAACAAGGGGTGCAAGACCCCTCCATGAAAAACACGACAACGCCATAACACCGCCTCCGAATTTTACTGTTGTCGCTACACACGCTGGCAGATGTTCACCGGGCATTCGCCATACACACACCCTGCCATCGGATCGCCACATTGTGTACCGTGATTCGTCACTCCACACAACGTTTTTCCACTGTTCAGTCGTCCGATGTTCACGCTCCTTACACCAAGCTAGGCGTCGTTTGGCATTTACCGGTGTGATGTGTGGCTTATGAGTAGCCGCTCGACCATGAAATCAAAGTTTTCTCACCTCCCGCCTAACTGTCATAGTACTTGCAGTGGATCCTGATGTTTGGAATTTCTGTGTGACGATCTGGATAGCTGTCTGCCTATTACACATTACGACGCTCTGTAACTGTCGGCGGTTTCTGTCAGTCAAAAGACGAGGTCGGCTTGTACGTTATTATGCTGTACGTATCCCTTCACGTTTCCACTTCACTATCACATCGGAAACAGTGGACCTAGGGATGTTTAGGAGTGTGGAAATCTCACGTACAATCATCTGACCACATTCGAAGTTCGTGAATTCCACGGCGCTCCCCAGTCTGCTCTCTCGATGTCCAGTTACTACCGAGGTCGCTGAGTCTGAGTAAGTGGCAGCACAAAGCAGCTAATATGAAAAACTTATATTTTTGGGGGTGTCCAGATACTTTTGGTAACAGTGTAGCATCCAGAAAGGAGTTTGGCCATTCTTCGTAGAAGGGGAGCTTCGCGCCTCAACAGCACGGAAGATTGGGAGAGATGGGAAGAACGTATCAAAGATTGTGCAACAAGCCATGAACAACTTAATTGATTCGTGGACCTATGAGATATAGCTCGAGAATGTTATCGACAGGTGACAAACCTGCAACAATGAGCTCTTGCTGTTAATTTCATGATTAAATTTTCAAGCTTTTGACTGGTGGATCTTGTTCTTCAAACGAAAACATCTAATTCAGAGAAAAATCACTAAATTTGTATCCGAAAACTATAGCGCTTCACTACGGCAAGTCCTTGATGCTGACTCACGCTCTCATACCAAACTACAACAAGGATTTTGTAATTAACACTGATCAAACAGGTATTACACATAAAAGTACCTGATTCATTAACATAAATTGCAATACTATTTTTATAGATCACATTTTGTAGATCATAGTATGCTAATCTGTGAATGTATGTTTTAGCGTGTCAGATGAATTTGTTTAACACGGACTTCTCGCTGAACGTTGAACATAGGTGGTTCTTGTGCAGTGAAAGGATATGCACGAAGTGAAACATTCGTACGCTCCACAATATGCTGTCACTTCATCTGGGTAACTACCAAGAATCTTTGCTTGCAAGATACCACTTTATCATGAGTACACACAGAAATACCAAACACAATAACACTTAACGTCTCAACTCTGAAAAGCATTATACAGAAGATTTCTAACTGAGGTCTTTAAGCCCTGAGTGAAAGAAAAAATTCTTTTACTCCTCGATTCGTTTGGTTTTGCACGACGAAATTTTTCAAGACAGAGGGTCTGTCAACCTGTAGTATTAAAGTGATTCCTCCAAAATGTACTCCATTGGTGCAGCCTTGCTAAGTTTATTTTTACAAGCAGATGTGCCTTATAAAACCATTACCAAATTCCTCTTATATCATCGAACACAACGCAGAGCTTGAAGAGAGGATCAGATAAAAACTCATTCGTATCCCATTAGTTGTCTGCATCAGTATTCGGTGATACGATCTGATATGCGTGGTACGTTACTGAACTCTGACTACCGAGAACCGTTTGTGAACGTAAACCAACTTTTTCATTAGAAAAATTTAATAATGATGCTCATCTAAAACCTACGTTCATTACATGTGCTGCACGCCACAAGCAGTGTTTCACAGGTTTCTGCGATCATTAGTATCCTGATTCATGAAGTGCTCCATACGTGTCACAAACGTTGGTGAAATACTGTTAATAAAGGACTGATTTGAGTCAATAGTCGTGTATCCTTTATCTTCAATGTCTTTGCAAAAATTTTCATATTTTTTCAGGATATATTATTACGCTAATGAAGAGTGATAATTTGCTTAGTCATAATAGATCTGTTGCAAAGGTTATGTGGGAATAAAGAAAGCACCAGCAACGAGATTAGATCCAGAGACCTTATGCTTATGAAACGAAGCACTTTTTAATGTTTTTGTTCGTTGCGTTTGTTCGGGGTGGACGCCCCTTGACACCCGTTCAAGTTCATCGTCGATCTCTTCACTCAGGGCAGCTAACACGATGACCTAACACGCTGAGCTACCGTGCCAGCTACTTCAATCACTTGGCTGCAGACTCCTTGCCTGTTAGTGACCACACAATATATACACATGCCTGAAACTTTTTTTCGAAAACGGTTGAGAGTTGCGCCTTCCTCTTTACATAAGTTGTGAAGTCCGTGCCATGCTTTATACACCATGATTCAAATCTGTGAGGATAAGTACGTACGGTTCCCTTTTAAGCAGTCCGGCCTCCCGAATCCGCCATCGAACCTTACTCATCGACAGGGAACAAGCAGTAGAATGTTTCAAATTCACTGTGTCTAAAAAAAGACTTTTTTTGTCTTTCATTATTCTGAAGAGGTTACATGCCAGACTAGTTTTCACATGCCTACTGGATTCTCCAGTATCTCTATGTCTTACCGTCTTCGCACAGTTCACTCAAGAACGCCACAACGGGACACCTGCCTTCGACACCATTTCCCTTGCACCTTTTACAAGAGAAATGACACGCCATGGTAGCCTGCTGAAGATGGGGCATGACGCCTGTATGTGGCTCTAGTGAAAGTAATGTGGTGCTGATATCTGCTCATGTGTTTTCATTGGCGCTCTAGTGGACGTAACTGTGCCACAATACCAATGAAACTATGCATATATTTCTCACGTACTGTGTCAAATACAGGTAGTAAATGTAAGGTTTCGACTCCAAGGAGGTCGTTCACCAGAAGTGACTGATCTAAAACAAAAATCCAGTCCCATTTCCTGTGGGAAACTAGCTGCACATCGTCTAATTGTGTTTCGTATAATGCAATGGACGGCTTCACTGACATTGTTGAAGCAGAAAAGTCACTGATTCGAACCCAATACTTAACATATAAAGTCTGCACATTTTATGCACTGCAACTACCATTTCTGAACTTACGTCTGTTCAGTTAACATGAACTATGTATCACAGCATATCCTATTTGCAGAAAATATTTTGTGCCTTCTTGGAACAGATCTGACACTGACAGGACCATTTCCTGCAATTTTTGAACTAATATTTCCTTGTCCGTATGTTCCAATGTAAATAGAAAAATGAGACCTATTGCATTTCCTTAACGTCGGGTGTTGCATCGGATTTCCGCTCTTGCTGCAATTTCCACCGGCCAATTCTGGTGCTATCAAATGTGCATGTCATATTTAGCGCAGGGATATGACCTGATCAGCTTCCTCTTGTCTTGAGAATTGCATCTATAAAGCGTCATGTGGTAAAGTTTGTACGCCGCAAGTAACTTGCCTAGTATTTGAACAACGAGATGTTTCAGAACGATAATGCACATGCTTGTCAAACGACAAACCGCTAAGACCTTCGGATAGCACTCTTTGCGCCTATGTTTTCCACATTGCAGCCTTTCCCCTTACTTGTTCGGCTATGAAATCTAAACTACTATGCCTGAAATAATATAAATTTACAGCATCATCTATCTTACGCTGTATTTGCAGCACACTTTTCATATTCTACAGTTTTCTGTCTATATTCAATACCGTCAGCTGGTAGTGACTGGTGTATTGTTCGTTCTTCAGTATTTGTTGCAAGTTCGTGTGTTTTCTGCTATTTCATCTGCTGTGTACCAATTTTTTCAGCAATTTCCCATACCTGATTGATGTTCGAACTGCTGTGTCTAGTCATTGCAGTTGATGGTAATACTTTACATTGTCCACGCATTATGTTGTTAGCTGTTCTGTTACAGCTCGTTTGTTACGCTTCAGCTTTTCAAACTTGTTGGCAAATTGAAGTTGGGTCGCGTACCGGTTTCATAGAACTACATTCGTTTCGCGGGCAACGCTCTTACCAGTAGCTATCAAGACAGCTCAAAGCCACTCCCCATCAGTTTACTTCCGACTGTACCTCTTCCTTGTAAGGACAGTCGTTTTCAATTTTCGAAACTTTCACTACAGCTACCCACTAGACAATAGCTCACACCACAGCATGAAGAAAACCGACGAAGAATGCAAAGAAATTGAACTGCCAACAGTACAATCAAGCAATATCAACCATCTCTTGTAAGAAAGCCAAAATAGACAATACACTAAAATATCAAATCTATTAGCTAAACAATCCCAGCAGGTTTCACAGGGGTTTCCCCTCACCTGTAAAGGAGTTGTGAGATTATGATTTACCCTCTCGAACCGTAACATGGTTCAAAACCATATCTAAGAAATTCAGAAGTGTCTTCCTTTCCCGTCTAAAAATAAATGGCGCCAAAACAGAAAAACCAGTCTTAAGGCTGAAGAAAGCAGCATATGCTCTTTCCAACCCACATTTCTCCCTTCACGAGTGAGAATAAAAGATGCCAGGGAACAATCCTTGCAAGACTAACATTTACGGAAGAAAGGGTATCAAATTCTGAGGCCAAGTAGTTTGGAGATTTGACTAATAAAAAAAGAGAGAAAAGATGTTTACATTATTGCTTCAGGCCTTCTACGTGGTCTCATTCTGGAAAATGTCTAACACTGATTTAGGGACGCTGCTGCATTATGATTTGTAATAATGATACGGTTACCCGTCCACCACGTAACACTGACTGGTCGAATGCACGTCCGGTTACAGTTCAAGCTGGTAAGATTCGCTGGTGACCTATCACCACGGAAAGTTGTGAATTACATGGTCTGCTGAATGCAATGAACAGTCTGAGTAGTACATATTATGGTTTGAGATTTAAAAAAAACGGAAGTAATGAGAAGCAGTAGTAATGAGAACAGCGGGAAACTTATAAACGGTGATCACTAGATAGGTGAAGTTAAGTATTTCTACTAAATAGGTAGTTAACCCAAGTCAGGGAGAGCAAGGAGATAAAAAGCGGACTAGCACTGGCAAAAATGTCATTATTGGCCAAGAGAAGCCTACTAGCACCAAACGTGGGTTTTAATGTCAGGAATGAATTTGTGAGAATGTACCTTTGGAAAACAATTTTATAGTAGGGAAAAATCGACTGGGAAACAGAATCAGAAGATAATCTAAGCATTTGAGACTTGTTACTACAGAGGAATGTTTAAAA
This sequence comes from Schistocerca nitens, assembly GCF_023898315.1. Lineage (NCBI taxonomy): Eukaryota > Metazoa > Arthropoda > Insecta > Orthoptera > Acrididae > Schistocerca > Schistocerca nitens. Next base: position 964,310,969 of record NC_064615.1, read on the forward strand.
TTAGGTCGACTGATAAGGTAAGAAGTGAGGGTGTTCTCTGGAGAACTGGAGAGGAAAGGAATTTATGGGAAACAAGACGAAGGGACGAGATGATAGAGCATCTGATAAGATTTACTATTAAAAACAATATTTATTTATCAAGGTGACCGGTTTCGACCACTACTGTGGTCATCTTCAGACCATTGAGTAGGAACCTCAGTAGTGATTCTCCAACAGAAAGAGGTTCCTACTCAATGGTCTGAAGATGACCACAGTAGTGGTCGAAACCGGTCACCTTGATAAATCGTGATCAAGACCGTTTTTAATAGTAAATATTTATAAGACATTGATCACTGCCTCTCCCATAATGTATTCAGAAGTAATTCATCTGGTAAGACATCCACGGTACAAGAGGGAGCTTTGGAGGATACAAACTGAACACAGATTGGGATACATTCAAATAACTGAGGACGTACGTTGCTACTCAGATGAAAAGGTTGGCACGAGAGAGGAATTCGTAGTGGGCGTCAAACCAGAAGAGATGACAAAAAGCTGGAGCCAGCCTAACAAATACTACTAGTCGGTACCTGTTGCAAACTTATCGCCTCGCGCTTTCCTCTTTGAAGGATATTTCTCTCCGTATCTCCGTCTCTAAATTCGGTCAACAGCTCTTGTGAAGAATGTCTTGTTACTTTGAATGAACCTTAGTGTCTCTATTACCTCCGCGATACCATTCTTGCGGTACTGAAAGCTCCGTAGATCCGCCACTAGCGAAGGAAGTAGATCCTGGTGGGATTCAAGTATAGACAGACTTTTTCCTTCTTAAGTAGTAGCCAACATTCAAGCAAGACTGACTGCCTGGCTCGAGCTTCTAGAGCAAGTCGGTAGCTAATTTATTTTAAGCATTCCTCGTGCGTCCGTTGATAACTTGGTGAAATCAGGTATTCACGGAAACTGAAAATTTACTTGATCAAAGTTTTAGATTTAAAAATAAGTGATCACATCTATCGAGATTCGAACCCACAATTGGCACATGTGAATCTATTACCCTATCCATTACACCATGCAACCAGACTATAGGATAACTTTAACGCTACTGTCACAAATTACCAATTTTTTCGTCAATTACTCGCAGACGAGGGCCCACAAGGGTTAATGGCTGCAGTGGCTGATACCTGGGAACAACAAGTGGATCCCACCGCTGAGGAACTCTCCTGGTTAGTACTAGTAGCCACACCGGAGCTGTATTTGGCAACACCAGCAATAATCTCATGGTATATTGCTTACACGTGTAATTTTTGTGCATGTCGGCTGGTTAGCCAAACTGGACACAGTATTGGGCTGTTGAGAAGACCAAACCCCAGGAAAGTAGGGCAGGTGACGACGCTCCCCAGGTAAGAAGTAAGCTGTTGAACATCATGGCACATTAAAACTGTGTGCCGGACCGAGACTCGAACTCAGGACGTAAGATGGTAGAGCACTTGCCCCGAAAAGCAAAGGTCCCGATTTCTAGTCTCGGTGCGGCACACAGTTTTAATGTCAGGAAGTTTCATTCCAGCGCACACATCGCTGCAGAGTGAAAATATTCTGAAAGTAAGCTGTTAATTGCTTTCTAGAAGAGTTATGAAGGGTTATCCAAGGTACTTTGGGGTTTTTGAGTATTTTCGAACTGTACGTTGAGGCTTTTTCAGGCGAGTTTATTATTTAGGTGGAAGCAGGAAACCTTTTGCTGGTGTTTGCTTGGAGTCTTCATTTGCGAAAGTACTTTCCCACTTCATCCAGGTATTCCCTTAGGATTTTTTCTGACTCTTGAAATGGAGTTACACCTTGTTGCAAATACCCAGTCGTCGATTTAACATAGCCTCGTACGCGCCATGGTTCTAGAGATGAAACCCTGAATCCACAGTAGTCCTGCATACTTTTTTAAATCCAAGGTAATACGTCAGTACAGAGAAGTGTACCATATTCCTAAATTTTACCAACATCAAGGAAATAGTCCACTAATTACAATATTGCTTTCAACTGAGAGCGAGCGAGTAACGTGACCCGTTGAGACCGCCGCGTGCAGGTGTTAGGTCGATATACGCAGGCGCGCCATCTCTTGGCGTGACTGCCGCCCACCATCCGGTCACGCGGGACGCTCATGCTCCCGCTACACACTTTTTTACCCCTCGTAAAACTAGCAGACAAGTTACTGCTGCCAGCCTGGCTCTGTACTCCGCAAGACCTCTTGCGATGTGTTGCGGAGGATACTCATTTGCCCCTTTACTATTCCATTCCGAATAGGGCTTGGGAAGCACTTCTTGTCGATAGTGGTGTGACGTAAATCTTACCCCTTTAGTATTGCTGGTTCTCGGGAACATTCGCAGTTGAACGCGCCAGGATGCATTGTCCTGGTATTTCGTTCAACAATGCACGACCGCCGTTATGCGAGGAGAGGGCAGTATCAGGTTTCGCGTACAACGATCGGTTGTAGTCGAGTCGCACCAAAAATGTGTGAACAGATTGCAGATGTTAACATGAAACTGGAAATTTTTCCGGCGAGTGGTAGAGCGACAGTGAGTTTATTCATGGAGGGTGAGCGTAATTACACACGATACCAGTATACGTATCAGTAGTCATTCCCACTTAGCAGTATCCATTGGCGGGCTGAATGATTTGAATTACGTAGGCTACCGTGAACTATTAAAGAGTTATTTTTATTTGGAAAATTAGTGCGGCAATGGCAAACTTTTCTGTTAAATTGAAGTAAATTTGCTGCCTATGTCGACATTATTGGATCTAGCCATTTTTAGGATGTGTGTTATTTACGAACTAAAACGAAGTTAACGTTATGAATCTTTCAAACCTTTCTCACTTAGCTCTGAAGAACTTTAATATTCGTCAACAAAAGAGACTTTTCGCTTTATCATCCTCAGGTTGCGTACCAAGTCTGCTCTCTCCCATCCCTTACTCATGTCCGATCTCCGCAAAGGAAACAAGAATCGGCAAAATATAGCGGGAGGGAGTTTGCAAACTCTTCAAGGGCAGTAATTCTTCCAATTTTCCAGTAATTTCGAGAGCTGCCGAACTTACGGGAACACACCGCTCTCTGTATTTTAATATTAAACCTCTCCGAAACGTGTAACGCGTCTTGCAACTTCTGCCACTTAAGCAATAGGACGCTCTCGCCTTGGGTAACTGAATTCGGGACCAAACGCACCACTTTTTCGATCTTCTTATATTCTCTATTGGTCCTACATGTTAAGGGTCTGACGAGCAGTACTGAAGAATTGGACAAACGAGTTTTGTGAACCACATCTTTTCTAGATTAATTGCCTTTCCTTAGGGTTGTTTTAGCCAGTCTCTCGTCTGGCGTCTTTTCCTACAACTTTATCCACATCTACATGTATGACTCAAGCTACTGGACTGTGTACTTTGAAGGGTTCGAATATTTTAGATTTTCTCCAATTGCATACGCTCATTTAGCATCGGGAAATTGTGTCTGCGCTCTTATACGTGTCCTAAAACTCTCATAATCACTACACGAAATACAAGTTAGTGGCAGCTTGATGGACGCACAGTCCAAAACTGCTATTCTATGTCCATTTAAAAGTTATTGTGACTAAATCTGATAACTTTTTTCAGCTAGTCGCATAGCTATATGAATGCTTAGCTATGTAGTATGAGAAACAACAGTGTTAAATAGTTCCATGTCGGATGATTTAGTGAGTAAAAGTTCTCATACTCATTTCGTGAATGTGTGTGGGGCTCCAGACTACTGTTAATCAATGGGATGACAAAGTTCCAAATTTCACAAACAGTGAATATACCTATTCACATTTTCATCACTTTGTTTGCCATAAAGTCTTGGCAAAATAATGAATTTTATGCATCATTTTTCTGCACTTCGTTAGAGTCTTCGTTTGAGTAAAGATTTCATACTAATCACTGTACTCAAAAAATTCGTTAAACATTGCGAATACATTTTCAATACAAATTATAGAGCCGAACACAAAGTACTTTGCGCAGTTCCGTCCACGGCAGACTGCCGTACAACTCTGTCCCACCTGAGCCAGAGACGAAGACTAAATTTTGATGTGTATGACTAACGATATATTACAGCAGTTCTAGAGTGCCTCAGAAACGGCAGTTTGTCAAATTAAGATTTGTACATAGCTTTCTGGATGCGTGAGTCAACAGTTATAAAGGAAACACGCCCCTTGAGATTACTAAAAGTTACAAAAATAAAAATTATCATACGTAATTTTGAAATAGAATTTTGTGAACATTACCTGTACGACGGTAGTAACTGTTCCCGAAAGAACAATTACTGTGGATGACCATGCAGCTTTGCTAGAAATGAAATGATAATTAAATAGACACCCTCGCTGTAATGAGTAATGAGTATGATGGGCAAACATCTATTAGGCGCACAACGAATGTAGTGGTGTGGACATGTTGGGAATGTGGATCTCACGGGGAGCGTGCAAGGGATAAGTCCCTGCAGACGCACTATCCTCTGTGCCCACGGTGGCTCAGATGGATAGAGCGTCTGCCATGTAAGCAGGAGATCCCGGGTTCGAGTCCCGGTCGGGGCACACATTTTCAACATGTCCCCAATGAAGTACATCAACGCCTGTATGCAGCGAGGGTGTCTATTTAATTATCATTTCAACATTACCTGTGCCAAATCGCCAAAAATCAGCATTTCATATTTTCTCTCATATTACTGTTTACGAAAAATTTATTATCTTCCAGACTAACAGTTCTTGATTTAATTGTGTTGTAAGAAATATTGTAACCAGTCTACCGGCTTCCAGAAATAAAAATATGATTTTCAGTATTTCATGTAATTGAATTTAAAAATCTAAAATGCTGCTGTTCATTAAGTGGTATACTCTTATGCTGAAAATGTAACAAAGTTACGAAGTATGTACACTTGTTGAGGCAGTGTAACTCTCAGCAAGCAAATTACCGAAACTATATTCACCCAGTATTCGATAATGAGAGCACTTAGAGACTTCCAACAAACTTTTGAGCCCTTTAGAGTTTCGTAAAAGAGAAGTCAGCTGCGCCAAGGAGTTCGAATGTACACTGCAGCAACAGAACGGAACTGTTTTGTTTTTGTTCAAGGGCGCTAAAATGAAGGTCGTATGTGCCCATGTCACTAAGACGAAAAAAGGAGTTAAAAAGCGACTACATGCTAAGCCCAATCGACGGAAGTAAACACACTAGAAACAGGGACTTCCTCTTGGAGAAAGGTGGACAAAATACGCAGTAAAGACAACGGAGTGGATGCTCTCGCCGTGTGAACTGTGGCACCGTCCTGCTGAAACCATATTCCTCCCATGTTCACTTGACGCCTTTTAAGTTCTGGACGAAGAAAGTTGTTTAACATTTTAATGTAGCGCGCTGATGTCACAGTAACTGCAGTTCCTTCCTTTTCAAAAAAAAAAGTCCAACAATCCCCCATCTTTGAAATACAGCACCACACTTTTAAACTGTGGAGAAGTCTTTGATGTAATTCATGTGGGTTCTCCAGCGCCCAATACAGATAATTTTTGACATATATGTAACGGTCTACATGAAAATGTGATTCATCACTCATGGAGACTGTAGTATCTGCATCTTCCGTAAAAAATTTCATCCATTACGTGACAAAACTGCGCTGCACAAAATCCCCTTCACTAATCTGCTGGACGATAATTATCTTGTACGGGTGAAACCTAAGACTATCATGTAAGATGTGGTGAAGCGAACGACGTGACATACCCAGCGCTTCAGCCTGTCGTCTAACCGATCGTTTCGGACTAGCAATAACTGCTATTCTCACTCTGTTTACATTTTCCGGAGTACGAACTGAACGGGGAAGACCAGGTGGTTTCTTTTTCATCACAGATCCAGTACTTAAACGCTGCAACCCATTGAATACAGTATTTCGATCAGGCACTGCACCTCGACGTCCAACTCAAATTTTGACGGAACAGAGGTTGCGCTGTGACTACGGAATCATCGTTTCTAAAGTACTGCTCGACAACGAACACACGATGGTCTACGCTCCATAACGACAAACTGCATTGCATGGGCAGTCTGCCAACATTGATCCAAGGTCAATACCCCCTCTCGTCGCCGCATACTAGAGGTTCGTGACCAGGGACCCACAAACATCACAGTGCTCCCTCAAGAATAAGTCGGAGCTTCCTTGGACCCATCGCACTAATGGATGGACTGTACAGCACAGAGGCTATAAAGGGCACAGAGAATCGGAGCAGATCACAATTTAAAACCTGTGACAGGGACATACTGCATGAGCTGGTGCAGGGCGAAGAGCTCTGCTGTGTATACTTAACAGTGTTCCAGAAGCTGATACAGAAAATGGTCAGTGCCAACGACGAATGCACACCCGACACCACGGTCAGTGCAAGAGCCATCACTTTGCACAAAGGTACTATCGCTAAGTTTCGTGCAAAGTTCGAGAAACATACACCAATAGATAGAATCTAAAGAAGTGTCCTTAGGAAGCGAATGAAGTCAGTTGAACACGTGCCGCCACACGAAGCGAAAGTGGTGAACGGTTTACACCCACCAGGCCGGCCGGTGTGGCCGAGCGGTTCTAGGGGCTTCAGTCTGGAACCGCGCGATCGCTACCGTCGCAGGTTCGAATCCTGCTTCGGGCATGGCTGTGTGATGTCCTTAGGTTAGTTAGGTTCAAGTAGTTCTAAGTTCTAGGGGACTGATGACCTCAGCAGTTAAGTCCCATAGTGCTCAGCGCCATTTTTTTTACACCCACCAGGAGAGTAACAGCGTGAGGTTAAGATGCCAGAGCAATAGCCGGAAGCGAACACTATGAAGTAATGAAGAGGGACGCGCCCCATACTGGCAGTCAAAGGAGTCATCGAAGAAGGTATAGGATGGGAGGCCAGGCATGGCAGACTAACACCCTGCGTGTCTGCTGAGGAGAACATGTCGGTATGACAGCAGTGGTTCGGCAGCTTCTGTAGACAGACTACTGGGCTAGTATAAAAGGCGCCAGTGACTAAACTCATGCCATGATTATGGAATATATTTAGATGGCGTAACATGGACCGACGTGTAGATGCATAAACGAAACATAATCTGGGTTCTAACGAACAAGGGATTAGTACAAAAGGAGGAGGGTGGATCGATCTGCTCCCCAGGAAGTACCACTGAGGACACGTAGGACACTGAGGGACAGGGTACAGCAGGCAGCTGGAGTACCAAGAAAATTTCCTATGCAGCATGAGGCCCAGGAATTTCGTAGCTAACTGAAACCAGTCCAAGATATGGAGATCATGTAAGAAACACATCGCGCCGCCAGAAATTCAAAGAAACGGTTTTGTCAGTAGAAAGGCGAAATCCATTAAGTTGAATACTACTACCATTCTCGAATATTTGTGTGACCTGTGCAACTTTGCAGTCTTTGAGTACGGATTTTTCGTCGAGCGAACGGTTGTATATGATTGTTAAGTATGGAGCTAATGCATCAGCATACTCTGAAAGGAACCTAATTGTATACAGTCTGGACCAGAAGACTTGCTTTTATTAAGTAATTTAAGTTGCTTCAGTACTCCGGGGATATTTAATTCTACGTTACTCATGTTGGCAGCTGTTCTCGGTTCGAATTCTGGAATATTTACTTCGTCTTTTGTGAAGGCATTTCGGAAGGCTGTGTTTAGTAACTATGCTTTGGCAGCACTGTCTTAGAAAATATCTTCATTGTTATCGTGCAGAGAAGGCATTGATTGTTTCTTGCCGGTAACACACTTCACATACGACCAGAATCTCTCTGGATTTTCTGCCAGGTTTCGAGACAGTTTCGCTGTGGAAGCTGTTATAAGCATCTCGCACTGAAGTCCGCGCTAAATTTAGAGCTTCTGTAAAAGATCGCCAATCTTGGGGATTTTGCGTCTGTTTACGTTTCGCATGTTTCGTTGTTTGTGCAACAGTGTTCTAACCCGTTTTGTGTACCAAGGAGGATCAGCTCCGTTGTTTGTTTATTTGGTATGAATCTCTCAATTGCTGCCGATATTTCTTTGAATTTAAGCCACATCTGGTCTACACTTATTAATTTGGAATGAGTGAAGATTCTCTCTCAGGAAGGCTTCAAGTGAATTTTTATCTTTTTTGATTAGGTAGATTTTTCGAGGATTTGGGGATTACAATATTCAATCTCGCTACGACAACCCTGTGTTCACTAATCCCTATAACGGTTTTGATGCTCGTTATTAACTCAGGATTATTTGTTGCTTAGAGGTCAAGTGTGTTTCCACAACCGTTTACTACTCTCGTAGGCTCTTTTACTGCTCGAAATAATTTGCAGAGAATGCGTTTAGCACAATTTCGGATGTTTTATGCAGACCTCCGAAGTTAGACATGTCGAGGGTAAATTAGTCAGCACCATTGTAACAGTATGAGTCGGATAAGTGTTTGAAATCAAACTCTAGTGTTCTTTGAACCTTTCAGCATCTTTATCATCTGAAATGGGAGGTCGGTAAAAGTATCCAATTATTTTATTCCGGTTGCCAACAATGACCTCTGCCCATACTAACTCACAGGAAGTATCTACTTCAATTTCGCGACAAGTTAAACTACTTCTGGCAGCAACAAACACGCCACCACCAACCGTGTTTAGCCTATCTTTTCGGAACACCGTTACTTCCTTCGCAAAAATTTCGGCTGAGCTTATATACGGCCTTGGCAGCTTTCAGTGCCTATAACGATTTGAGCATCAGTGCTTTCTGTTAGCCCTTTGAGCTCTGGTACTTTCCCAACACAGCTGCGACAATTTACAACTGTTATACCAATGGTTCCTGTGTTCAGCCTGCACACTTTTGTGACTGAAGCCCTTCTTGTGTTTTCCCTAGACCCTCTAACCTAAAAAACCACCCAGTCCACACCACACCACGCAGCCCCTGCCACCCGTGTAGCCGCCTACTGCGTATACTGGACACCTGACCTATTCAGCGGAACCAGAAACCCAACCACCCTTTGATGCAAGTCGAGGAATCTGCACCCTACACGGTCGCAGAACCGTCTGAGCCTCTGATTCACACTCTCCACTCGGCTCTGTACCAGATGTCCGCAATCGGTCCTGTCGACTATGCTGCAAATGGTCAGCTCTGCTTTCATATTGCAATCAAGACTAGCAGCCTTTACTACTCCTGTTAGCCACTCGAAACCAGAGATAATCTCTTCTGAACCAAAGTGACATTGGTACCTACGTGAGCTACGACCTGCAGTTGGCTGCACCCTGTGCTCTTCATGGCATCCAGGAGGACCCTTTCCACATCTGGAATGACTCCACCTGATATGCACACAGAGTGCACATTGGTTTTCTTACCCTCCTTGTCAGCCAAGTCCCTAAGGGGCCCCATAACGCCCCTAACGTTGGAGCTCCCAACTACCAATAATCCCACCCTCTGCAATTGCCTGGGTCTTGCAGGCTGAGTGGTTTCCTCTGAAACAGGACAGGCGACAGCATCTGGCTCAGCGACAGTGTCAGCCATGGACAGCACCTCGAACCTCTGTCAGACAACCCAGGGAGGCCTTGCGTTCAGCTGCTTGGGAAGTTTTTCGCTGGCTGCTTCGATCCCAGGGCGACCTCCCACTCGACCACAAGGTAGGGGTCGGCCTCAGTGCGAGAAGTAACTGGGTTTGCATCTGATGGGGACCGACCGGACTGACGTGCTGGACGTCCGTTGGATCCCCACAGCCGGCCCACAACAGTGGCGCCGATCCACTGCAGCCTCAAGCTGTGTAACCAAAGCCGTCACAGCCTGAAGCTGAGAGCGAAGTGTCTAACTCTGCTCGCATCCGCACTACAATCTCAGTCCCTGACCACACTACAGACCGTGGAAAACTAAACTATTCAGATAAGCTACAACAGACCGCAAAATAAACGAAAATGAAGCCAGAAAAGCCCAGGAGGAGACAGGTCATAGTATTAATGACGATAGCAAAGAGGATGGTGCCGAGGATGGAGCCTGAGGCATCCAACTTTCCTCGAGAAAGGTGTTCAACAAGGCAGAAGCCACATGTACCTTGAAAACACGCTCTTAAAAATTCCTCGAGGAAACAGGGCAGGCGGCCTAGGATGCTCCATATGTAAGTAGTAAGATACCAGTCCTCCAGCAGGTGACTTAGGCTTCTGCCAGGTCAAAGCCACGGCCATAGTCTGGCACTTCCGCAGAAAACCGTTCATGACGTGGGTTGACGAAGTGACGAGATTGTCAACTGCAGAAGTCACGCCTGAAACCCACATTGTGCAGTGATTAGTAAACCGCGAGACTATCCACAATACCAGCCATGCACGAATCGTAGGTTCCATTATCTTGCAGACAGCCGGTGAGATAAATGGGGAAGTATCTAGAAGGAAGGTGTTTGTCCTTACCAGGCTTAGGTATGGGTATGACAGTGGCTTCATGCCAGCGTCTGGGGAAACGTGTCGCTTATCTTGATGCGATTTTATGTATGAAGGGAAAATGCTTGCCCAGAAGAGAAAGGTCGGAGGAGGGGAGGGAAGTCAAACGGACTGGAAAGAAATGTGGGAGATTAAAGCAGTCGACAGGACGCAATTTTGTTTCCTGGAGGCAGAAATCAAATTGACGCTGCAGTTCCAAGCGTAGCTATAATTCCTCCGTTTTGTATCTAACGCCGCGAACATTCAATTGAAGGATTGTCATGATGCAGAAAGGGGAGGGGAGGGGAGAAAAAAATGACGGGTTGTAACTTGGGTGGCTCCCGATAGCCAGCCTTCAAAGACTTTGCTACAAGGTGCAGAGGCTGATGGGTCCTGCTGTTTGATATCTACAGAGGTGTTTACTTCTCATTGGGTTTGCCAGCAGGTTCCAGGGCAGAGGAACAGTTTGCAGTGTGCGCTGGCGAAACTGAGGCCTGCCATGTGAGGTTATCACGCGGTGACACCATGAGAAGATATCCAAGTCGCCGAAGGAGAAGACTGTTTGCCTTTGTTTGGTTTCTTTGGCCCTTTGTGGTTGACAAGTATTCGTTGGCTGGAGGGACGTGAGAAGTCTACACGAGAGTATTCCTTCTGTCCTTTCCGGCCTGCCGGTTGTGTAGCAGGTAATTCGTCGACGGAGGTGAAAATTTTTTGGCTTGTTGCGTAGCTGGAGAGGAGGAGGAGGAGGAGGAGGAGGAGGAGATGATAGTGTAACTGATTTTACAACCGCAGTGCTGAATTTGAAGTTCCAAGTCCGCATGGTCGAGTGCATCATGGAGGCAGGTGTAGCGAGAACGGTACTGAAAGGGCTCGAAAGTAAAATGCAGGGCTTCCGACTAGCCAACTTACTAACGACAGGGTAAGGCGCTTTTTCTCTCTCCTGGATGGCCAGCTCATCAAGATAAATGGGACATTCTCGGGATTAGGCTGCATGGTCGCCATTTCAATTGATACAGTGGGGAGGAGGAGGTGGGAGTCACCCTCGTGAGCATCCCTACCACAACTAAAGCATTTGGCCAGGTATTCACAGAACAGTCGAGTATGGTAACGATGGCATTGGTAGCAGCACATCGGGTTCAGAATGTAGGTCGGACTTTGATGACTTCACAGCCAGCATTGATCTTTGATGGAAACACTACTCTATCGAACGTGAGAAAAAGATTGCGTGTAGGCACGAACGATGCATCAACCTTTTCCATTACCCAATATACTGCAGTAACGCCCTGATCAGAGGTACATTAGGATTTCTCCCTCAATCAGACCATTGAGCAGCCTAGTTTGAAAAACACCACGGGAAGAATTCAGAGTTCAATGAGTTGACAAACAGGATAGCCATGGAGAAGCTGCAAGCAATTATTTTACCTGAGAATGAGTCTCCAAAAGCAAAGTGCCATTGCGTAAAAGAGCAGGATCACAGGGCCAGCAATTGCCTCAAGACTTTTCTGAATAACAAATGGATTAACTGTAGCAAAGGACTGGCCTTAAGTACATGATAAGAAGAGGAACCAAGGTGCAGCTGGAGGCGTCTTGGAATCTTTAGCATCGTTCCGTTTGCGTTTAGTAGACGTAGACTGAGTTGGTGACTGGCTCATTGCGAGATAATGCCCGGGATTGTCAGCGCTCCGATGGGGTGCTCCTTCCAACAGGCGCCGCCGCCGCCCCGCCGCTATACTCACCAAGTAACTGTCACGTCTTCGGCTTAAGGTATTAAGTCATCTAGCAGGTAGCTAAGTGCAAACAGATAACCTTTCTAAAGTACAATTTTTCCAGGAATTCCATATTTTCTGAGCCTCAGTAGCTGAGGAAATAACGCCTGACAACGGCCATCTGCATTTGACGAGACATTAAGTTCACTGGTAATTATTCACATTATTTTACAAACAGTGCCCACAGCGTGCGTGTTGATAACGTTTGATTTAAACTTAAAACTGCAAGTCAGTACATGTATGTACTTCATATCAAATACGACATGCTATAGTTAAAAGTTATTTAGGTAATTTATTGCAATAGTTTGCCAAAGCGGTTAAGCATATCCATTGGAGACATTCTACGTTTGGTGTAGTTATTGTGGAAGACTGTGTGGAACGTATAATACAGTAAATTTGGAACGTTCTCATTATACACGAAATGAGAAATTATTTCGATGTGAATCTCAACTGGCATGTGTGCTTGCCTAACATTAACTCGAGGGACAAGTTTAGGCTTCTTGTTTTGTTATTTTAGATAGCTTTTTGAAATGGCTCTGAGCACTATGGGACTCAACTGCTGTGGTCATAAGTCCCCTAGAACTTAGAACTACTTAAACCTAACTAACTTAAGGACATCACACATCCATGCCCGAGGCAGGATTCGAACCTGCGACCGTAGCAGTCGCACGGTTCCGGACTGCGCGCCTAGAACCGCGAGACCACCGAGGCCGGCGATAGCTTTTTGAGAACGTGGTAAAATTTAAGCGAGAAGACATGTGCTTTGAAGAAGTTCATTCAACGCAAGGTGGTTTCACCTCCTTGTCACCAAGGTAGTTTGAGATTTCCAAAATGGTCGTTTCCCGCTGAAGTCGAAGTTGCACGACTGCTTCTGCAATATGAAAATGGTAACTGTAAGAAAATCTCAGCCTGTTTATACTTTGTCCACTGTTCTTAAGGAACACATTGCATTGAGGAAAATATTTTTGGGTAATATCTACTATCCTTCGGACAAAGCTATGTTGAGAGAAAGGGGGGGGGGGGGGAACTCCCTATGCGAACGGACGCTGGTGAGACTTATTACAACCACTGCCCCTCTCGAGACGGCATGCCACCTCGTGGCGAGCAAGTACAGGGTGGTTCAAACTAAACTTTCGCTACTTGAGAGGTCCCCCATGAAAACCTAGTGATCGCAGGACAAAAACTCTGAAAACATTTGTTAGGACATACGGAAGAGAAATAACGAATAAACCACTGGAAGAAACATTTCAGTTTCCACAGGATAGGGCAACTGTAACTGCGTACCATGTTTGCGTTCCAGTTTACAAACGTTGCTCAGTGTGACGGCTATCTGCATCCACGACAGCTTGGAACCCACTGGAGCCTGCTCTGTTGCTGCCCGTAGCAAAGGTGGACCATGGAATGTTCAGCTGTCGCGACACAGCTCGTGCACTACTTTAAGATCGCACACTACGTCCAGTAATCTCAGCCATGGGAACAAAAAAAAAACTTGTGGTGCAATAGGCAGTCGGCCTCTCCCAGCAGTAGTTCCTAGATCGCCATTTAATTCCAACTTCCGAATCATGTTCAACCCAGGTGCGAAAATAGGACCTCTTCGTATTCCGTGAATGCGTCGGTACTCGCAAAGAGCAGCAACATTATTGCTGCTGTTTTGATGAAAAAGCCTTACAAGTACAGTCCTGATCGCTTTGTTCAGACTGTTTGAACCCTAGTCGCCGTAACAGTGCCTAACGGCAAGACATGAGTCATTACACTAATACTACTAACTACGCAAATCCTGCAGCGCATAATCTGCAACAACATTGCTTTCAGTCTGGGGTACCCAAACGGTAAATAGTTTTCCCTCTTACACAAGACACACACACACACAAGACACACACACACACACACACACACACACACACACACACACACACACACACACTTGAACCTTCCGAACCTTGTACTGAAATGATCGCAGCAGATTGTGTGTTAGATATACATTACGGCTCTCTCAATTTCAAAACACTTCAGACCGTAATTGTTACTCAACAGAGAGGAGGCTAAGGCGTTACGTGTTCACGGTGTTTGCTAGTGTCTTTAAGAGTTAGTAAAGACGTGCAATGTGTGAAAGTAACTACCAGCTTGCTAATGAAGGTTAATGGTACGTGGGGAGGGGAAGACACCACTGGGCCTTTAAGGCGGCAATACGTTTGGCCACCAAACTAAATTCATCTACGTGTTGATGTTAGAATCTGATCAATATTTCAATACACGGTACTTTCATAAGAGCCTGCCACAACCGACGTGTTAACTGTTCTCTTCCTGTGCCAACTTTGCAATATTGAAGCTCTGCTCTATTACTAGATGTTCTTTGAAAGCTACGTAAGCCACAGAAATTAAGACACGCTTTTTTTCACATTCAGTCCAGATCCCAACTGTCTTCTGACTGCATCGCTACGGTACATGGTACTAAACTGGTAAATACTTTTGTGCTTATACAGGAATGACTATTCTTTTCCAGTTAAGGTCTGTAATTGCTGCGAAAAATATTTAAGCTGGGAGTAGCTTACTTCTAGAGGTTTTTTTGTTTGTTTTGGTTTTGGGGCGCAAAACTGCTATGGTCATTAGCGCCCGGTCTGTGACTTAGGAAACGGTAAAAAACGAAAATGGAAACCAGCAGCAATGAGAACGAAACTCAAAATTGGAGAAACTAAAAGCAGAAGGAAAGCTTAAAAATCCACTACAGAAAGGGGTTGGTTGTCCCCAAAAAGAGCTTCAAATGCCTGACGTCATCTCACTGGCACTAATAAACTCTAGAACGCGATCGGCCGAGCGCGTGTCATCTGCTAAAATTGACGATATATCAGGCGACAGCTGTAGACGGGCGCGTAACGGAGTAAAATAGGGGCACTCAAAAGGTAACTTACCGTCCACAGCTGAGAGCAGTGGGGACAGAGTGGGGGAGGATCGCCGCTTAAAAGATATGGATGCCTAAAAAGACAGTGCCCTATCCGGAGTCTAGTTAAAATTACCTCCTCCCGACGACGCGTTCGGGAGGAAGAGATCCAAGCACAAGGAAAAGCTTTCACGTCCCGCAATTTATTATGGGGAAGTGTCGACCAATGTGCGTGCCATAAAAAACCAACACGACGACATAAAACACTCAGTAGATCGGCGAAGGGAATCTATTGAATAGCTGGCCGAAGAAGAGAGACTGCAGCCTTGGACGCTATATCGGCCGCCTCATTTCCACAGATACCAACGTGTCCTGGGAGCCAGAGGAACGCCACCGAGACGCGCACGGAACTGCTTATAGCGGATACAGTTGGCCAAAGTAGGATGGTGGCGGAAAACGCGAAGAGCACGTCGCCGCTCACGTATTGCGTCACGGCATGCTTCGTTCTACCAAAGAACTGGGGGGCGCCGGGGCAATTCGGAGGTGCGTGGTATTGAACGTTCCGCAGCTGTAAGAATAACGTCTGTAATATGAGTGACATCGTCGACGCTAGGAAAGTGACGGTCATCGAATGTCGCTAGAGACGAAAAAAGTGTCCAATCAGCTTGGGCAAACTTCCAGCGTCGCGGGCGTATTTATGGCAGTTGTGGCTGCAATCTAAGGACACATGGTAAGTGGTCAATCGAGTGTGTATCAGCAAGGGCGAACTATTCGATGCGCCCAACTAGCGGAACAGTACCGACCGAAAGGACCAAATGAGAAACTTGTTGTGGAGGCAGACAAAAATGTAGGGTCCCCAGTGTTGAGGCAAAGAAGATCCGCTTGGTGGACGACGTCTAGCAATAGTGAGCCATGCGGACATGGATGTGGAGATCCCCAAAGCGGATGGTGGGCATTGAAGTCCCCAACCAGCAAATAGGGGGTGGAAGCTGACCAAGAAGATGGCGATCAGCTCGTGCCATTGATGTGGACGATGAAATGTTTACAGTACATAGGTGTATCCAGAAAGGGAAAGACGGACAGCAACAGCTTGGAAGGAAGTGTTTAAGGGGATTGGATGATAATGGAGAATATTATGGAGAAGAATCGTGAGTCCATGTGCTGGAGTGCCTTCAACAGAGGGGAGATCAAATCGTACTGACTGAAAATGGGGGAAGACAAAGCGGTTGTGGGGACGCAGTTTTGTTTCCTGAAGACAGAAGATGACCAGCGAGTAGAATCTTAGGAGGATCGTCATTTCATCCCGATTGGCTCGAATGCCGCGGATATTCCAATGGATAATGGACATAGGGTAGACAGGAAATTGAAGAATGTGACCAAGGTTGCCGTCAACACAACGACTGCTCAGAGCTTGCGACCGACAGCGTGGAACAGCACTCAGCCAAAGGCAAAAAATCCTGATCCATAGGTTGTTTAGGAGCAGCTCCTGCCACCAGCGATCGGCCGGTTGATCGGCCGCCAGCAGCGCGCATCGGCGACACAGAAGACGGCCGAGGGCGATTTCCACCAGGTGGTGCTGTACATGAGACACGCCATGGCGGAGAAGGAGAGGAACTGGGTTTCTTATTAGCTTTCTTGGAAACATGATGTTTAGATGGAGGAACCGATGGTTGTGAAGTTGGGGTACGTAAAAAATCTTCGTGAGTATGCTCTTTTGTTGAAGTCCGGGTGTCTGACTTTTGGGCTCGAGATTTAGCAGAACCCGATGAAGGGTGATCCATAGATTGAGGAAGCGAAAGTGGGGAGATTGAACGGGCGATCTTTGCGCTGGCCGATCTGACGGCTGTGGCACTGAAGGTGAGGTCGCAAGTCTGCGTGGCCGCCTCCTTTGTTGGCCGAGGAGAGGCAAGGACAGTGCTGTATTTTGCTGTCTGAGGCACAGTGGGCTTTCGACTTGCGAATAATTTTCGAGCAGCAAAGGTCGACACCTTTTCCTTCACTCTGATTTCCTGAATGAGCTTTTCGTCTTTAAAAATAGGGCAATCTCGAGAGGAAGCAGCATTGTCACCCATACAGTTGATGCAACGAGGGGATGGAGGTGGACAAGCACCCTCATGGGATACTTGCCACACGTGACATTTGGCAGGGTTGGAACAGGACTCGCTGGTGGCATTGAACCGCTGGCACCGATAGCAATGCGTAGGGTTTGGGACGTAGGGGCGAACGGAAATTTCATAGCCCGCTTTGATTTTCGATGGGAGTTGAACTCTGTCAAATGTCAAGAAGACAGTGCGGGTTGGAATGATGTTCGTGTCAACCCTTTTCATACCTCTATGAACAGCCGTTACGCCCTGGTCAGACAGGTAGTGCTGAATTTCTTCGTCAGACAATCCATCGAGGGAGCGTGTATAAACGACTCCACGCAAGGAATTTAAACTGCGGTGCGCTTCAACCCGGTCAGGGAAGGTGTGGAGCAGTGAAGTACGCAGCAATTTTTGTGCCTGGAGGGCACTGACTGTATCTAACAAGGTGCCATTCCGTAACCTGGAACAAGAATTTACAGGACCTGCAATTGCGTCGACACCTCTCTGAATAATGAAAGGGGTGACCGTGGAGAAGTCGTGACCTTCGTCAGACTGACAAACAACAAGCAACTGTAGCAACGATGGAAGAACTGTCTGTGGCTGAGACTCAGTGAACTTACACTTGTGAGCAGACGTAGTGGAAGGTGAGTAAACCATTGCGGAAGAATCCCCATGATTACCGGCGTCTCCGATGGCGCGCTCCTCCCTTGTGGGGGCCCTCTCTGAGGGCACTCCCGCCTTAGGTGATTGTTCACACCTCAGGTCACACCTCGCGACAAACGGACGGAGGGACCAATCGGCACTTTCGGAAGGTATCAGCTCGGGTAATCACCCCTCCCTGGGCCTGGCCGTTACCAGGGGGTACGTACGTGTCCTACCTGTCTACCCGGGGCGGGGAATTACGCGTTACCCCGTCACCGGCTACGCTCAAAAATGCGTGGGTCGGCCTTCAGACACGCACAGGGAGGAAGAAAGGGAAAAACAAATAGAGAAAGGAAAGAGGAGAGGTCTCAAACGCCGCAGCGGAGAAAAGGGTAAAGAGAAGAGGTAAGGAAAAGAGAAGGACAAAGGAAGGATGAAGACATACAAACAGATAAGGCGAAGAATGCGGCACATTTACGAGCGTCCGTCTCCGGACATAGGCACAAACCATACTCCCAGAGGGGGAGAAAGGGAAGGAAAGCGCCTGAAGTGAAGGGAGGAGGGGCGAAGACCGGGGGGGGGCAGGGAAGGATGCGGGAAAGGAAGGTATGCAGCCCGGAAAGGAAGGAGGGCCACATTAGCTCAGGGTCCCGTGCTCGCTACACACATACCCACAAAAGAGTTGTGGACCCCCTGGGGGGTATTTATAAGAGTTGCCAGGTGCCTTATTTGAGCTGAACGTTCCCAATTTTTCAGTTGGAAACCCAACTCCCGATTTAATCTTGTTGAGATTAAATAAAAATCCTGACTACACCGAAACGGGTAAAACTTCACACAATACGAGTCGACATGCACACTCATAAAGGTAACAATTTAAAACTGCAGCTCTTAGACGTCAAAGTTGCACTCAACAGCCGTTCAGAATCTCAACTAAGTGTGCCGATCGGCTCCCTAAACCTGAATCGCTGTATGACAGAAACCAGAAGCCAGTTTAGGATATAAGTCCTCAGTAGTTAGTCTATAGACTGACCAAGAGTCATTTGTGTCTGGTTGCAACCAACGCCACTTCATAGTTGACAAGACTGTGAGGTACCCATTGTCTGCTTTGTTACTGTGAGTTATACTTCATTATTTCGAGTGTCTGCTTTCGTTGTGATGTGTACACGTAGTTGTTGCAGTTGAGATCTTTATTAAAATACCATTACATGTGATTTCAGTTTCCATCGCGAACATCGTTTAACCTACATTTTACCTCTGACTTCTGCTTGCAAAACCAGCTGCTGTTGCTTGTTCACCCTGCACGGTGGCGGTGAATGTGGGAGCAATGTTTGCAGTCTGCCAACTCATCTAACTCCGTAGTGAGCCAGCAATCTATCAAAAGAGTTGTTTGTTACTTTTGGTGAAGCATTTCTACAATTGGATTCGTCAGCGAAGCAAATTAAGAACCAGTGCCAAAAGAGAAAAAGTGGAATTTAAAACCAATTTTAATGACCAATCATGTAATGATTAGCTAGAATGCTCACTGTGTCCTATACCTTTCAGTTTATCGTGTGCCATTGACAAACTTACAAAGAAAAATTAAAAATTCCGATTTTGTCCAATTTAAAAGTGTCATGTTCGAAAAATCCCGACCGGTTTAGAAATATCTGGCAACCCTACTTACTCCACATTGTATTCAGTCGAATACAAAGCTTGCTTTTTCCACATTGAGTATAATACTAAGAATGTGAAGTTCATGAACGAACTGAGAAAGGAACTGTTCGGAGCGGTCGTTTTGTGAACTATGGTTCTTTTATTCCTCATTTCCCCTACCTATTTGAAAATTGAATGCGCGTGAGCGAATTTCCTTCCCCTGATAATGATTAACTCCACTCCCAAGACCTAAGTATTTCTTTCCCATCTTAAGAGAGTATTTTTGTGAACTATTAAATTTCTTCCTATTTGCAGACCTCATCAGACAAAAAATAACGAGGAATCAAATAGCTCTTTGTGATAATGGGGATACTTTAATCTTTAGTGCTTCCTACTGTCCAGGTTTCCAAGTAAAGGCTTGGGTCCACTGACAGGAGAACACTTAACAAGTCTTAGAAATATACACTGGTTTGTTCCTAAAGACCATTCAATTTTTGTAGGCAACTGAAGTATTAAATTTTGCTTTGTAATATGTTTAAGATTTTTGTAAGTGTTCATTTATTGGTACTTTGACATTAAAAATTAACTATGTAGTTCGATAAACTATTTGATCTAATTCAGTATGGAGAACTGTCTCAAAAGGAACAGTTCCATAAAATGGACTACTTTGACCGTCTCTAGGTGATATGATAGCACGTGTGTCTAATAAATTTATACACGCATATTTAGTACCTATGTATGTTTTGTCTTGTTTCGAGAACTGACAACTAATGGAATGTTTGTTGATTCCTTTAGTTTGAAAATTTCTAGAATTTCATAAAAATTTTTCTCCAAGTGAAATACAGTTTTCACTGTAAGCCCTTCGTGTAGTTCCACAAATAAATTTTATGTACGTTCTCCGTTCTCTTTTTGCATCTCGTGTGTCACTTTGAATACTGTGGGTCTGTGGCGTATTATATAACTGAATATTTGTTCATTACTAGCATGATTTAGTATGTGTGTGGACGTTTATCACTTAGTGTAAGATTTAGACTTAACGTTCTCAGTTTATCAGGAAGTCAGTAATGAATAGTTCTACTCTTAACTTGCTTTATAAACTTTCCTTTAGTAAGCATTGTTCCAGTGAGAATCTACACTTCTGTCTCGTGGTATTGTATAAAACGTCAGACCTATAGCGATAAGATCGAAAATTCTCTCCCACGATTCAGCAGCGACTAATTCGAAACTGTTGTCTGATAACACTGTTCAGAACTACTTCACACGATTCTCTACCGCCGACAATATATGCGTAGTTCTCAATACAGACTAAGCATTTATCCACCGCCACCTACGCCGCCGCCGATTGACCGGGCTGTGTTCATGCTTTTGTATGTAGACTACGTAAAAGCCAATGATTGCGCGTACAACATTGGATGATTACTCCCATTGCTGGCCAGTATCAGTTCTTTGTGATTGAAAGTCTAAATGAATGTACTTCCTTTATTGCGTCGATTGGCTACTTCCACGAGTTCAAAACTTATAACCTGTGAAACAATGTTCGTTGTGACGATCAATGAAATTTATGCCTAAGCGGGACACATCGCTGTGAGTAGTGGAGACCGATTCCTACCGCCATCGTAGGCGTGTATCGACAAACCGTCTCGTGACCAGAAACTGCAATATCTGGTTTTAACTATCTGCTGGGCTCCGCAAATCATCTGTGAAGAACGGCAGCCACCAGCTGAAACAATACAGTAGCGGACAATAGAAGTGACCGTGTAATCTATTCGCATTTCTCTTGGTGGAATCTGTACTTCGATGGCATTTGTTTTATTATTTACTAGCGTTTGATGTGGGAATCATGTAGTCAGCTCCGTATTGTACATCTTAATCTATACTCTGCAAATCACTGCTTTGCACGGCAGGGAGAAATTTCAGATGCGGTACATCTGGCTAAGAAATTGTGAAGCACATACAGAGGTAAAATTCTATGTGCAGTTTACAATCTCTCAAACTTTTATAGTTAGTGTTTTTATAGTGCAAAGGTAATGATATCAGAGAGAAAGTATGAAATTAATCTTTAGTAGCAATCAGTTTCGATCGAACTGAACAGGTGACAAAGTTATTTACATCAGCTGCATTGTATCATTGTTACTGTGGCGTCAAGAAAATCAACTTCAAATATGTACGATCTGTGTTGACCAATCTATAAAAATATAGATTTTAAATACTTCTGTGAATTTCCTTAGTCTCTTATTGGAAGAGATTTTGTACCCTTGTCCTTTAATCTCTTCTCGCTGGTTAATATTTCTTTTCTCGTCCAGATGTGCAGGCTGTATAGGGAACGAGCTTACAAGCTGTATTACTAGGTTCCAGTATTGCCTGGTTAAGGAAAGGCGTGCGACTGTCGCAGGTTAACCTAAGTCAAACAATGACAACGTTTCTTTTCCTAATCCCACGAAACATCCATCAAGACAGTTATTAATTTTCTTAATGACCATCTGTCACAAGCAAACAGACCTACATGTAATGAAAATCATCCTGCTTAAACACACTGGGCTAGTACATCCACGTGACTCATTCCCATAGACCACTGCACAACTTTCGTTGCACGCTGGCGCGCGTCTAACCATGCCCATTACAGAGACCAAAAGCAAAGAGCAATGCACTCCCCTTTCACACAACGGTATACGAGTCTAATTCAGAAAAGCCAATCACAAAGGTACATCAATAAATTGTCCCAAAATTGGAACACTTGAGGTACACCGTCTGAAATTGCAGGTCGCGAAACTGTACTCAAAGAGGATTTTATCACTGTGTTTACTCGCTGGCCAAGTCGAGAAGACTGACCATATAAAACCGAAGTTCCCGTAATTGATGTGAATCCTCACGGTGAACGTTGGACGCCGTCAACCGAATATCCTATCCGTAAACAATGATCTGATTGGGGAGCAGGTTAGTGTTGTCTGGCGATTTGATTCTTCTCAGCCTTCTTTCCATGCGATAAACGCGCTCAGTTACTTCAGGGATGTGGTGGTACGTGTTAAAAATAATAGGGGATAGGGAGGGTAGGTAAGTAAGTGCCCTCTGGTCGTTGCGTCCTGTGCGACGAGCTCCATGCTCTGAAGTCTGTGACTGCAAACAGGGAAAGTTCGCCTTGGATCCATACCTTTGTATCTCTCAACCTCTTCATTATGTTCTCAATATTAATGTTATACCTCCGTACTTCTGGGCTACGGAGAGCCGATAGAACACGCGAGTCATACTATCAAGTGCTCTCAGTCCAAGCAAACAGCAGAAACGGAGAGGCTGGTTCACGTCTTTTCACTCCTGTTGCCAGGGAGGGAGTGCTACTGCCTTGCTGCGGGTAGGACAAACATCGCTACTCGTGATTATACCGTTATCTTCGACACGATAGTGAGTACAGTAGTTGTGGACCTCAGTCTGTAGAATAGTTTGCTGCAGCTCTCCACGATGATCTATCCTGAACAAGTCGTCTCCATAGGACTACTGCGAACATCGATTTGAACCTGCTTATTTCTGTCAAGCCCTTCTGTCCCTCAACATTTTAACATCTCCCCTCACACTTCCCTCCATAACGGAACTGGTTATTCCTTGACGCCCCAAGATGTGTCCTACCTACCGATCCCTGCATTTAGTCAACTTTTGCTACTAATTTTTTTTCTGCTCAGCCCGATTAAGTAGTTCATTAGCTATCCGATCTACCTATCTCCACGATTCTTGTGTAGCACCGTATCTCAAAAGCTGTTGCCTTCCTATATAAACTGTTGACTGTCCACGTTTAACTTCCGTATGCAGCTAAATTACCAGTAAACCTGTATTACGGAACTGCGAAAGATGTCGGCCGTATTTTACTTTGATGGATGTTTAACATTTCAAGACGCTATTCCGTTCTACTGTCTTCCAAAGACCATTATTGGCAGCATTACAGTATCATCGGCAAACCTAAGTTTTTTGTTTTCCCCTTCTCTTTCCGAATGTGTCCTTAGTGACCATTCATACCCTCAATTCAGCTTGACAGTTTTCTGGTAGCAGAGGATTCTGTGAAAGACTAACTGCTTCGAGGCGGTGTGGATTATTTCCAACCGTTGCCGACAATAACTAGGAAACAATATAGCTATACCAATATGGCACTGTAGAACCTGCAACCGAATGCAACGTGGGACTAAGTTGTGTCCTGCCCTTCCCTGCCTCGCCACACTTTTACTAATGATATTGGCATCAGCGCTTCTTATTGATGTAGTCACCCTCAATCTTAACATTACCCATTTGTTATTGCTTCTCCCATGTAAAGAGGAAACATTAAGGGTAGAAGACTAACAACTGCCTTTCCCTGTCATATAGAGCAACTCGTTCTTTGTCTTCTGCTCTTGTTTTCCCTACTGGTCCTTTTCCACATACCCGTCATTCCCTACAGCTTACGTCTACCTCTATACTCTGAAAAGCACCGTGAAGTGCATGGCAGAAGGTACGTCCCACTGTACCAGTTACTGGGGTTTCTTTCTGTTCATTTCACGTAGGGAGCGCGGGAAGAATGATAGTTTGGCTGCCTCTGTGCGTATCGTAATTCTAAAATTCTCACCACCCTTATGTGAGCGATACGTTGGGCGTTTATTACTGGGGTCATTTAAATCCGGTTCTTGAAATAATTAGTAGACTCTCTCTGGCTAGTTTACATCCATCTTCAAGTGTTGGACATTTCAGTTTCTTCAGCATCTGACATTCCCATGGATCAAACCTGTAAACATTTGTGCTGCTGTTCTCTGTATAATTTCGATATTCCTATTGTGGTGTGATACGGGTCCCACGCGTTTGAGCAACATTCTAGAATGGATCGCAGGAGTGATTTGTTTTCCTGAGAATTTGGAATATTTCACATTTTCGTCCTCTACAATCGAACGGAGGTGCATTTTTTCAGTCTTGTTTCCATTATCACAAAACATCGGAACTGCCTCTGGAGCCTTTTCCTTTCCTAAAGGAACACTTTTTTCTTTAAAGTCAGTACCGCCATTAGACTTGTTTATTTACAGCGATACATTTACATTTACATTTACACTATCATGATTTCGGCTTCAAAGTGCCATTATCAAGTGTTTTAGGTGTTTTATATTGCCTAAGATGGCCTACTGTCGTATTAATTTATAACATTTAAAACACTCGATAGTGGAACTTTGAAGCCGAAATCTTGATTGCGGAAGTGTAAACGTAACACTGTAAATAAACAGTCTAATGGCGGTACTGACTAAAGAAATATGACTGTGGCCCCGATTTATGAAAAATTAGGAAACTTTATTGTCCAGTAACAGATCTACAGTTTTCTTTTCCATTCTCCTGTATGTTACGCTTGTAGTAACGTCGAAGCAGGAGCACTTCTCTCGCCTTTCTCCACTTGCTGTACTGGAGATTGAAAATTTTTCTGAAAGTCCGCCGTAAATGTGAAAGCAATTATCGTTTCACGTTTTATGAGCAGACGGACGTTTTACAATGTGGGAAACTGCGAAAAAATTTCGAAGAGCTCGTTTGTCCTATGGACTGGATAGTAACACAGCGTTCGGGTTTGTTGGCGGTTTCTATTCAACGACGCCGTTCAAGAGAAATCTTAACTGGTACGAAGCAATTCGTATAGTCAGCTGAATTCAGAACCATCTATTGACACCAACAAAATGCCTTAATATTTAGAACTGACTCAGTATTATTGCCGTTTGCCTTATAAGGCAACGACATTCGACACTATTGACACAGATATAACTTGTCTGCAAGGCTCTTACAGTCAACAACTCATTTTCACGAAGTCTTTGAGGCAGGTTTTTAAATATGAGATCATCGCACGATCCGATAACTGGACCATTGTTCTGGTGGCAGGAAGATCGCGTGGTTTTTGTCATCTCCGTTTCTGCTTCGCTGCGATTAGTAATGAGGTTATGTCACTTGCCAACTGGAAACAATATGCGTGAACACTATGTAGTTAAAGCTTTTTTGAAGCATTGGCGTTTAGCTCAAAATCCCAGCGGTTAACTGCTGAAGTACTCGCAGCAATGCTAGTTACCAATACCTAGTTAAAGTCTAAAATGGGTAGTAGTGAGATTTTTGCGGAAAATTTGAGTCTCTAGAAAAGCTAGGATAATGGCAAATGAGACAGAAACCGAAGCTGCATACGAGACTGAGAAACACACGTTATCAAGGATGAGCGTAAACTTACCATCGGATCCTATCGAGCACCGTATATTTACTGAATTAACCAAAAAAATTAGACAAGAGTTAAGCTCAGTAGTCCGTAAGTTCCCCGACCATGCTGGAATTTGAGAAGACTTTAATCATCCAACCATTCATTGGGAAAATTACAGGTTCTTAGGATGTGTGACAAAACGTCCTGTGAAACAAATACATGGGTTTTCTGGAAACCGCCTAGAGCATAATTCTGTTTAAGCCCATTCGTGATGGAGACATATTGGATCCAGTTTAACAAGTAGACCTGAGCTCTTTAAGAATGTACAAATCTTGAACATATTGCAGCGCGTCAGCAACTGAAATGTACAGAAAATAATTTTTTCAGCCTTCAGTTGCAAGGTAATTTTTACTCGTTCACCTAGGTTTCGATTCCAGCAATGGAATCTTCTTCAGAACAAAAAATTAAATTATTTTGAGAGCCAAACACTGGCCATGTCGGAAACTCCGAGCTGCTCACGTGTGGTCCTTATGTCTGGCCGGCGTAGCCCCGTCTACGTTCGCCTTAATGGTTTTAATTTCGACAGACATAATCTGATGATTGTGCGTCTTTCTTGTTTTAATTTTTAATCTGTGACATGGCCAGTGTTTGGCTCTCAAAATAATTTAATTTTTGTTCTGAAGAAGATTCCATTACTGGAATCTAAACCTAGGTGAACGAGTAAAAATTACCTTGCAACTGAAGGCTGAAAAAATTGTTTATTTTCTTTAAGAATGTCTCCATAGAAACTCATCAGTTACCACGAGGCAGATACAGTAACAACGGTTACTGAAGTACAGAGGGCAACAAGAAAATATATGTTCAGCAAACTAGATAAAGAGGCGGTAGTGTTATCTTTATTTTGAAAAGGTACTCTACACATGGCTCTGGAAAGGAGCATTTTCAAGTGTGACTCAGGTTTAAAAGAATAGTTTACCACGCACTTAATAGCTATGTACCTAGTAGAACACTACATACTAAAGGCCGTCCGAGAAGCGTAGGGCTGTAAACAGATGCTGAATGAAACTGCTTTGTGGTTAAGAGAGCAATGCTTGAAGCCTTCAACAACTATCATAATGTTATCGAAAGATTATTCACGCAATCGGAAGAAATTCTGACCTAGCACCAGAGTTAGTTTCTAAATACTCATGGGCGAGACAGGTCCCGAAATTGAGGGTAGCAAAGCTAAAGCAGAGGTGCTTAACTCCTTTAGAAAGGAATACCCAGGAGTATTGTACTAATTTCTTTCTTGCGCCACTACAGAGATGGATATAGATATCCAGTGACGCTGCGAAACAGCTGATGTTCAAATTTAAAGAAGCTGCGAGCTCGATGGAATAACACACGGAATTTGCGATTGAGTTTGCCCCTCTTATGCATAATGGATTTTAGGTAAAACAAAAAAACCGTGCCCAGTATTTGGAAGAAAGCACAGGTAACACCAGTCTGTAAGAAAGGTAGCTGAGGTGATGTACAAAACTGTCGTCCTATATCGTCGACATCAATTTGTTGTAGAGCCTTACAATATTTTCAGAGTTCAGACATAATGTGGCAGAATGACCTCCCAGGCCAACCAGCATGGATTCCGGAAACATTGTTCATTTGAAAACATACTCGCACTTTGCTCACGTAACATCCTGACAGTTACGGATCTAGGCCGTCAATTATATCTTAGTTTCCGTAAAGCACTTGAGTCGATACGATAGCTAACTCATTAAAAGTACAATCGTATGAGGTATCCAACTAAATTTGTGACTCGATTGAAGATTTCCTGCTAGGGTGGACCCCGTATATTATCTTTGACTCTTCAGTTTTAGAAATAACTTGAAGTGTGCCTTAAGGAAGTGGTTTGGAACCTTTGCTGTTCATGTTTATTAACAACTTTCATACAACAGTAGTAACCTCAACCTTTTGGAGGTGATGCATTTATACACAATGTACTTTTGAAAAAACTGTAAAGTATTGTCACGAAACGAGGAAGCTTTGTATCTTATGACGTTAATATCAACGGGTCACGTTTCGAATGTCAAGTGATACAAATAACTGGGTGCAAGAACTTTTGAGGATATGAAGTGGAACTATCATATAGGCTCTGCCGTAGGTAAAGCAGGTGGCAGGCTTAAGTTCACTGATAGAACACTAGAAAATGCTATTAGTCTACAAAGGAGACTGCTTACAAAATTCGTGTGACCCATCCCAGAATATTGCTCAAGTGTGTGGGACTAACAGGGGTACTGAACGAATACAAAGAAAGGCAGCACGGATAGTCACAGGTTTCCTCGACCTATGTTAGTGCGTCACGGAGATGCTGAAGAAAGCAACTGTCCCGAGAAAGCTTACTTACAATGTAAATGATTAACAGTATACTACAGCCTCCTACATATCACTCCCGTATCTCGAGGACCTAATTAACATCCCAGTGAGTAGTTCAAGCCATCACTCTTCCCATGCTTCACCTGTGAATGGATTGGGAAGAACCCCTAATTTGTGAGCTGAAAGTACACTGCCATAGGCTTCATAGTGGTTTGCAGAGTATGTATGTACACTGAGGTGGAAGTCTAGGGGTAGCGATATACACACAACGGTGGCGGTAGTATCGCGTACAGAAAGTATGAAAGGACAGTGCATTGGCGGAGCTGTCACTTGTATTCAGCTTATCCATGTGAAAAGGTTGCTCGGAAACAAGTCGCGGGGTAGAATCTGAAATTTTCAGTCCGACTTTTATATGGCGTCGCCTGTACAATGTGAATAGTCGTCAGGAACTAAACATTGGTTCGGATTCCACGCTAAACTGTAGGTCACCTTTCCTTGTGCAACTGGGATGTATTAGAGGCAAGTCGAAGTGGCGTCCAATTTAAAGACTTACTCTTCCACTGAGCCACACCAAATGGTTCTAATGGTGATAGTAATTATCTTTGTTGTTCTGGGTGTTCTCTATTCACGTAATAAAATTAAATTTGGTATCTTACTTTATCATAGGTTTTCCCCGCAGCTATTTCCTAACATTAACCTCCAATGTGATCCATTCCTTCATTGCAAGCTTGCAGTTTCCTAAATACATAGCTTGAGTGATTAACTCCGTTAAGTTCTGTCACTCGCTGCTACCTAAGTGATCAAGTTGCTGCATCGAAATATCTGTTTCTGGTGTATTATTGCTTTACCACCAGTACCGTCTCATTTCAGGAATCATTTTCACATTTTCTACGTGTAGTCATCTGCTTGTATCAGCACATACACATATGACGGTCTTCTCTGTGATAGCTTGATGTTAGAGACTAATAATTTTCTAATAGATTAATTATATTTTCATGCTTATGACTTATTGGTGTTATGCTGTAGCTGAGGATAGTATTAAGCTGTAGTTCATATTTTACAGTAGACAGTGTCTGAGGATCCAGTTCGTTTCTTCACAAATCATCTCTTCTCTCAAGTATCATGTTCCAAGGATCATCTTCGCGATAAATTTTAATGAAGTGGAACGTATTATTTTGTATTCACATCAAAACTTTTGTATAAGTTGCAACATGCGGAAAATTCTTAGCAGATTTAAACTGTGCCAGACCGGTATTCGGACCCAGTGCCTTTGCTTTTGGCGTTTGAGTCCACGTTTGAGTTATCTGCCACGAAGTTTCATGTCAGTGCACACTCCGTTGCAGAGCGAAAAATTCATTGTGGTTGCACGATGATCATTTACAATTTGTTTCCAACAGAAACACACGTAAGGTAGGAATTCATACACACCTACTTTAACACATTGCAATAGAAATAATTCTACGGAATAGTTATGAAGGAGAAAGTTTGATTGCAAATTTTAATTTGCCATCTCAGACATTTTACATCACTGATTAAGTGATCAAAAATTTTTATTCTACGATTCTGCAACCCTTTCATGCTAAAGAAAACCTTTGTTGCGTAATGGACGACTTTTTCTTGTAATTATGGACTTCATTTTGAACTGCAGTGGATTATTTGCAAGAAACCAAACGCTATAAAGCTCCTGTCGCACCACGGTTTCAGTATGTTACCTTTGCTTTGAACAGAAGAAATAATTTGTGTTCCATTTTATTCATTGTACAATGGTTGAGAAAGCTTGTGAATAAATAATATATCCCAAGAGAAGAGATTTCTGCTAGCAGTAATTTTGTTAGGCACTAAGCGTTACGATAATTCCTGATTTACGGGTCTCTTCTGTTTTTATATCTGATCGCGTAGCTATGTAACGGAAACTTGCACCATTTTCAACATTAGTTGTATCTGAGGTAGAAGATTTTTCATTTTGTTTATATTTAAGTAACCCATGTAAAAATTTAAGTCTCTGACGTATCTATTTCACTAGAAAGTTGATTGGTTTAATGGAATTAGTTACTGCTGCGCCGAAAATACAGTTAAATACTACCATACTTTAAATGCAGAGCCAGTGTTTGTTATTTCATTTGTTTCTCACAGTACTAAAAAACAAAACTAAGAATGTAAAATTCTGCACTTCACTCTTACAAACAAGTTTATGGTAAATTTGAAAAACTGTATATAGGCAATTTTAAAGTGAGCAACAGTCAACAGCAAGAAATTTATGAGGTTATCGGTTTCGTTGTGTTTTAGACCAACTTCATACCTCACACCATGATGGTAGGCAGTGGCGGTGAATGGAGCAGGCGCTACGACTCAACGAAAGCTAACTGCTAATAAACCGAGCGTTAGCGTTCGTGTAGTCTTAACGCCTGCTCCGTTCACCGCTATCGCCTACTATCATGGTGTGAAGTCTGAAGACGGTCTACAACAGACCGAAACCGGTCACTTCAAAAATTTTCTTGCGGTTGTTTAATAAACCGCTGTTCTCCAAGAGAAATGCATAGGCAGTTACTTTGAGTTTTTAACCCTTTGGCACATAGCGTCCAATACAGTGGACAGTTACTAACGGTCGTTTCTTTGGCGTTTTCACTCAGTCCTGAAACTGCAAATGCACAGTCCACTGCAGTAAAAATCATGCACCACAGAGTTAAATGCATAGTGCTGATAAATGATTGGTAACAGAAAATCATTCGTTGATGAGATAACTTTACATTCACTTGATTTTCTCAAAACAGTGATGGTACGAGGAGCACTAAATAAAGACATTTTTAAAAGCTATATACTTTCAAACTTAACGAAACAACCTTAACCTCTTCCAAATACTCTCCATTACAACTAATACATTTGTACCACCGGTGCTTGAACTGTTCCAAACATTTTTGTAGTCATCTTTATAAATGGGTGTCATCTACTCCCTCGTTTTTTCTCGACTTCTTCAATGTTGTCAAATCGGTGTCTTTTCATGTGCGGATTACTGGTGATGAGTTATGGTGCTATGGTTACGACCCAGAAACAGACAGTAAAGCCAGTGGATGACGTCATCGTCACCCTGTCCAAAAGAAGGTCAAATCAAATATCAAATCAAATAAGAAAAACCGTGCCATTTACAGCCAAAAACTGACAGCTGTGTGTGCAGGTGCGTTGTGGTGAAAGAACCAGCCGCCTGTCCCACGATAGGGTCTTTTTGATTAACACTGTTGCGCAATCTGCTTAAAACTTGCAAATAAATAGTTCGATCTCTGGGGAAAACTACTACGCCATTGGCATCAAAAAAGCATATCAGCATTGTTTTGCTATGACTTTTGGACAGGGTGACGATGACGTCTTCCACTGATTTTACTGTGTTTCTGGGTCGCAACCATAGCACTGTATCTCAACACCTTTAACAAAATTTCGATCACTTTCAAGCTGTTTCAAAGCACGACATTTTTCAAATCCGCGTTCCTTTTGTCAGTCAGAACCCGAGGAACAAAAATAATAGCAACCATTTTCTTTCCCAGATCTTCCATTAAAATTCGCCGAACGGAGCTCCAAGATAACCCACTAATTTCTGAAACTTTACAAATTGTCGACAGTGAGCACTATTATTTTAATATTTTCGTCAATTCGCGCAGTTGATTTCCAGAACGTGGTTGTCATAAATCGATGTGTCATTTTTAAATCGATTAAACCACTTGCACACTAGTTTTTCCCATAGTATTTTTTGGTAAGCCGTTTTCAGCCGAAAGTTTCAGCAGCATTTCACCGAGCAAAAAATTTCACTGCTGCTCGTTGTTCACTTACAGTTGCCATCTTAAAAACGAAGGAACAGCGCTAACAAAAACAGTCACTGCAGATGAACGGAAGAAGCCAGGTCGACAACGCAGGCGGCACTGAACCGGCAATGAGTTGCGCTATACACGCATGCCTAACGGCAGAAATGCGTACTACACTTGCTCGGCCCACAGCAATGTTATTTCGGTGTTTTTTCTTGTTTGTACGCCTTGTGTAGTGATGCGCGCAATGAATGTTCCCAGAGGGTACGTTGAGTATCCATGTTTAAGTCACTTAACTCCGCCTAGTGGAGGACAAATGGCGTATTGACAGTCTGCGTGAGTCATCTGTTGACTATCGGTTTCATGTCTGGGACAAACTTATCGCATCTCACCCCTGAACGGCTGAAGGCAGTTGTCCTCTCGCACACCGCCACGGAACCTAGTTTCAACGTTCTGTTGGCGTCTCCAACATGAGATGGAACACTGACTACTAAGTCTAACAGACAAAAAATTCGACCGCGGCTCGTTTAAACAATCCTGAAAGTCACCTGACGTGGTCTATGGTAAACAGCTCTTAGCAAGCGGCTTTGAAACCCGCTCCATCCGAATACAACGCTGTATTTAACACTGCTGAGCAAATTTCTATCCCTGTCACGCTCCTGACACCTTTCGCAAGATTAATTTAATCGGATGTGCTGCATTCCTTAACTAGTAATTGTGAACGACGTTTCGTCACCACGCACGTCAACGCTTGTTTATTGAAGACACGAAATTCAGCGACGGCTTCTCTAAAACAAATTAATAGCTCCCGCCTGTGTGGAAATTTGTTCCATTATCACTTAATACACACTACCGTTTCGTTTATCTGGGACTTACGTTTCAATGGACATTGTTACGCCCCGTGACTAACCTCAAGTCACATGCGATACACAGTGGAACTTTGGTTTCCTGACATAACGAAACTTTATGCCGATCTGACCCAGAACTACAGTTTGAGTGCTTTCGAAAAAAAGCTGTTCGTGTTTCAAGAACGGACTTTAAGGACGCTTATCGAATTAATAATTGATCCCTCGTCATACAGTCTTTAAGACCAGAGAGTGAACATAGTATGCCTTCGAAAATTAAGAGACCATTCCTCGTCTGAAATGAGGCAGTGAAGGTAAGAAACGCTTACATCCGATATAGCAAATACCACTTCTTAATGGAGTTATGGCTTCAAATGTTGGACAGCGCCCCAAAGTTAAATTTTTTGCTGAAGTTTGTATTTCTTCGAAAGTGAAAGTAAGGTCTCAGTGTAGTTTTGTTAATGTAAAGGAGTACGTTACCGTATTCTGTCACCTGCATCAGTCTTGGGATAAAAGAGATTGCCTTTTATTGAAATTACGTTGAGACAAAGTCTTCAATATCTGCCATATCTAATGTATTTGTGTGGGAATGTCTTTCAAGATAATTTTCGGTTAACCAAGTGCGATAAATCATCGCCTGAAAATTTTATCAATCACTGAAGAATTTTCTGTCTAGAAAGCGGCGTATTTAAACTCACAAAAAATATTTTGCTGCGTTAGTGCCAGATGTTTCTGTGTACGTGGAACTAACTTCGTAGCCTTGTTACGCAGTGAAACAATGACCCGAATGCCGTAGCGTTTGGGATTCATTCAGGAGCAGTTTTAAATCCATGTCTGACCATTCTGTATTAGGTCCTCCTCGACTTCCTGCTTCGAGCAAGTACTATGACCACTTATCAAGACCAAGGCCAGATCTGAAAAACTGTCCACCTTTACCAAGCATCCGTTAATTTTCCCACCTCTATTCTAACAAACATTTTCACCCTAGAATATTTTCAAAAACTTCCAATAATTTCAGAGGCTTCAGTATCTACCAAGTCAGTAGCTCTCGTGTTATATGGAGCAACCATAAAACTAAGTTCTATAATGTTTAGATCGATAATGCCCTTCAAAGGCAAGCTTCCACAATCAGTGCGAAACCCTGTTCGTTATTAGACGCGATAATTAACATATGTATTTCATTGTTCTTATTGTGCCAAACTCGCTAAGTCAGGTTACTGATATCTAAGCTTGACGAATGAAGTGAAGACACTAGATTATGCTGTCATCGCTATCACTGGCCAGATCAATAATTTACACTAAAATATGCGATTTATAAAAAGTTTTCATGGAAACTTACGTGCACGTAACTACAAATTTAGTTTAATATTTTTATGAGAGGATGTTGCCATCCTATTTTTAAACTGAAAACATGGAAATAAAAGTTAGAGTATGTTCACTATTTCAATTTTGTGATTGGGTCCGCAGCATCTGAAACTACTACGCTGCGAGATGAGGCTATTGGACCAGACTTGCAATTATAACGGAAAGGACACACACCCCTACGTTGTGAACACTTTGTACCATTCATTTTGCCGAGAATCAGAAAGACGTCTGTTCAAAGCCGAAAGTTCTTAGACAGGGCCACATCGATGCAGAAACCACAGAAATCTAGTGGCGCTCCTAGCGATGTGTGTTTTCCATGAGTGAAGTAGCTGTCCTACTTCAGACTGTGCATCTTCATTTTCCATGATTTTGTAGACAGATATCACAACTTTGTAGGTTAAGTAGCTAAATGGCGAGGCCATCAGTCCCTCCTCCGTGACTTAGTATGTCGAGGGAGGCGTCCCAGCGACAACCGTCCATCCTCAATCCATTATAGTACAAGTGTTAAACACGGGGATAGAAGCCAGTCTGTGGAAACAAAAAACCTGCTGAAATGTTCTTTCGTCGCCAGCCAGTGTTAAGTATAGTGAATCCTTAAAGTGATCTCAGCGGAGTGCTGTATGAAGAGGCACTCCTAAAACAGTGAAAGTGCAGCACAAAAAGGGCGATCTACGAGGTGCATTCAAGTTCTAAGGCCTCCAATTTTTTTTTCTCTGGACTGGAAAGAGATAGCAACATACGCATTGTTTTAAAATGAGGGCGCATTCATTGTCAATACGTCCCAGAGATGGCAGCACCATACGGCAGATGGAATTTTACCGCCAGCGGCGAGAATGAGAACTGTTTTAAATACTTAAAATGGCGACGTTTTCCTTACTTGAACAGTGTGCAATCATTCGTTTTCTGAATTTGTGTGGTGTGAAACCAATTTAAATTCATCGACAGTTGAAGGAGACATGTGGTGATGGAGTTATGGATGTGTCTAAAGTGCGTTCGTGGGTGCGACAGTTTAATGAAGTCAGAACATCGTGTGACAACAAACCGAAATAACCTCGGGCTCGCACAAGCCGGTCTGACGACATAATCGAGAAAGTGGAGAGAATTGTTTTAGGGGATCGCCGAATGACTGTTGAACAGATCGCCTCCAGAGTTGGCATTTCTGTGGGTTCTGTGCACACAATCCTGCATGACGACCTGAAAATGCGAAAAGTGTCATCCAGGTGGGTGCCACGAATGCTGACGGACGACCACATGGCTCCCCGTGTGGCGTGTTGCCAAGCAATGTTGACAGGCAATGACAGCATGAATGGGACTTTCTTTTCGTCAGTTGTGACAATGGATGAGACGTGGATGCCATTTTTCAATCCAGAAACAAAGCGCCAGTCAGCTCAATGGAAGCACACAGATTCACCGCCACCAAAAAAATTTCGGGAAACCGCCAGTGCTGAAAAAATGATGGTGTCCATGTTCTGGGACAGTGAGGGCGTAATCCGTACCCATTGCGTTCCAAAGGGCACTACGGTAACAGGTGCATCCTACGAAAATTGGTTGGTTGTTTGAGGTTTAAGGGACCAAACAGCAAGGTCATCAGTCCCTTGTTTCAAATACTCCATTCTGCTAACGGGACATCTCAAAAAAGTCAGAACAATAAAACGGAAAAAGGGAAAAACGTAAAAGGGCAGTCACGTTGTCATTGGTAAAAAACAAAATGAGGGAAGTCGGCAAGAGAACGAACCCAACACTATGCTGAAGCAGCACAGGCAAGACCACCTGTGACGTAAAAGGTACAACTGCTATAATGCAGAAAGTACGTATGGGAATAGAAAGACTAACCAAACCTTAAAAAAAGGGTTAAAAAAGATTAAAAGGGGAAGAAAAGAGGAATTCCGGTCAGGGAGGTGAATCGGGAATCTCTGAACACTGCCTACAGTGGGAGACACCCAAACACTCACCGCCCTGCCCCAACACCAGAGAGAGATTAAAAACCTTAAAACTGAGAATAAAAACCACTCTCCCGGAGGAAACTGAGAACCAGAGAGACCATCCGGGAATCGTCAGCCAACATCAAAGGTAAAGTGTGGGGGAGTCTGTACTTAGCACGCAGAGCCAAAAGAAGGGGGCATTCAACCAAAATGTGGGCCACTGACTGGAAGGCTCCACAACCACATAGCGGGGGTGGCTCATCACGCAAAAGAAAACCATGTGTCAGCCTGGTATGGCCAATGCGGAGACGACACAGTGTGGTCGAGTCCTTTCGGGAGAGGCGAAAGGAAGAACGCCATGGGCCTGGTGTCACCTTAATTGCACGAAGTTTATTAGACAGGGGAGTAGCCTCCCAAGAATTGGCCCATGACTGTGCGAAGTGGGATTTGATGTGAAGCCGTAAATCCGCTGCAGGAGGGGTTACAGAAAACGGGGGGTAACTAACTGCTCCCCCAGCCAAACGATCAGCGAGCTCATTTCCCAGGATACCCACATGGCCAGGGACCCATAGGAAGTCAATGGAACAAGCAGCACGGTGAATATCAGCGAGATGGTCATGGATGGCAGAGACCAAGGGATGGCGCGAAAAACACTGGTCAATAGCAAGAAGGCCACTCATCGAGTCCGTACATAACAAAACGCGGTTGTGTTGGGATTGTTTAATAAAGGTCAGGGCCCGGGAAATTGCCATCAATTCCGCAGTAAACACCCCACATGTAGGTGGCAGCAGATGATTTTCCAACAGAGGACGTGAAGGCATACACAATATGATCAGCAGATTTAGAGCCATCAGTGTAAAAAACAACAGCATCCCGAAACTCCCATAACATTTGGCGGAAAAAGGAACGGAACATCACCGGGGGGGATGGAATCTTTCTGACCGCGGCGGAGAGCCATCCGAATTCGAGGCCGAAGAACTAACCAAGGAGGGGTGGAGGGGAGGGAGCGAGGAAGACAGGACAAAGAAGGAAGCTGAAAATCACGGTAAAGAGACGCAAGGCGCAGCCCAACCAGTAAACCCGCCCGAGGGCGGGAGTCGGGTGGGCGACGTCCATGGTCTGGGAACAGGATAGAATAGGAAGGATGCGTGGGAGAAGAACGGATAGTGAGGGCATAAGACACCAGAAGCTGGGACCGCCGAACAGAAAGGGGGGGGGGATCCCAGCTTCAACCAGGAGACTATCAACAGGGCTAGTAGGGAAGGCACCGGTGGCCATACGGATACCACGATGGTGGACTGGATCCAGCACGTGCAGTGTGGAAGGAGCAGCTGAACCATGAAATTGACAACCATAGTCCAAACAAGACAGAACTAGTGCACGATAAAGACGGAGGAGGAGGGAACGGTCCGCACCCCAAGAGGAGTGGGCAAGGAAGCGAAGGACATTGAGTTTACAGAAACATCCTACCTTCAGGAGTTTATATGGGGCAGCCAAGTGAGCTTGTTGTCGAAAAGAAGACACAGGAAACGAAACTGTGGAACCACAGGCCATCGTTGTGCAGCGAGATAGAGCTCTGGATCAGGGTGCACCGTAGTACGGCGACAGCAGTGGACCACCCGCGATTTTAAAGGAGAGAATTGAAACCCGTGTGAGAGGGTCCATGCAGAGGCACCTGGAGCTGCCGTTCTGCAGATGCCATCGAGGAGGAACTAACCCAAATGCAGAAATCATCCACATACAGGGCAGGGGCGACCAAGGGACCGACAGAGGCCACAAGTCCATCGATAGCAATGAGGAAAAGAAGGACACTCAAGACAGAACCCTGTGGGATGCCCGTCTCATGGGTCCGTGGAGAACTAAAAGCAGTACCAACTAACTCTGAATGACCGATGGATCAGGAACTGGCGGATAAAAATCGGGAGTGGGCCCCGAAGACCCCTCTGATGAAGGGTAAGTAAGATGTGATGGCGCCAGGCCGTGTCATAGGCCTTGCGAAGGTCAAAAAACACTGCAACCAAATGGCGGCGCTGGGAAAAAGCCTGCCGAACTGCGGATTCCAAGCGAAGTAAATGATCGATTGGAGATCGTCCCTCTCGAAAGCCACACTGGTAAGGGGACAATAGATCCCGAGATTCGAGGACCCAATTGAGCCGACAGGCTACCATCCGTTCAAGTAACTTACAAACAACATTGGTCAAACTAATTGGCCGATAGCTGTCAACAGATAGGGGGTTCTTACCAGGCGTAAGGACAGGAACCACAATGCTATCCCTCCACTGAGAAGGGAAGTCACCCTGGAGCCAGATACGGTTAAACACCTGAAGAAGATGTTGCCGTTGTGGAGCACTGAGATGTTGAAGCAGTTGGTTATGAATGGAATCTGGGCCAGGGGCCGTATCATGAGAAGAAGATAGAGCAGAAAGAAATTCCCATTCAGTAAAAGGT
The DNA here is from genome assembly GCF_023898315.1 of Schistocerca nitens. Classification (NCBI taxonomy): domain Eukaryota; kingdom Metazoa; phylum Arthropoda; class Insecta; order Orthoptera; family Acrididae; genus Schistocerca; species Schistocerca nitens. Next base: position 964,349,241 of record NC_064615.1, read on the forward strand.
TCGTTGTAAGGTTCTGACTCAAGTGGTGAAACATAAGGTGAGAGCTTCAGCCTGCTGTTTTTGATGAAGGAAAGCAGCTGGATAGGAGGCTGACGCTGATGCCACTGCAAAATGGGTCGCAAGATGTTCTGCGAGAACTAATGGGTCCGTACAAATGCCATCTGGGAGGTGAAGGCCTGGGAGGGTGGACTGCCGATGGCAACCTTGGAGAGAGCGAAGTGTAGCCCATACCCGTGACAGAGGGACAGTGGAACCAAGAGAAGAAACGAATCGTTCCCAACATATCCGCTTGCTCTGTTTGATTAAATAACGGGCTTTAGCGCGAAGGCGTTTAAAGGTAGTAAGGCTGGCGACGGATGGGTGCCTCTTAAAGTGTTGCAAAGCTCGACGGCGATCACGAATGGCAATGGCCGTACTCCACCGCGGGACTTGCCGGCGACGAAGTGGTCCAGGTGAGCGCAGGACAGCAAGGTTAGCAGCGCGAACAATCGCGTCAGACACGTCACGGAGGACATCATCAATACAACCCGACAAAGAGGGAGAAAACTCGACCTGTGCAGTGTATAGAGGCCAATCGGCGCGGTGGAAAGACCAACGAGGTAACCTGTCCATCGGAGAGCGGGAAGGGAGCGTGATAATCAACGGGAAATGGTCACTATCACAAAGGTCGTCGTGTGGCGACCAGTGTAATGAAGGGAGGAGAGAGGGAGAAGAAAGAGAAAGATCAATGGCAGAAAAGGTACCATGACCGGCACTGAAATGAGTAGGGGAGCCATCATTAAGAAGGCACAGGTCGTGGTCTGCAATAAATTGGTCTGTAACAAGACCTCGTCTAGAGGGAAAGGCACTGCCCCACAAAGGATGATGAGCATTAAAATCCCCAAGGAGGAGGAAGGGAGGAGGAAGTTGCTGAAGAAGGGTGGTTAAGGCAGCAGGTGTAAGGGTCCTGTCAGGAGGGAGATAAAGATTGCAAACTGTGACTGCAGTGTCTAAGTGGACCCTAACAGCAACCGCTTCCAATGTAGTTTGGAGAGGAATCCACGTGCTAGCAATGTCTGTACGGACCAACGTACAAACGCCACCAGAAGCCCGCAAGGGTCCGACCCGATTTCGACAGAAAACACGGAACCCACGGAGGGTCGGTGAGTGAGCATCAGTAAAATGAGATTCCTGGAGAACCACACAAGCTGCAGAGTAGGACGAAAGAAGGGATTTCAATTCCGGAAGGTGACAATAGTAGCCATTACAATTCCATTGGAGAACCACAGAACGATGGTTTAAATGAGGGCTGAACACGCTAAATCCAGTCATACCGCCGGGTCCCCACCCGTCACCGACAAGGAGGGGGCGACATCCATGAATGACAGGTCAGAATCCGGTTGTGAAGTCGGGGAAGGGACCTCCAGTGACACCAGAGGCTCTTTGTCCCGGGACTTATGTTTCTTCTTCTTTTCAGGCTGAGATCGAGGAGGGCTGTGTGGCATAAAGGAGCCAGCTGCAGCAAGATCAGGAACAGAAAGAGACCGGGCGACCTGGGGGCCGACAGACCGCGGCTCTCGCGGTCGCCGCGCGGCAGCAGACCTTTGACCTGGAAGGTGCCAGGAAGGGGCATCCCGGGAGAGGCGCCCTTGACCGGCAGATGCCGAAGGAGTGGGACACTTCTCCGGCTGGGGAGGGGGAGCAGCGCCCAGAGGAGAAGGTGTGGGAGCCGCAGGGGAGGGGGGGAGGAGAGGGGTCCGGGATGGGGGTAAGGAAGGGGGAGGAAGGGGTGAAGATGTAACCAAGGCGTAACTAGATGTCATGGACACAGGGTGCAGTCGTGCATATTGCTTACGGGCCTCTGTGTAGCTTAAACGATCGAGGGACTTTTACTCCTGTATCTTTTTCTTTCTTATATACTGGGCAATCTGGTGAACGTGGAGAATGACTACCATGACAATTTACACATACAGGAGGGGGAACACAGGGACTCCCCTCATGGAGTGGACGTCCACAGTCACCACAGAGAGGGTCCTGGGAACAGCGAGAAGACATGTGGCCAAAACGCAAGCACTTATAACACTGCATAGGAGGTGGGATGTACAGCTTCACATCACAGCGATAGACCATAATCTTAACTTTCTCAGGAAGGGTATCCCCTTCAAAGGCCAGGATAAAGGCACCAATATCAATACGATTATCTTTAGGACCCTTCTGAACACGCCGAACAAAGTGAACACCCCCCCCCCCCGTCCGAGATTGTCCTGAAGTTCCTCATCAGTTTGAAGGATGAGGTCCCTGTGAAAAATCACACCTTGTACCATATTTAGAGACTGGTGAGGGGTAATGGACACAGGAATTGTGCCAAGATGGTTACAGGCACGAAGGGCCGCAGATTGGGCAGCTGAAGCAGTTTTTATCAGCAACGAACCCGACCGCATCTTGCTCAGGGAGTCCACTTCGCCGAACTTTTCTTCAATGTGTTCCACAAAGAATAAAAGTTTGACACTGGTGAAAGTATCTCCATCAGTCCTGGTGCAAACTAGATAGCGGGGAAAGGTTCTGCCCCTAGACGACGGGCCTGACCCTCTTCCCAGGGGGTAGCCATGGAAGGGAACGCCGAAGGGGCAAGAGAAGCAGCACTTGAGGAATCAGTACCACGCAGAGAGACAGCCGCAGAAAAACGGCCCGAGTTTTGGACCCGTATGCGTTTCATCTGCATAGCGTCCGCCCTGATACCACCCACTCCGATCAGGGGCTCTCCTCACGGGCGCCACCCAGCCACAGCAAGGGCCGTCTGGCACGGCAGCCATTGCCGGGAGTTCCGATGCTCCAGGATTACGAGCAACCACGCCAAGGCATGCATGAGGAGGTCACAGCTCAGGTATCAGAAGTGTGATCCCTGTGTGTTCAGGGGGCTCAACCAAAAGGGTACATAGCGACCCCACCACACGGGCTGGCTACCGTGCTGGCTATGCACCCTAGCATCAGACAACAACGTGAAGGAAAAGGTGGAATGTACTAGGGGGCGGGCACGTCGGAAACACTAGGTAAGGTGCTCTTCCCCAAATGGCTCACACTACGGAAGAGAAATTTTGGAATGGAGGTCAAACCCCAGAGGGGGACCAAGGAATGCCAAAAGGAGGAGATAAGTACGCAACAAAGCCGGAGTGTAAAACCAACAGAACCAGGAGGATAGCGGGGCCAACATAACCAAGGACACCAATATAGGGTGAGGAGGGGGGCGAGGGGAAAGGAGCATGGAGGGGAAAGGAGGGGAAGGGAAAGGAAATGCAGCCCGGGAGAGAAAGAAGGCTGCAATGGCTCGGGGCCCCGTGCTCGCCACGCACATATCCACAAAAGAGTTGTGGACCCCTGGGGGCTCCTACGAAAATGTTTTGAAGAACAAATTCCTTCCTGCACTGCAACAAAAACGTCCGGGAAGGGCTGCGCGTGTGCTGTTTCGCCGAGACAACGCACCCGCACATCGAGCTAACGTTACGCAACAGTTTCTTCGTGATAATTTTGAAGTGATTCCTCATGCTCCCTACTCACCTGACCTGGCTCCTAGTGACTTTTGGCTTTTTCCAACAATGACACTCCGTGGCCGCACATTCACCAGCCATGCTGCTATTCCATCAGCGATTGTCCAGTGGTCAAAACAGACTCCTAAAGAAGCCTTCGCCGCTGCCATGGAATCATGGCGTCAGCGTTGTGAAAAATGTGTAACGCCACTTTCATCGATTTCGGGTGAGTAGTTAATTAGAAAAAATCGGAGGCCTTAGAACTGTAATGCACCTCGTATATTCCACCTTCCACAGTAACTAAACTCAGAAACGGCATTGACATCTAGCTGAAATAAAATTTCCGGTTACTTTTACGAAATATTTCTAAGTTTTCAATTTGTGACGCGTCAATGATACTTCTTTGTTCACATTCATTTCTGAACATGTTACGTAATCTCTTGAGAAGCATAACTTAAAACAACGTAAAATATACGGCTGGAATTTCTGATTCTGTTGATGCAACCCACGTCTAAATCTGACGTTTGGTTGCAATGTTATGTGGTTTTTGATCGAGAACATCAGAACTCAGATGAATGGCAGCCATGTTCAACCATTGTCATGAAAGTTGACGAGGCTTGGCGCGAGGATCGCTTCGAGTGGGCGGAAGCTGGCTTCCAGAGCGAAAAGGAAGAGTTGTCTAATATTCTGGGACTTTGGCGTAGGACTACTCCCGTCGAAACTAAGAAGTAACACGCGAGTTGAGGCGGAAGTCCCCTTGGTAACAGCGGAATGGAACACTTTGTCCCTGGCAGGGGGAGGAAAGAAGTAACCCTTCCAGAAAATTATGATTTATACAAGACAGATTGATCCTAAAATTATCACAAGAAGGGCTCCGAGTGTACGTAAAATTGTGCTACCGTTGACTCAAAAGTAGCTTCATTATCAATACTGGGAAATGTGACGTTGAGAAAGATACGAATACGTTCCGTGTCCTCTCTTTCTGGGCAGGTCGCCGGTCGTGGCTCAACTTCAGCAGTGCAGTAAGCATTTATGTTGACAAACCTACAAAAAACTTGCATTTGAGCACTATGCATGTTCCAGTGTCATAGTTACTTGACTTTTTAAAGTTACTAATGTCTGATTAAAAGGTGACTAAAGAACCGCGAAAATGCGCGGTCCATTTGTTCTAGTGCCGTTCTTTAGACGGAGGCTGTTCCATAGTGACTTCAAAGTGTCTACCAATAGACCGCAGAACGTTTACTGCCCAACTTTTATGTGCGGACCTTAGTTTCGAGTTATCGAGGTGTGGCAGAAGCTAGTACTTAATCTTAAGTTCCGTTGTTCTGCATGCAAAACAGTACCCTTTATCACATGGATATTCTTCACGATGGCATGTTTCCTGGTCATTAGTTGGCGTAGTAGCTACGAGAACACCTTGAAAACAGTAGCCGTTCTCACCACTGTTGCATCATTTCTGCATAGAGGTTACTTGATCGTATGCGGGTCAAGCTCAGTAACGTAAACGTTAACTGTCCACAGGTCCTGACGGCTATTCGGTACCGACCGACCGCCCTGTCATCTACCAATGGTGTCATTTGATACGGCATAAAGGGGCGTAGGCTCAGCACGCCGCTCTCCCGGCCGTTGTCAATTTTTGTGACTTAGAGCCGCTACTACTGTCAAGCAGCTCGTCAATTGGCATCACGAAGCCGAGTGCACCCCTGCCGTCCTCCCACCAATGGAAAATCCCCGGAAGTACCGGGAAATAGCTTGATTCCAGAGTTGAGTGGTTACTTAAGATTAAGTCCAGTATAAACATCTGACATGCAGGGAGTCCGAAACATTTATCTATACCGTTCTGAGATGGGGGATTTAAGGAATCTCCTTCCATATCTAGAGTAAGCAGGAAGGCTCCCTAGAAAGACACGCACGCGCGCAGCAGTTACTTGGTTACTCCCTACAAGAGGTTCCAAAAGCTCTTTAGCTCACGGTTACTGAGAAAGCTGTGCGCATGTCTGGAAGAGTGACCGCGAACCACGTGTGTGTCTCTCCCTCCCTCCCTCCACCCCCTCCCCACCTCTCCCCTCCCGGGTGCATAGCAATACAGCTCAGCACGAGTGACTTCACTTTCAGTACGTTTGTCTACCAGTTGAGATGAATGCAATCGGGCCAAATCCAGATTAGGACGATTTTACCACGAAGTTATACGGAAATTAACACGTGTTGCTGAAATATTTCTTTTCCCAGAAGCGATGGTTTATATGCTGATTTTGTTGTGAAAGGACGATATTTTTAGCGAAACAGTTGACTGTATCACAATTACTATGTTGTCTGACGTAATCATGAGTTTTATACAGCTGAACGGCATCTATGACCTTCAGACGAACTTAAGCAGCGCAGGATGGTTACCGAGAGTGAAAGCATTATTTGGGAACCATCACGACTTTTGAACACATTGAGGAAAGGCAAACGAACGTTTATAGCATTTGTCATTTCTCTAAATTTTCAGTGTTGATTGGAATACACTGTTTCCGGTTCAGAAGGAGCGTGGTGTAAAACAAGTAAAGTTACTTGCAGTTTGTGCAGAATCCGGAGGGCAATTCTAAGAATAAGGGCATGAATGTGAAGCAATGGTTGAGACGGGAGTAAGACTAGGTGACTGTCTCTCCTCATTGTTATTTAGCCCGTACATTGAGTAAGCAGGGAAGGAATCCAAGGATAAATTGTGAAAGAATTAAAGTTCAGAGAGAAGAAACAGGTTTGCCGATAACATTGAAATTCGGTCAGTCGACAAATGGCTAAGAAGAGTAGTTTAATAATTAAAAGGATAGAGACTTTAGGATACAGGGTAACAACAAAAGTAATTAAACCAGGCTGTGCTGAGAGAATTCCATTAGGAAATTTGAGTGTCAGACGGGTTGCTTTTTGGATAGCAAAAACTGTGATAGCCGAAGTAAAGATGATTTATAGTGCAGATTGGCGAAAGCATGAACAATTCTCAGAAAAAGAATTTACCATTCAGTATCAATTTAAGCGTTAGAATGCTTATATCGAATGTACGAAGTGTAGCCTGTAACAAGGGAAATTTTGAAGATAAGCAGCTCAGACAAGAAGCGAATAGATGATTTTAACTGTAGGGCTACAGAAGAATGTTGAAAATTACATGCGTAGATCGACCAATTGAAGTATAATCGAACTGCGAAAAAAACGTGGTACAGCTTTACGAAAAGGAATCGGTTGATAATGCAAATTCTGAGACGGAGGGATCTTCAGATAGGTAACTAAGGGAATTGTGAGGGGAAAAGTTTAGAGGAAGACCGAAGGAGGAACGCAGTAAGCACGTTAAAATGCATTGGTTACGCAGAGATGGATAGATTAGCGGTGAGAGCTGCACCAAACCAAACCGAAGACATGATACTACTTGAATCGTTCTGATTGCAAACGGTGGCCGATACTGGTTAACAGTTCGAAACTCCTGTGATTACGCCGAAGTAAAGTTTAAGAATAAATTGCATATCTCTGCAGACTTTATTGTCTACTGGCACGTAACCTAAATTTTCTGTCTCTGAACTGTTTAAGCCATGAAATTTCTTTCTGGCACAGACAGATGATAGTACTAATGCGCATGACGAAGTGGGAATGTTCAGTCGTTACTGACCCTATGGTGCAGAAAGTTTATGAAAGTGTCAGAACAGAAGCTTTATGATTTCAACGTTATGTGATGAGTTTCATCAAGCGGCAAGAAATGTGCTTTACCCAATTGTTGCCTCGGCAGATTTCTACGAGGGTGGTATCCAAAAGCTTGCTGTGCTATACGGTAAGTGCCTTAATGCTGGAGTTAATTATGTAGGAGAGTAGATTGAAGTACACTCATGCTCATAAATTAAGGATAATTGCAGAATGTGGTGCCACACAACGTGGCACTACACAAAACTGGCGCTGATAGCATAGGCACATAGGGAACCAACACGACACACATCTGTAAGTCCACGGTATTGGTGATAAGAAAACCGTCCCGAAACATGTGCTACGAAACGCCACTGTTTCCTGCGCATGTACCCCGACATCAATATGGGATATGATCACCATGCACATGTACATGTACACAGGCCGTACAACGGGTTGGCATAATATGGATCAGATGGTCTAGCAGCTGCTGGGGTATAGCCTCCAATTCTTGCACCAGTGCCTGTCTGAGCTCCTGAAGTGTCTTAGGGGTTTGAAGACGTGCAGTGATACGTCAACCGAGAGCATCCCAGACGTGCTCTATGGGGTTTCGGTCTGGAGAACAGGCAGGCCACTCCATTCGCCTGGTATCTTCTGTTTCAAGGTACTCCTCCACGATGGCAGCTCGGTGGGGTCGTGCGTTATTTATCAGGAGGAAGGTGGGACCCACTGCACCCCTGAAAAGGCGGACATACTGGTGCAAAATGACTTCCCGATACATCTGACCTGATACAGCTCCTCTGTCAAAGACATGCAGGGGTGTACGTGCACCAATCATAATACCACCCCCACACCATCAAACCACGACCTCCATACTGGTCACTTTCAAGGACATTAAGGGGTTGAGATCTGGTTCCTGGCTCATGTCAGATGCAAACCCAGTGAAAATCAATGCTCAGACTATACCTGGACTAGTCCGTGAACATAACTTGGAACCACTGTTCCAATGATCACGTACTGTGTTCTTGACAGCAGGCTTTACGGGCTCTCCTGTGACCAGGGGTCAGTGGAATGCACCTTGCAGGTCACCGGATGAATAAACCATGTCTGTTCAGTCGTCTGTAGACTGTGTGTCTGGAGATAACTGTTCCAGTGGCTGCAGTAAGGGCCCAAGCAAGGCTACCTGCAGTACTCCGTGGCCGTCTGCAGGCACTATGGACGTCCCATACTGTAGCGCCTGGACACGTTTCCTGTCTGCTGGAATCTTTGCCATAATCTTGAGATCACGCTTCGTGGCACACATAGGGACTGTGCTACAACCTGCTGTGTTTGACCAGCCTCCAGTCGCTCTAGTATTTGATTCCTCAACGTCATCAATATGTGTTCTTTGAGCCATTTTCAACACAGTCACCATTAGCACGTCTGAAAACGTCTGTACACTTATCCGCTGCACCGTACTCTGACATGCACCAACACACCTCTGCGTATGTTGACTGCTGCCAGCACCACCGTGCTACGTCCGCAGGTCAAATGCACCGCATGGTCATACCCCGAGGTAATTTAAACCCGCAAACCGCCCACCAGAGCATTGTTTTACCATGTATCAGCATTACCCTTAATATATGAGCATGAGTACATGCTTTCACTTAAAAAGTAAAATTACTAAGGAAACTTATTTCTCTTTCAAAATATCGTTATACATGCTTCGTATATTCTTACCATATTCCTCTTTCCCGATTTAGGTGAACGCTTCAACAGTGATTAGTAACTCAGTATTTCTATCAGCCACATTGCTCCGTCTGCAATGTTTCACGTACCTACTGAAACACCTTCAGTCTGTAACTAACCAATCCATCCAAGCCCAACATGGAGACAGAATTAGTTCACACCAAAGATACTCCAGCATGTACTGTTGCAGAGCTCAGAATCCAGTTACTTTCGTGAAAGTCCCAGATGAAGGAAACTGGCGGTATGGCGAAGACCACGTTACGAAACAACCGGAACCGCCATTAACGAAATGAGCCGGGAACTGTACTTGTTGACTCGACAGATGCGATCTCTCTAGCCGTCTTCCCAGCGTTACTTTCGAATATACGGGAACGTTAATCATGTAATCACGAGTAAGATGTCATGAATTTAATTCATGAGAAACGATGTGATGTACTAATGTTCATATAAAAATTGCATTAGTAACTGGAAGACATGTTTCCAACTGCTTCTGCTGTGGGTCCAAATGTGTCAAAATACAAACTACTTTTGAAAGCACGGGCAAGTTGGAACTACGTTTTGTCAAGTTTATTTTTAGTACTTAAAGAACCTAGTTTAAGGGTCAATTAGGTGTACACTACAATCATAATGCTGTGAAGTAGGGGGCCAAGAGCAATTCAAAAGTATGTTTCAGAAACCCACTGCTTTCTTTCATAAGTTGCTTCCATAACCAATGTGTGTGTGTGTGTGTGTGTGTGTGTGTGTGTGTGTGTGTGTGTGTGTGTGTGTAGGGGGGGGTACGGCTGCATACTGGTCATTACGGGAAAACCGTTCGGTGGCTTAAGTTTAGTATCAACGAACGTATTATTTGTTACAAGTGAAATACGAATTGAACTAAGCAACCATTTTTGCTATTTTATACATGCATGTGCTTAACATTGGTCTATTCAACTGAAGTTGTCACAGTGAATATCTCAACTGGTTTATAACGCTAAGACTAGAGCAAAAGCTAAGATCCGACACGGGATATCTATAGTTTTGCTACTTCGTGTAAGCATATTCTCGTCAGCGATTGAAGTATTTCACGGAATCTGCCGTTACTGTACGACTATACTGGGTGTTTATAAGAAAGAATCCGAATAGACGTAGCTTCGGAAACTGACTGCTTCCCCAATACGACGTATTAAGACTGGGAATATATACACATGGCCTGTACTACATAACCGAACTGCAGAAATGTAGATGACAAATGTCCACATGGTCCCCATTCATATGAAGGCAGGCTTCATCACGCACACGTTAAAAACTCAGAGGCATATTCCGAACTGACAACCATCCACAATGCGTTCCCAGAGTTCACCGCCAACAGCAGGCCTGGAATATACCAAAGCTTCCTCACACGAAGCCAACGGACCGAAGTCGCGGGGGGAGGGGGGACTGACCTGTACGCCGAGGTGTTTGCGAGCCACGACCAATACATCTGTGTGTTAAATGCCCCTAAAGGCCACATAAAAGTGGGCCATTGAATCATGGATGTAGCAGGTACGCATTCTTTCAGCACAAGAGTCACCCAAACAACTTGCGTTGCAGGAAATGAAGGTACACACGACCAGTAAGTTGCTGAGGCAGAAAATGTGGTCTAATGATTTCCGGATCGATGTTAATTAGGGTTATTTGCTTACTTCATTATCCTCTACTCACCCCTTTTTCGTACCTACTACAAACAGTTTGCAGGTTCGCCTCTCAGTGTGCGGCTAAGAATGCAAGAACCCCTAGGAAATTTGTACTACGAAAGAATGATTAACGTGGAATTAGGTATAGAATTTAACAGATGCACATGGAGAATCGCAGCAGTTATGAGAAAGTTGGTTTAAGAGGGGGAGGAGGGAGGGGAAGAGACCAAACTGCGAGGTCATCGGTCCCTTGCTCCCAGTAGAACAATTACCCAAGGGAAAGAAGGAAAATACGTACAGCCCAATAAGAGGAGAAAGGAAAAACCAGAAGAACGACAGGAGGACAACACTACAATAGAGAAAAAAGAAGAAAACCACAGAGAGACCCAAGGAACAGGGAGAAGATATCAAAAACAAGATAAGAAATTACCATGGCTGGATGACCATGAGAATGAAAAATGAGAAGCCAGCCGCTCTGCAACACATTAAAAGTTATGAGAAAGAAGTGACTTTTTATGGTTCAAATGGCTGAGCACTATGGGTCTTAACATCTGAGGTCATCAGAACTATTTAAACCTAACCAACATAAGGACATCACACACATCCAGGATTCGAACCTGCGACCATAGTGGTCGCGGGGTTCCAGACAAGTGCCGAGAACGGTTCGGCCACACCGGCCGGCCGTGACTATAGCATCGGTGAAACATCCTACAATCAATTTTCAATACTGCCTACAAAGGACAAGCAATGAACTCTAAATACTAAGTTCGAAAGTATCTAGAGCAAATGCTAATAAGTATTACTTTGAAAACAGATGGAGGGATTGAGTTGATAGGAAGTGATCTTTTTATCGAAGTATTTATACTTCAAGATACAAGGTACGGCTATTTTAGTTTCGATTATTTTATGTGTAATCATTTTCTTGCAACATTACTCATTGATGCATCGATAATTTTCGTTCTATACCGAACCCTACCGAGACGGCCTCTCCTGTCAACAACAGACATGATTAGGTATCTGCAAGCGATAACATTAAATGCTTTAACATTCAAGGATTTTCCGCTGTCTTATACTAAGGCGATGGTATTTGGGCCGAAACTAGACGCGAAGGGTAACGTTCAAGAATGGGCGAACAGTAGAAGCTGCGAAACCGAGGCAACCTTTCATTATCTGACTTGCCTTTGCACAATCCAGAACTGGCGTCGGACTTTTACCTCTTTCTGAAAATTATCTTATTCGCTATTCGGATGACGAGGCTTCCCAGGATGCTGTCTGACCGGATGAATCATCAGGCAGAAGCTTTGTGTGACCACGCAAATATCACGTCGAGATGACTGCGCGAAAATGGAGACGAATGTACGTCAAGGATTTGGTTTTTTCTTTAGCTTATGCGTATTATACGCTTGGGCAAAGCACACTAGTATTTGTCCCGATATCTTTCCACTAAGTTGTATTGGAGATGAAGGGTGCTACATACACAAAGTTAACGTCAGACGTCCCCCAGGAAGTGAGAGATGACATCCCTTGCTTAACATATACATTAACTATGTCAAATAGGGTAAGCCACGATCTGTTTCTGATGACTCACTGGTATGGGAAAATATCGTTGAGCGACTACAGGAAGATTCAACAGGGCTCAGTTTATTTGGGAGAAAGACTGGAAATATGCTTGAAACTTAATTTATGGCATTTGGTAGCAGAAACATTCCTATCATGTACAAATGCAGTAACAGTGGTAAGCTATTTAGCCACATAAACTGGGGAGAACGTTGAGAAATGACCTGTAATGCAAGTAGCAATAAGGTCAGTTGTAGGGAAGGCCCGTGTCCGTCTAGGCTCTAGGGGTTGTCGATGGTTCTGAGAAAGTTAACACATCTTTGAAGGCGACCGTACGGAATGGTGGTAGGATCCGTTCTAGAGTTCTACTCGAGTGATTGAGACCAGTTCAGGTTAAATGCAGACATCGAAGCAATTCGGCAGCCAAGCATTGTACAGCAACTATCAGTATGTAGATGCCAGATTACTCCTGCACGTTACTTTTGTGCCGAATCGATCCGTAAACATTATAGAATACATTTCATTGCTGAACAGATTTACTCCAAAACCAACTGTTTGGTGAAGGGTGCATAATACAGGCCACCAGTATCACTTTCCCCGCTTCGTATATAATCGCAAACGCACAGTAACGACGACCGTGCACGCCTCCTTTCGCCCCACTTTAGATTTGCTGCCAATCATTGCCGAGTCTCATATGGCAGATTGTTTAACGAGTTAGTGCCAAGGACGATCTGGGAATACTAAAAGTTTCAGCCTTTCCTATAGCGCAAGCCATAATAAACGTGGTAACAGCTTGATACTCTGGAGAATAACGTATCCTAAGTTAAACAAGATGAATCTCAAAATACAGAGACTCGGGCTAGAAAGAAGCCACAAACGTTAAACAGCTTATTAGCAATTACCAAGTTCTAACGACTACAGCAGTTGGAGACATCACTAGCAGTTACGCCAAGAGTATGATGTGGCATTTCCAGCGATGCTAATAGTAAGGAGTCGACGGAAGATCGGTGACAACAAAGCAAGAATTGATGTGTGTGTAACAGAGGACGTGGTCAGGCGTTCGATGCAGTGTTCTCCCGGGACATTCCAGTAGAAATAGCTCCTGTTGAGTCCAGTGTAGACACGGAGTTGGACGCTGGGGATGTAGAGCCACCAATGTGGTACTAGGAAAACTTTCCTGACGATACTGTGGTCAAACCGCACTAAGAAAATTTGTGTCTTACACTTCCAGTGAACACTGGACATAGTAATTTTGTAGTAATTTAATGTATAGTTAAGTGATTAGCTGTAAGTGTTTTTTCTTGAATGGTTAAGTATAGATTAGGTGTTGGAACGAGTTACTCCAGGAATACCAGATCATGAGTCATACAGAAAGCCTCGTCTATACACAAAGCGAGACAACACTAATATTTAGTTATTGGGGTTAGGTAGCGGGTTCTTAACAAGAAAGATTTTTTAGTATAAGTTATTTACGGATGTGTAAACTAGACCATAGGAAAGGCTGAAGGGCGTAGAGAAGGGGCGGGCAAACGTTGCACGCGGCTCATGAGCACACAGCGCTGCACGTGTGCTGCTCGCGTGCAATCGTCGAACGAAGCAGTGGCGACAGCCGGCAGGTTGCCGCAGTGTAGTTCCAGGCTAAGCTGCGGACGTTGAAGCGAAGCGACCACTACGTAGTGAATTTCAATAACCGCAAAATGCAGAGTGAATCAAGGAAACGGAGAATTGGAGATTTGCTATCTTTTAAAAAGGAATGGGAGAATCTTTTTCTCTGTGCAAAAACGTGAAAATTGGAAATGTATTATATGTGACAGTATTCTCGCTGGTCAGCGGAAGTTTAATATTGAACGCCATTATAATAAATTTCAGTATGTTGCCGTTCTTAGTGCAATAAAATAGGAATTTCTCAAGCGATTTGGGGATATATCTTACTTATCCCAAGGTTTTGAATAGTTCTCGAGACCATCTGCTGTTTCTGTAGATGATATTCATCCCAGTTTGCAAATGGAATTAATAGGTCTACAGCTTAATTCTCGTCTGAGAGACAGGTTCCTTTTGGAAAGACGTGTGAAAAATCTATCACGACTTTCCACAGCAAGTTTCCTCGTCTCCATCGTGAAGCCGTGAAGATAATGTCAATGTTTGGCTCGGCATACGTTTGTGAGATTTTTTCTGTTATGAAAATTAAGTCTCGGTTAAGAGCAAACATCAGTAATGAAAATTTGCGTAACTGTTTGCGTTTGTATGTAGAAATGTTGTTCTAGACATTAAACGTATTGTAAACTCCACCTGTGATAAATAAAACGTATCGTAGGTAATAGGTACTCTTTCAAACGATGATTACTTTCAAGCACTCCTACTAACCTTATTCCTTCATTCAATAAAGCAGGCCATGAAACAAAACGCATTACAGAGGAAGAAGCGGAGAGACTGTATGGTGGGGAGGGGAGAGAAGCGGGTGGCCAGCTTGCCCCTGTGTGCACGCAGAACACCTGTTAACTGCACACGTGCATGTGCACCGCACACGTGCAGAATTCCTACCAGCGCCTGGCGTAGAGCATACCTTTGAGTTGTGGTGTTTGAGAAAACTCCGAGTAGGTCAGTGTTATACCAAATACAATGAGACTGTTCCTTCTAAGGTGTGATACTGAAACAGTAACTGGGCACATGATGAGCAGATATGATTCTCTGGAGAAGCATTATGCTGAAGAATATCGAAAGCACAAGGAGAGGGAGGCAAATGCTGAGGTAAATCGATGTCATCGCAGAAGTAATGGATTCCAACGTGGAAAATCTGTTGGAGAGTAAGAGTTGCTTAGGATAGATTATTCTATCTGTAGGAAATTTATTGAACACGGAATTATGACTAAACTCATGCTTAATATTAGCACTGTTACAATTTGTGTTATACTACATTAGTGAACGAGACTGCGGATTTAGTTTGTAATGTGTCGGCGATGTTTAATTTTATTTTGGCTACATAGATAACTGACCAACAATGACCAGCATAAGGTAGAGCTTACCCAAGCGTTCAGCATCCAGGTCTTCCTGCACCTCGGAATTTTGTAATGGTTCCGTCAACCTGTATATGAACGTCCTTTTCTACTTCCCTGCGCTACGATCGATCGATAGTTTCGCGACTGGAGATGCCTCCGCTTTGAAAACAAGCTACTGGAATACTATATAATGTACCTGGTCTAATATTCTATAACGGCATATGTCGCCAATGAGACCATATCCAAGTAAATGCACCTTTAATGACTGGCAGACCAACGAAGTATTACCTTAAATGCAACATTGTTTTCATTCCGGTGCAACTCCACCTAATCTGTGCAAAACTTCATCGCTACGTAATTACTACAGCCTTCATCTCGAATATGTTTACTGGCGTAAACCGTGGTCCTTTAATTTCAGCCCACCAACACTTGCCCCTAATACTAAACTGACTTCCTTGACGCCTCAGGATGTCTTACTACCCTACCCTCCTTTTACGGATTAATTAAAAAAGAATGTATTTCAGTTTTATTTCAGAGAAACTATGAAAGATAGGAACACATTGGCATGTCATTGGATAGCGGAAGATGCAAAGTTTTGTCACAGCTGTTTGTAGCAACATGCCGGCTAAACCACAAGATAAATCATTTTGTGTTCGAATTTGCATGAAACCAATCCGTTGTTCAAATGCAAAATGCATTCCGCCGCCGATTCAGCCGATGTCTCTTCTGCACAAGGAGATTTAGGACTGGCATACAAAATTCTTGGAAGCTGGTTGCATATGCAAAGGAAAGAGCACTTGTCGGCAATGCACGTCTGATAAGTCTAACGTATCCGAGATGCGTTCTCTTATTGCAGAAATTGTTTCCCGACGACCATTAAAGAAGGTATGAATTTTGCGTTTCAATTCTCCAGAACATCGTAGACGACACTTATTCCGAATAACTCAGCTTTTCAGACGTATCTACATTTCATCTATCGATTAGAGTAATCCGTAATAACTTAAGAATTTAGGAGTCACAAACTCCTGGCGTCGTCAAGCATGGAAGAGACTCGTCGAAACTTGTGCCATTTCTGTTCACAAAGTTTGACTTTTTCGGAGGAGACCCGACAGGAATGTCATATGTGGACATGCTGCAAAACTGGTGTCTGCGTCCCGCCTCACTTTCACCTGTAGTTGCTGCGTTATCTTAACACCATCCCACAAAGTAGGACTAGAAGAGGTGGACAACAGGATCTTATTCATTCCTTTTGGCCCCTCAGTTCACAGACCTCACACATTGAATTTTTTCTATGGGGGTACATAAGAGTGTCTTACCTATGGCAGCTACTTTTCAGCAACTGAGAAATTGAGAATGAGATTTTCACTCTGCAGCGGAGTGTGCGCTGATATGAAACTTCCTGGCAGATTAAAACTGTATGCCGGACCGAGACTCGAACTCGGGACCTTTGCCTTTCGCAGGCAAGTGCTCTACCTGTCTGAGCTACCCAAGCACGACTCAAGCCCCGTCCTCACAGCTTTACTTCTTCAGACGGTAGAGCACTTGCCCGCGAAAGGCAAAGGTCCCGAGTTCGAGTTTTGGTCCGGCACACAGTTTTAATCTGCCAGGAAGTTTAACTGAGAAATTGTTGAAGCCGTCTATTCAAGGGAAAGGGACCTTTTGACTCTTGTATGGAATGAAAACTGCTACCGTTTCGATGTTTCTCGAGCAACGTATGGTGCTTCTGTTGAGTGTGTGGTATAGTGTCTGTGCGAGCATAAAACTATGAACTTTCCTCTATCCAGTGACATGAGCAATGTCTATCTTTCATAGTTTGTAATAACTGAAATCTTTTCTTTTGAATCACCCTGTAGACGTCAAATTTCTTTTAGCCCCAGTTCTGCTCATTACGTCATTAGTTATTCGATCTACTCATCTAATATGTAACATTCATCTATCGTACCTCATTTCAAAATTATTTCTTGTTTGAACTGTTTATTGTCCAAGTTTCACTTTTACATTCAGAAAAGATCTTACGCAAATTTGTATTTGGTGTCAAATAACTTTTCAGAACTACTTTTATTGCTATTGCCCATCTTCTATATCCTCCACTTCGACCATCCGTTTTTTAATGCACAAATAGCAAAACTCTAGTTTTCATTTTCTAATCTAATTCCCTAACCATAGACTGATTTAATTCAATTACTTCGCATTACCATGGTTGTACTTTTGTTGATGCTCATTTTATCTAGTTCTAAGACATCCCATTCAACTGATTAAGTACTTTGCTGTGAGAACAACGTCTTCAGGAAACAAAGATATTTTCCTTCTCCCTGACAAATTACCTTCCCAAATTTCCCCTTTGTTTCCCTTTATTGCTTACTCCACGTAGAGATTGTCTAACACCAGTGAGGCTGCAACTGTGTCCCCTCCATTCTCATCCACTGCTTCCGTTCTTTGCCCTTAGACCCTCATAACTGCAGTCTCGTTTCTGTACAATTTGTAAATCGTTTCTGTCCCTGTATTTTACCCCTATTGCCTCCAAAATTTAGACAAATGTATTATGTAAGACAAAGCTGATAATGGAATATCAAGAATCATATCCACCCACTTCCGAAGACCTGATACATCTGAGGCATCCAAAAATATTCAAGTTTCAAGAAGGTCCAGGATCCAGATTCATTTTGATACAACGGATTTTTCCTAACGAGACCTGCCTATCAAAATCTTATGTTGCGAGAATGAAAGGGATTACTCAGCAATGCTGCAGACAACCCACTGAACTATTTTTTGTGCGCTTCAGACCGGTTTGATGCAGTCCATCGCAAATACATGTTTTAGGGTGTACATACATCGATATTGACCGCATCACTCGCTTAAAACGATTGTGTGCAGAAAGACGTTTAGCTATGTTACTGCAGTCACCAGTTCTGTGTTTAGCTGAATTTTGAAGAGTGGGTTTACTTTTTTCAGGATAATTTTGGGACCTTGTGAAAATCGTCGAAATACAGAAGCAGATATAATGATGCCCAGCTTTACTTCAGACAGGCGTTTGAACACGCACTTTCACATAGCGAACAAAGTAAGAGCTTACAGAATAACATACCTTTTCACTGGATTGAGGGCGCCATTGTAAGATCTCCGTACATCGTTGCCAAGGGGGATTAAAAACCGTAAGACTAGTTCTGTGCAGCTTACAGATAGAAAAGAGATAGGGCCGTGTACTTATATATGAGTAAATTACCTGGTGGTTAACATTTGAAAATTCATGTGGTGTTTCGCTGGATTACAAGGAAAAGTTGCCATTCCAGCAATGTCTTTCAGCGGAAATAGGTAAACCTGCAGATTATCGACGCACTGGCAATTGACCCTTACCGGAGCGGTAGCTTACTGCACACAAATAGAAAATAGATATTCAATTACGCTATTGGTAATCACTGTCAATAGTCAACCATAAAATACCTTGAGTGCACGTTCTAAACTGAACAACTTCAAAACTAGTTACAGAAGATTTAGTTGCCATACCTTCTAAGCGAGCATTGACACACAGACAAGAAATTTGACGAAACTCGCACTGAATATCGTTCGTCAGTGTGGGGCTTTCATTAGATGGGAGAAAATACGAATAGCGGTATATTCTGTGTCCCAACATTACGAAATTTTTCTAAGAACACTATCGATGAACATAGCCAGCACGGATTCAGAAAATATCCTTTATATGAAATAACCACCTATTCACAGGTAATGATGACTGCTATCGACAGCATCAAGCTGATTCCTCATTTCTAAATTTCCAGAAAGCTTTCGCTACCGTTCCTCTCAAGCAGCTTCTAATCTGTATGTGGATTTTCACTCATTTGCGCGTCTGTATTCGTTATTTCTTGTAAGAAAGGTGACAGTTCGTAATAACTGAAAAGTGGTACCTGGTATGCCCAATCTATACAAACCATTTAGAAGGCATCTGAGCAGCCCTCACACTGTTTGCAGATTACGCTGCCTTACCGCCTACTAAAATCAAAAAATGAAACTGCAAAATGATTAAGACGGGATATCTACGTCGCGAAAAGTGTCACTTGACTCTTTACAATGAAAATTGTGAGGTCCTCCGCATGGATACTAGAAATATTTCTTTAAATTTCGATTGCACAACAATTTACACAAATTTAAATGTTGTCGATTCAACTATATACATAGGAATTACAAATTTTAAGCGTCATGTAGTAAATGTCGTGGGGAAGACGAACCAAAGACCTGTTCTTTGTCTAACATTTAAGGCACAACGAACATATTAAAGACAGTGCCTGCACTACAACTTCTCCGCCCTTTCTAGAGTACTGCACAGTTTGGGATCCTTACCAGATAGGATTGACTGAGGATACCCAAGAAAAAGTAGCTCGTTTTGTAGTATCGCGAAACGGAGTCACGGTTACGATAAGCGAGTTTGGGTGGTAATAAAAACGGCGTTATTCGAAATGGCTAAATTTTTCCACGAAATTCGCATCGCCAACTTCTCCGTGTACCATATCAAACCCTTTGCGTACTCCCATCCTCTAAGTTGTCCAGTATATGAAAAAGTTCACTTGCAGAATGTTTTTCTTCATCTCCTTATATTTGGAGCAATTTGTTCACAGTAGTGTTCGTAAACATTAATAACAGTAACTGACGGTAATGTTAGTTTCATGGACTTTTGTAGCGGTTTATTGCGCCTCGACGCTGTTTACTTAACGAAGGCAATGAAAACCTTTTGAGGTTGTCATATTGGCACTGGACAGTGAGATGTCTAACAATCAGCTAAGAAGGCTCTTCCCAAATTAGTTTTACAGACTAGTGCGATCCACAGGATGTTTTCCCATCTTTAGGTGGACGTGTTTTCCGTTTCCCTAATGTTCTCCAGCCTATAGCCATTACTGTGACTGCTCGCCGTTCATCACCAGGGAAATCTAACATTCCGAGAAACAGACTTGTCAACATTCCCAGAGCGTTTGCCACAACGGCACTTCAACAGTGACAAATCCGGCATGTCGCTCATTGGCATGGAAAGCGTGCGTCATCTTACGGTAAATAGTTGTCAGAGAGAGAGAGAGAGAGATAGAACCGTTTCATCTATGGATTACTGTATTATTCATTCTTATATTTATAAACACTGGGTATCCTCCATTTGATATTAGATATCCTAACAAAATATTCCAGGATAGCAGGTGCTTCTGAGACTGCGAGTATGTCCTGCCAAACAATGAAAATGATTTCCGTTATTGACCAAATTAATTTCTGCCGATAACGATTTACGCGTTTTAAGTTAGAACATTACACGGCGTGGGTATCCACCACAACGTTCGCAAATCACTTTATTTAAACCGCCTTTTCTCACTAAAATTCATCAGACAAGAAAGCCTAGGCAAATGGGAAAGGTCCTTGAAATATCAGTGAATGTAAAAGAAAATTAAATAGGCGTTAAAATGAGATGAAAATTCTCAGGATTGCCTCACCAGGAACAGTTAATTTGTTGAGAAGAGCATCAGCAAAACTACTAAAGTTTATGTAGCAGTTACCGTATGACACCAGCACTTCACCTGAAGTGAATTACTGAACTTTTCACATGCCTGAAGATTAAACTATGAATCGGCTTGCAACTAAAGTCCCCTACGCGCACCAATTTATCGGCCGACCGACCAACGTCAAGGCAGCCTATACATCCGATCGACTGCACTGTTATTACATCGCCGCAATGTTGCGATTTGTTTATCTTAAGTTCATTGTGTTTATGTTAGAGATCCCGCTTGCTTTTACAGACAAAAACTAGGGTCTGCCTTGGCTGTTTTAGAGCTAATAGGGCCAGAGAAAACCGAGAGGAAGCTTTGGGTAAAGTGGCTATTGCAAGGAAATAAAATTACCTTTGTTCTGTTACTTAAGCAGCTAACAGCCTATGTTTTTCGTAATTATCTAAAAATGGATTAATCACGCATTTCGGAGTTGCTGGACATCAAATCATTATTAACGAAAAATAGCAATAAATACGCCAGACGAAATAATGGATGCCTTAAAAAGTTTCATTTCTACCACGTACATTGCTACAGTCACACGACGTACCCCACAAACATCTACAGTCTTCAAATTTCTCCATTAACTCTTTCCTTAAGGTTTCATCCGCCTTACATCCTGTCATGTATCTACGAACAGCTATTAAAGAACTTTTGTCGGGCGGTCGGCACGACAGCGTTACACGGCCCAGTTTGTTGGGTCGGATGATGGGGTCGGTTGTCGGCTGGTCCTACCCGACCGACATCCCGACCATGAATGTTCGTCGGCTGGTCGATCAAAACGCTTACACGTGCAATCGGTCGATCGGTGTGTGTAGGAACCGTAAGGGTACTTTGTTGACAATCGCTGAGGAATCCCCTATTATCAAGGGCAAGAGTCATTAGAAATGTCAAAGTGGCAGACTGGAGGTGTTTACTAAGAACTCGATAAGCCTGCAACGCAGCAGACGAATGACAATATTTTACATCATTTAGTGCGGAACCAAGCTCTGAAGTTAGCGATACATAGAAATCCAACCTCTTTGCTTCGAAGTTCAAAGTTTGTTTACGTTGGCTGTTTACTCAAAAATCTATCATCACAGGAAGTGTCATTCAGCTACAGTAATGCGTTGTAAATTTCCTGAAACAATGGCTACAGCTGCACGCACTTTTCAGTTTATCAGATAAAACAGATTTTGGCGACTGTTTCTAATCTATTTTTCATCTCAAACTCCGAGATGCCATAAAAGCTGTAAATCAGCTGTCGCCAACTGAAGTGAAGGGTTAATGTAAATTCGTCAGCGTTCGCGAACGATTAAGGATCTACAATCTCACGACGATAAGCTAAATTTGAAGGGAATTAGCAGTCGTAAAGGCACATGATTACAAAACCACGCTGCTGAACAACATTGCAGCAGTTTTTAATACTGATTTCAAAACACGGTTTTTATCGCTAACAAAAAGTCCGAAAGAAACTTTCATATGACTATTTTGCAGCGTAAATAAATTTTCGGAAATACGGAAGCGTCCGATCTAACCCGTCGGCTTTGACCCATGACGTCACAAATATAGCGGAAACAATTCCAATATGGGGGATATAGAAACGTTGCATACGTATCACAAAGACGAAAACACATAGAAAAACAACACACACAAAGGTTTCACAAGAACAATCTGCTAACATTGATAGCAAACAAAGATGATAATAAACAAGTGGTACTCAAGGCCAGGCAGGGGGGGGGGGCTGCGCCCCCCCTGACCCCCCCCCCCCCCGCCAAAAAGAAACTCCCAACCTAACCTCGTATTCAGGGCTACGCTACAGATCAATGTGTAGGTCAATCAAAAGATAAAAAAAGAAACAAAAAAAAAGAAAAAAACAATATTGATTCATTAGACATAACGAGTAGCGACAAAACATAGACCATAAAGATTGAACAATCTAATGGCAAACTGATAAAAGCCTCATAGACGACGTTAAAACAAAAAGTACAGTAAAAAGGTAAACTATATATTACAGGCCCTAAAACTCCTAAGTTAACGTCAACGAGGCAACATCTACAAACACGCCACACTCACAAACCAAACTCCGCGCCGTAATGACGTCACACACCACAACACCCTTACGTCACGGGTCAAAGCCGACGCGTGAGATCGGATGTTTCTGTTGACCCAAATTTTCCGACAGTTTTCAGCCTAGCTATGGCCTTGTCATACGTATTCCGAAGCAACTACAACTTCTTACGGCATTCG
Organism: Schistocerca nitens; assembly: GCF_023898315.1. Classification (NCBI taxonomy): domain Eukaryota; kingdom Metazoa; phylum Arthropoda; class Insecta; order Orthoptera; family Acrididae; genus Schistocerca; species Schistocerca nitens. The sequence continues at coordinate 964,372,070 of NC_064615.1, forward strand.
AGCCCCGATCGATGTGATGTGCCACCGAAAGTAAACAGTATACTCCAGAAACCTAAGTAATTAAGATTGGCCACACTAGTGTAAGTAGGTCCTAACAATAGTTTTGCATACTACTCATTAAACCTCTTGATTCGCAGTTCATAAATATTTCAAAATTCAACCTATTTAATACCTCCAATTTTATATTCAGTATTAAATTAATAACCTCAAGGTTCAGTGTACGCAGGTTCTTACTGTCCGTCTCCGACTTCCTTCTGCCAGTAGCCTGGCTGGGCCAACCGAGGCGTATATTATCAATGTCAACAAGTCTGTTAGCTGCGAGTACTACAGCACTGACAAATACCCGCTTAGTTACCGGGCGTTCTAAACACCTACAGGCGAGTAATTGTTCCGCACTGTTCTCCGTATCACCGAAGTATACAGCAAACTCAGAAGTCCTCCATAGTAAACATCCCCATCTCTCGAATAATCTTACCTAGCGACTTTCACAATGTGACTGTCGAGTGGATGTGACGTAAACAACTACCGCTACGTCTAGCTGCTTTACAATACTTTCACCGTCAGCATTTATAGAGGCAAACTTACTTCCACGCCCTCAACTGTTTCCAAAGCAGTAAAAACATGGGTCTGAATCATGTGATACGTGCCAGAACCTGCTAAAATCCTTACGTTCAACCGGTAAAGAGTTTAGCCATGCTTAAAAATTTATTATTTTCCAGTTGCCCGGTTGTCAACACGTTTGTGCTTCAACGAAACTCTTAGCATATGCTGTTTTCAATTATCTCCGTTATTCAAACAACCTGTAACGATTCAATCTTTAGACTATAACTTCAGGTCTATAATCTGAGCGGAAAAGCAGCTTTTTTTTTAAACTAGTGCATTTCCCTAGTAACTTCAGTGTTAAAAGTACCTAGCACAACCACAAAACAAGCGTTAATACAGCGTGCAGAAATTGATAACTGCTACATCAAACATTGGCTCAGCGGCTAAGCGATTGTTAGGAGTCCAAATCTGTCAGGGGAGTCTATGCTCACTCGGTCCTAGGATTTTTTACTCTGCGCTTCTTTCAGTTGTACCAGTGATTTACACATGTGAAAGTGCCGAGTTGCGGCGTAGCTCGGAGTAACATTGAGATACAGATTCCCTGTAATTAGCTAGGCTCATGAAAACAAGAGCCAAGGCAGACCAGCCCCAATAGCACAATGCTTGCTAAAAGCATTAAGGTATTACGATTATACCTCCAGGTTGGGAGCAGCTCTAGCTTTTGACATATCCCCAAAAATTATCCATGCTAGATTCAACGGAAAAAGTGAGCAAATTAATAGGTAGATTTCACACTTTAATGAGACTTTTTACCCGAAATACTATCAAATTGTGAGTGGTTCTTTTTGTCAGTCTATCCAGTAACTTGACATGGTCTATCTTTTCCTATTTTTAGCTGATCTTTTCATCTTTAATCACTATTCACAACATTCACTAATATTCTGCGTTTTCAAGTCTTTCTGCCCCTATTATTTTACTATTTTTCCCGCTGCTCTTTTCAGTGGCTAGGTAACTTTCTTTGGTGACAATGCCAAGTGTTCCAGTAAGCTGCTACTCTTAAGCACGGTTCTTCTGTGGCCTTCTTTCCTGCATCTATTCTTTTTACTACTTCCTCTCGTAGTTTTAGCCAATAAAGTTCGTTACAGCAAATTACCGGAAACCAAATTTCAAGCGAATGCTATTTTGGGTGTAATACCTCCGATGGCAATTCAGTCCAAACGCAAATTATATCATGAACCTAATACGAAGCATTGACTGTAGCATAGTCCAATGTTTACGTTCGCGCCATGTTAAACGGACGTTGTTATAAAAACAAACTGCAAGATAAATTAAGAAAACTTAGATAATGGACAATCCGACGAGTATTTCGATGCGTATTACGTACATATACAGGCCCATCTTAAATTACGAAAAATACTAGAGCGTCCACTACGTAACTTTTTACCTAGCTTTTAATAGGATCAGACGAGATTCACGTAGTGGCCTCTCCTCACTTGCATTTTCATAGTTTATATACGATACACGTTGACGACATGCACAAAAATACTGAGCGTTATGTAGTACAGATATTCTGATTTTTTAGTTTATGGTGTTTCGTAGTATTTCCGAGATGACTCACAATAACCAAGATTTCGTGTGGTCACATTACCAAACTAAAAACTATGTTCAGACTAAGTAAGCTAAACGCAGGGAAGTGACAGTTTTGTCTGAGCACCCCCAACGCACTCTGAGCACAGCTGTTGCAACCTGTGTACCAGTCCGCCCAAACAGTTTGCGGGCGCCTCTCAGCCTCAAGCGGAACAGAACCTACAGGTCCATTTGGCACATTTTGTTTCCTCGGCCCACTTGGGGCGACAGGTGACGGGACTCACCGGTGAGCATCGCCTCTAGCTTCCTGCGGTCGACCCGGAAGCGGTCCTCCTTTAGGTCGGTGACGGCGGCGATGCCCAGGGCGGCCGCCAGCTCCTGCAAGTCCTCCCGGCTGTCGCGCCGGCTCGACACCTCCGACAGCGCGTCCAGCTGCGGATCGGCCATCACCGCGCTCGCCATGGGCAGCAGTCCTGTGGTCATGTTCGCTCCAGCTCTAAGTCCAGCCACCTCTCCCGTTCCGTCCGGACTGAGCGCCGAGCGCACCTCCGCCTGGCGCCGCCCACCGCGCCGCGAGGGGGGCGACATCTGCACGCGACACGCGTGACGCGCCGTGACAAGCGAACGTCGCCGCGCGCGCGCTTCGGTTCGCGAATTCGTCAGTACGAGAAACTCGGTCTTCACTTCGAGCGGATGGAAGCGCGTACAAGCGAACGAACATTCGCAGACAATTCGTCAGTGTTCGCTACCGTTCCCTTGTATCTCTGAACAGACGTTTACACTAGAGGGAACTGAAGAGACACGAGATAACGAGTATAGCCTATGACTGCTGCATTTCTGTCTTTTGGCACACAGTATAAAACACCATCTGTATTACTAAAGGTCTAATCGCGTTCACGGCACCCGTCTCAGTTGCCTTTGCCTATTTAATGGCTTCCAGGGGAAACAAAAATTTCGTCTTCAGTATCTTTACATATAAAAATTCAGCCCGTTTATGTTTGTGCTGACAAAAATTTCGAAGAGTAGTCAGCAGATTGCTTTGAAATTTTGATGTTATGTTGCTTGCGAATATGCGCGAGTTTTTCTATACTTGTTTTTTTTTTAAAAAAAAATATGTATGATGTACAAACTAATATGTAATATCTCGAAATTTCGTCACCGAATTACTTCAGAATTTTACGAGATCGATACTGTAATGAACATTCGTGTGGATACATATCGTCCCTATGTTTGGAAACACCAAGTGATTACGGACAACTAGCTGACCCGGTGAACTCTGTTCCTCCTTAAAGCCAATAAATAATCAGATTTTGGATGTTAAGTTTAATTTTTTATTAGGAAATACAAATAAAAAATTAAGTATTTTAATAATTCTTTATTCTTTATGTTTTTTGGTGCATAGCTTCAATTAAGTACCTTGTGATACACGACATTTTTTGTTTTATTATCAGGAGCAAGAACAAACAACGCAGATGGTCTTCCGACCCGTGAATATGTCACATATAACTGACCATGTGAAAAACATGGATATTCCAGATTTAAACCACAAACTTTCAAGGACTGGCGTTTTGTTATTACATATCAGATGCGTTTTTGTTATACCACGTTTTATAGTGACGTTTAGCTGACATTTGCGTTTTGTTATTTCATGCCAGATGCGTTTTTGTTATACCACGTTTTTAGCGGTCGAGCGGGATAAAAAGTATCCTAAGTCCGTCTCCTGGTTGCCTCTCCGCCAATTTTCAGCCTAATCGGTCCAGCCGTACTTGAGTTATAAATAGTGTAACTAACATGACTTTCTTTTATATATGTATAGATGGAAAGGAAATACATTATAAAATAGCATTTTATTCTTTTCTAAATGTTTATTAAGCTCAGACAACACGTAAGTACATGGAAATGAAGTCTCACGCTTCTTACCAGAGCGTAGGGGAACGATGCGGGAGACTTGCACCCCGTACTAGGCAAGTTCGTAATGGAGGTGGTTTGCCATTGCCTGCCTCCGACCGTATTGGGGATGAAAGATGCAACTATTAAATTTTAGACACCTCAGAATAGCCACCATTTGTTTTAATCATTGCCTTGTGTACTCTCGGCATGTGATGGGTCAATGTTTCCCGAGTTTCAATCGGAATTAGTCTTCATTCGTGCTGCAGGACCTCCCACAAGTGTGTCCCACACATGATTCCCCATTTTTGGATCCTCCTGTTCAACTTATCACATAGTACTCGCTAGGGTTACAGTCAGGGGTATGGAAAGGCCATTCCATGTTTTTCAAAGTTTTGTGATGCTCTAAAGACTTCACATAGTTCTGACACAAGCGGGATGTACGTTTCGGGTCGTTGTCTTTCTGCAAGATGGAAAATGGCATGATAACCCCTTCGGTTCATTTTTGCATCTACTTTAACCAAAGTCCGACTTTGTTCCCTTCAAAAGATCCCCATACCATAACAGAACCCCCACCCTGCTTCACAATTGTAGTTACACACTGAGGATTCAATTGTTCATGAGGTAAACGGCGTACGAATTGACGGCGTTCACTTGTACGAGGTGCATTCAAGTTCTAAGGCCTCCGATTTTTTTTTTCTAATTAACTACTCACCCGAAATCGATGAAACTGGCGTTACTTCTCGACGTAATCGCCCTGCAGACGTACACATTTTTCACAACGCTGACGCCATGATTCCATGGCAGCGGCGAAGGCTTCTTTAGGAGTCTGTTTTGACCACTGGAAAGTCGCTGAGGCAATAGCAGCACGGCTGGTGAATGTGCGGCCACGGAAAGTGTCTTTCATTGTTAGAAAAAGCCAAAAGTCACTAGGAGCCAGGTCAGGTGAGTAGGGAGCATGAGGAATGACTTCAAAGTTGTTATCACGAAGAAACTGTTGCGTAACGTTAGCTCGATGTGCGTGTGCGTTGTCTTGGTGAAACAGCACACGCGCAGCCCTTCCCGGACGTTTTTGCTGCAGTGCAGGAAGGAATTTGTTCTTCAAAACATTTTCGTAGGATGCACCTGTTACCGTAGTGCCCTTTGGAACGCAATCGGTAAGGATTACGCTCTCGTTGTCCCAGAGCATGGACACCATAATTTTTTCAGCACTGGCGGTTACCCGAAATTTTTTTGGTGGCAGTGAATCTGTGTGCTTCCATTGAGCTGACTGGCGCTTTGTTTCTGGATTGAAAAATGGCATCCACGTCTCATCCATTGTCACAACCGACGAGAAGAAAGTCCCATTCATGCTGTCGTTGCGCGTCAACATTGCTTGGCAACATGCCACACGGGGAGCCATGTGGTCGTCCGTAAGCATTCGTGGCACCCACCTGGATGACACTTTTCGCATTTTCAGGTCGTCATGCAGGATTGTGTGCACAGAACCCACAGAAATGCCAACTCTGGAGGCGATCTGTTCAACAGTCATTCGGCGATCCCCCAAAACAATTCTCTCCACTTTCTCGATCATGTCTTCAGACCGGCTTGTGCGAGCCCGAGGTTGTTTCGGTTTGTTGTCACACGATGTTCTACCTTCATTAAACTGTCGCACCCACGAACGCACTTTCGACTCATCCATAACTCCATCACCACATGTCTCCTTCAACTGTCGATGAATTTAAATTGGTTTCACACCACGCAAATTCAGAAAACGAATGATTGCACGCTGTTCAAGTAAGGAAAACGTCGCCATTTTAAGTATTTAAAACAGTTCTCATTCTCGCCGCTGGCAGTAAAATTCCATCTGCCGTACGGTGCTGCCATCTCTGGGACGTATTGACAATGAACGCGGCCTCATTTTAAAACAATGCGCATGTTTCTATCTCTTTCCAGTCCGGAGAAAAAAAATCGGAGGCCTTAGAACTTGAATGCAACTCGTAAATATTTCGGACTTGAATTCATCAGTGAATAAGATTATTTTCTAGTCCCCTGCTGTCCAAAGTCTGTGTGTCGTAGCCCACTGAAGCCTTTCCTTCTTGTTAACAGCGCGCAACAACCGTCTTCTTGCTGATACAAAACCGTGCAAGTTGTTTTCTGCGAGACGCCATCTTATGTTTGAGTCACTCACTGGTGCATGCCGAGTTGTGTTCAGTTCATCTGTCAATTCGCCGGCAGTTTTGAATCTCTTACGCGTACCAGTCACTACCAATTACTTTTCCTGGCGTTCTGAAATTTTCTTGGATGCTCTTGTGCGAGGTGGATCATCATAGGAGCCTGTATTTCGATGCTGTGAGTGGTCTTTGAAACTGCGCTGATGGAAATATTTAATTTCTTTGATATTTGTACTGCCTTCTTGACGCTAAATGATTATTTTTATACGTGAATCATAAGGAATCCGGCACTTTGGAGCCATTTCCAATTACTCTCGCTGCGTGTACTATACTCTTTCGTGGCACGTCCTGCTTTCATACAAACGGAACTACAACTGATCAGAACTGAAAAAAAAAAAAACGACGTACCTCTACACAGTCATGCTGTCTATTGGCGCCACCTGGGGTGTTTAGCAGAACTTCTTTGATGGGTTAAGTCAGTTTATATAAAACTGAGGAACACTAGTATGTATCATTACGTGTGTATACTGTGTCATTATCAATCACTATTTGAGCATGTTACTCTGTATTTTAACCAATAACTCACATAGATCGCTGCCATCTTTCTCTGTTGTAATAAACAGAATTGTGTCGGAGAGTAGAGCATGTAATGTATACAGACGAAAGGTTATTACTGAAAATCTGTAAAGTAGTTAAACGATTTTTACATATATTAAATTTTTGTAAAATATATATAAATACGAATATAAAGTTTATAATAGTGGAAAGTTGTTAACCAGTTTACCTCAGATTTTAAGCGATTTTCTATTACACATTCAGATGGACATTAACTATATATTTTTTAAACAACAATGTACGGGTTTTCTGTTAAAACTGTTTGCGAGAAACAAAATGATCTGCTGTTCTCTGCTGTAAAAACGTGAGGTTTCTTTCACTGTTTCAGACAGTTTTAGCTGGGATATTTAAACCATTAGACAAATTGTTTCTCCCGTGTACCTGTATATTTCTTCCTGTTATGTATATCTTTAAACATTAATTGTATACACAACAATATGCTGTTTTGTTTTCTTCTTCGTATACAGTTTCCACAGAAAACATGAAAATTTTATATCTGGATTACAGGCTTATCATTAAAATACTGCTACAAAATATGAATTTGTTATAACAGTAAACAAGACTCATGGTCAGAGAGAATTTGAAGAGAAGATGGACAGAGAAGTGGGAGGAGATGGACATAGAAAGCGGAAAGGAGAATGTGGGCAGTGAGAAGAGGCAGGAGGAGATGGAGAGAGAGAAGGGGGGGGGGAGGAAGAGGAGATGGACAAAGAGAGGGGAGGAGGAGGCGGACAGAGGCAGGGGGGAAGGAAATTAAGGCGTATATTCGATTCCCATACATATTAGGCCGGCAGCTGGTGGCCGAGCGGTTCTAGGCGCTTCATTCTGGAACCGCGCGACCGCTACGGTCGCAGGTTCGAATCCTGCCTCGGGCATGTATTTGTGTGATGTCCTTAGGTTAGTTAGGTTTAAGTAGTTCTAAGTTCTAGAGGACTGATGACCTCAGATGTTAAGTCCCATAGTGCTCAGAGCCATTTAACCATTTTTCATATTAGAAACGTGTGCTTTCTCTTTCGTTTCTGTTCCATTTAACCAGACTGAGACACATCAATGCGTGGCCGGATACAGCTAGTTTCATATAATTATTGACCTCGCTTAAAACTTGCAGAGGCTGTCATAATCTACTCATCAAGCGGTGTACTCTTATGCCAAAGCCTTCACACAGTAAGACAAGGATTACAGTTAAAAAGAGAGTACATGTCGTGACGCAGCGTAGCTCACGACGCGCAGATTATCCAAGCTATACTCATCCAGTAGTTTTTACAATGAGTAGCGACTCCCAGCAAACTTTACACATAATTTCAAACTTTTTCTAAACTTATTCTCGCTGACTCATTCCACGAAATAATGGAAGGAAAGGTGTTATAGCTTACTCCGTTTTCGCCGCTCATGCCTTAAAACTTCAGCATTAGGCGGCATTTGTTGACAGTATCCGCATTTACCACTGAATACACATGCAAAATTGTATCACTGGAGGACATATAGTTTAAGACATATTCAGGTGCATCAAAAGCTAGCTTTTGCTCAAAACGGAGCGATAATTAAGCAGAATAAATTCGTCCAGTGTTACATAACGAGAGAGCTTAGCGACTTTCAACAAACGTCAAAACATGAATTCAAATCTTTTCTCGCTGACATTTTTAATGTCAAATATTTAACACGTTAACTATATGTAAAGTAATTAGATATCTGAAGCTGTCTTATACACAGGAGTTCCATTCGTTGAAGAATAGGGGGTTTACAGGTACAGTTAAAGTCACGTTGCGAATCTTTCATATTCAGAAAGGACTGTTTTGAAAAGCGAGTGCACCGTTTTCAACGAAGTGAGGAAAATGCCGTAGGAAAGGAAGAATGTTTGTGTCTCAATTTGTACGTAAAAATGAAATGCACACTTAACACTGAATTACACTGCTAGCTTAGCATGAGTTCGAAACTTCGCACATACGTCTGTTGACGCTTTTCGCTGACTTCTCATTACAAGTGAGGATTAAATTTAAAACCAGGATTTTATTTTTCAAAAAATGGTTCAAGTAGCTCTTAGCACTATGGGACTTAACATCTGAGATCATCAGTCCCCTAGAACTTAGAACTACTTAAACCTAACTAACCTAAGGACATCACACACATCCATGCCCGAGGCAGGATTCGAGCCTGCGACCGTAGCAGTAAAGCGGTTCCGGACTGAAGCGCCTAGAACCGCTCGGCCACCGCTGCCGGCTATTTTATTTTTCAGCGACAAACATAACCTGAAGGAAGTCTCGCATTAACACTCTGGTTATTAGTAACTGGCGACATTACTACCGTGAATGTCTCGCACTTCAGTAGCTGCTATATATCACGTAGTTTCTGATATTTGCAGTGACATATGTGAAATATTTCAAGACTTTTACTAAAGGTAATGCCAATAAAATATGGTTAATGAAATGTGAAACACACTTACAAGCTTTCACATAAACTACTTGATAAAATTTGATATTTAGTTTGTTACGATGGCAGATAACTTTATACTGGTAAACTATTTTATTTACCGTCAAAAACCTGTAACATTGCAGTGACACATCAACCTTGTGCTTGTAGCTACCATGAACGTAGGCAAGGAGAATGATTGGGACTTTCGTATATTTTTAATTTTAACCAGCACAATAGCTACGTAATCGCCTGATGCAAGCATATCATGAATTTATCATCTTTCTGATGTCCCCAGCTGGACTTATGTGCTTCGGCAAATTCCTACAAATCATATTTGTTTTCTTTCGGCATTTGTGCTGTGGATCTCTTCTGTCAGCAACATTACATTCTCTTCGGACTATTTCATCACTCACGCCATTCATGTCAATAGCAACAAAAGCAGAAGATGGCAAACGAAAGCTTTCTTGGCTCTCTAGCTTTTCTATCATTTCGTACTGCTAGCGTCGAAACGAAGAGTACGAGAACTTCAAATCGTTCAAATGGCTCTGAGCACTATGGGACTTAACATCTGAGGTCATCAGTCCCCTATAACTTAGAACTACTTAAACCTAACTATCCTAAGGACATCACACACAACCATGCCCGAGGCAGGATTCGAACCTGCGACCGTAGCGGTCGCGTGGTTCCAGACTGAAGCGCCTAGAACCGCTCTACCACCCCGGCCGGACTACGAGAACTTCCTTTCACGGTAACGTAAAAGACAGAGAATCAGCAGAACACGAGCGAACTCTAACGAATATGAACCTAATGACACCTTAAGCTACTAGCTTGCGCTCGTCTACCGTTTACACCAGAGAGAATCCTCGTTCGCTAATTTACTTATTTATTTCTTATACATTTATTCACTCATTCCAGCATTATTTCACAATGATATGGGGTTTGTCTTCATAATACGGTGATAATAAACAGCTCCAATACACATACACACAGAATATATAAGTGTACTTATGAGAAGAGGGCAGCTGGTCTCCCGCGGCCTTGCTGAAGGGACTATCCCGGCATTTGCCGGAAATAAGTTCGGTAAACCAAAATCTGGGTGACCGGAGAGAGCAAACTCAATCTTCCCAAATATGAAGTCGGTGTCTTAACAATTGCACTGCCTCATTCGGTTGGTTCTCTTGATCGTAAACAATTTGCACCAAATATTTTACAATAAAAACGAAATTTTGAAATGCACCACTACATCAAACCAGTCTCAGGACTGAAGACAACAACAACAACCACTACATATACTATCGACGATCGCAGATGACTCCAGAACCACGAACACGCATGTCTCCATGTCCTCCCTTCCGTCTGTCGTATACATTGAGTCTACGTTTTCCCTGATGAACGAGATGTTGAGCTCAGGAGAATGACCAGAAATTTCTCTCCTGCGCTACAGATATTGACATATGTACTTGTAAAAGCATTATTATGTTGTGAATATGTATTGCAATGTGACAGGACGTTGTTTTCTCTTTTGTTATTAATCCGTACTCTGAGATCTCTAAGCAATCCTTGGTTACTTATGAAATGTACCGGGTGATCAAAAAGTAAGTATGAATTTGAAAACTGAATAAATCACGGAATAATGTAGATACAGAGGTACAAATTGACACACATGCTTGGGATGACATGGGGTTTTATTAGAACCAAAAAAATACAAAAGTTCAAAAAATGTCCGATAGATGGCGCTTCATCTGATCAGAATAGCAATAATTAGCATAACAAATGGTTCAAATGGCTCTGAGCGCTATGCGACTCAACTTCTGAGGTCATCAGTCGCCTAGAACTTAGAACTGATTAAACCTAACTAACCTAAGGACATCACACACATCCATGCCCGAGGCAGGATTCGAACCTGCGACCGGAGCGGTCGCTCGGTTCCAGACTGTAGCGCCAAGAACCGCACGGCCACTCCGGCCGGCGATTAGCATAACAAAGTAAGACAAAGCAAAGATGGTGTTTTTTATAGGAAATGCTCAATATGTGCACCATCATTCCTCAACAATAGCTGTAGTCGAGGAATAATGTTGTGAACAGCACTGTAAAGCATGTCCGGAGTTATGGTGAGGTATTGGCGTCGGATGTTGTCTTTCAGCATCCCTAGAGATGTCGGTCGATCACGATACACTTGCGACTTCAGGTAACCCCAAAGCCAATAATCGCACGGCCTGAGGTCTGGGGACCTGGGAGGCCAAGCATGACGAAAGTGGCGGCTGAGCGCACGATCATCACCAAACGACGCGCGCAAGAGATCTTTCATGCGTCTAGCAATATGGGGTGTTTTTTTGGTTCTAATAAAACCCCATGTCATTCCAAGCATGTGTGTCAATTTTTACCTCTCTATCTACATTATTCCGTGGTTTATTAAGTTTTCAAATTTATACCGACTTTTTGATCACCGGGTATTTTAGCTGCCTTTGAAATGTAGATGTAGATGTAGAATGTAGATGTAGATGAATCGATGTATTTTAGTAATCTTCTTCATCTCCTTTGGCAATTTATTATACTACTTTATTACTTGGCAGAAAATGACGTTTTGAAATTTTTGCATGTTTTTCCGTGGTAAATGTAAGTCCAAATTGGCTCTTGATCCATCATTGCGTATATAACTGTTAGTGTAATGCTTATTATGTTTTCCTTGATATGCATGCATGTCCGAAGGAACATTGCATCGCAGTTCTAAAAAACACAGGCACTGCAATATGGTATTTATTCACCGACGCCTGGCAAGTGACTTTCAATTAAAATGTCTCCCCTGTAGCAGAATATACGTAATGACTTTGTGTGTACAGCTTGTAGACACACGGTTGACGACATATACAAGTTTGGGTCTCGCCCTGAGTTAAGCTCGGATAGACTAAGTAAGGCGACCCCTAGCGATAATCGAGAAATCCGCGTTGTAGTCTCGCTCCAGAACAAATTTTTATTGTCGTCGTTTTATTATATAGCTGATGGTTGTCCATATTCGCAACGTGACTGCAAGTCCGAACGAACATTGCATCGTACTTCTGATCGACACAGACGCTGCAACATCATACATTTCATGTATTTTTCAATTTTTTTCATTAGTTTTACGACTGGTTTGATGCAGCTCGACACGAACACCTCTCCTGTGCCAACCTCTTCATCTCATAGTAGCACTAGCAACCTACGTCCTCAATTATTTGCTCGATATGTTTCAATCTCTGTCTTGCTCTACAGTTTTTAACCTCTACAGCTCCCTCTAGCACTATGGAAGTTATTCCGTGATGTCTTAATAGATATACTATCATCCTGTCCCTTCTCCTCATCAGTGTTTTCCATACTTTCCTTTCCTAGACGATTCTGCGGAGAACCTCTTCATTCCTTACGTTACCAGATTACCTAATTTTCAACATTCTTCTGTAGGACCACATCTCAAATGCTTCAATTCTCTTCTGTTCCAGTTTTGCCACAGTTCATGTTTCACTACCACATAATGCTGTGTTACAAACGTACATTCTCAGAAAGTACTTCTTCAAATGAAGGCCTATGTTCGATACCAGTAGACTTCGCTTGGCCATGAATGCCCTTTTTGCTAGGGCTAGTTTGCTTTTGTTCTCCTCCTTGGTCCGTCCGTCATGGGTTATTTTGCTGCCTACGCAGCAGAATTCCTTAACTTCATCTACTTCGTGGTCACCAAATCTGATGTCAAGTTCCTCTCTGTTCTCATTTATCTACTTCTCATTACATTCGTATTTCTCCGATTTACTCTCAATCCATACTCTGTATTCATTAAACCGTTCATTCCAACCAGCAGATCACGTAATTCCTCTTTACTTTCACTGAGGATAGATCGTCGTCACCGAATCTTATCATTGGCATCTTTTCACCTAGAATTTTAATTCCGCCTTTCAACCTCTCTTTTATTCCCGTCATTGCTTCTTTCTATGTACAGATTGAACAGTATGGGCGAAAGACTACACCCCAGTCTTACATCCTTTTTAATCCGAGTTCTTCGTTCTCGGTCTTCCACTCTTATTGTTTCCTGTTGGCTGTTGTACACATACTATATCACCGTCTTTCCCTGTGGCTTACCCCCGTTTTATTCAGAATTTCGAACATCTTGCACCATTTAACATTGCCGAGAGCTTTTTCCGGGTCGACAAATTCTATGAATGTGTCTCGATTTTTCTTCAGTCTTGCTTCAGTTATCAATCGCAACGTCAGAACTGCTTCTCTAGTGCTTTTGACTTTTCTACAGCCAAACTGATCACCGTCTAACGCATGCACAATTTTCTTTTCCATTCTTCTGTATAATTTTAAGTAGTTCTTTGCCATGAGACAGTCGTTGAGTGCAAATATCTACACAGCCCAAGCATGACCGCGGACAAGACTTTGCCTGTAAATTATTGAAGGATTTGAATAAACTAGAAAGAGACATCGCACGAATAGACATGGTAACGTATGATTACTGGTCTGAACATTTTAAAAGTATTTACGTTAACCCTGAGGCAGACATTTCTACTAACCCCGGAGATAAGATCTGATAATTAATTAAAAATATAGATTTACCTACTTTAGGAGAGCAATAAAAAAAGAATGACAGGAGCTAGAGGGCATAAATATGGAACTCGTAAAGAATGGAGGACTTTTATCAAACTCTTCTTCTTCGTCTATTAAACACATGCTGTCTTACAATGAGGATGCTCAATTTTTGGTTAACGGCAACCGTATCTTATGTATTTCAGTAAGGGAAAAGACATAAACCCACAAACTACAGAGGCATAAAATTTTATTCCATAAGGTGGATAGGCATGAACTTCGGAATACAATGGCTGAACGGGGCTACCCTCAACAAATAATAATGTGTGAACAAACTTTGTCTAATGACATCTGCTTCAGTTTCAGTTCGTCTAATAACAGTGAAAAAACGTAGTTGTTATTCAGTGAGTAGGATAAGGGTGTGTATTATCACCCACGCTTTTTAACATTTATATGGACAATATCCTACACAAATGGATCATGCACCATATGGAAATAAGGAATTAAGTTAGGAAGGACCACTTTGAATGTGCTAGCGCAGGGGTAGTCAACCTTTTTTTTTACCTACCGCACATTTTTCTATCTCTGTCAATATTAAAATTTTCTAACCATCTGCAAGTTGCACAACAGTTGTCATTTACAAAGAACGGAAATCACGTTATAAAATTTACAAAACAGAGTTACAGCAAGTTAAAGCATATAATATTACTGACTTAACAAATATTTTATGTCAAAATTTTATGAAAACTCAATGAAAATGTTTTTAAAACACGAAAGCTGCAATGCCCAGTAGTGAGAGGTAGGGATCAAGCTGACTATGCAAACCACTGAAGAGAGCTGTTTCTTTACTACATAAATTTGTAAAGAATACAATTTCTACCTCCAAATCAGTAACCATGACATTCCAGGGCAGACACCTAATAAGAGCAAAGATTATTTCGGACGACAAAATTGTAGAGCAGGTTCAACATTTTAATTATTTAGGGTATGATACCTCGTATGATTACGAAAGAGATATAAATATTAAATTAGAAAGATACCAGGCAATGTGCGGCATTATTTGGAGAACAGTGAAAGTATCACAGACCGAAACACAGTTGAAACTGTGCAAGATAATTGCAGTGCCGATTATTTTATATGGTAGTGAACCGTCAACATTGAGACGGGAAGACCACAACCATATACAAGCCGCAGAAATAAAATTCCTTAGGGCACTACTATGACACACAGTACCTGATAAAATAAGAAACCAGAATGTACGGGAACAGTTATAAATATTTGTAATACGGCATAAAATGGAAGAATGTAGAAGTAAGTGGGAAGAGAGTATAGAAAGAATAGAAGTGTCACTGCCATACAGACTCACTGGCTGAAGAGACCCAGGAAGACCGAGGCAAAGGTGGATTGAGGGCGGAACAGGCCGTAGGTCCTAATCCCTGAAAGGATGATGATAATGATGACATCGAAGCATTTCAGAAGCGTGCTGCTAGATTTGTTACCGTTAGGTTCGACCAACACGCTTCGTGAACTGAAAGGGTGTCGCTGCAGGGAAGACGACGTTCTTTCCACGAAACGCTATCGAGAAAATAGGTATTTGTTGCTGAATGCATAATTAATGACGGCTGCAGCTTGGGCTCTGAGGCTATCCACGATTCCTTTCGCTGGATGGCCGATTTGGTGAAGGCAAGTAGCATCGCACGGGCAGCGCAGCCTAAGCAACGTACCCAGGATCGATCCTGGTCCTCTGGTTTGGAGCAGAGTGGAAGGTCTATACCAGAAGCTCAGAGACTCGGCGACGCTTTCGGATACGAATTTCTCGACCTCTGCTATCGGTTCCAGAGTTGCAGGGTTCTCCTTAATAGGTCAAGCGTGAACCTACGCGCAGGAAACGGCTACTAGTTTAGCGGAGTACGTGTGGCGTCCACATGAGTGGTTTTGAGGTTAGGGAAAACCCCCCTCCCCCCTTTGGGATCAGAGATGAATTGCCAGCCAAAATTGAAGTTAAAACATCCAAATCGAAGTCACAAAGTGCTCGTCCCCGCAGATCGGGTATAGGAAAGGATAATATGAAATTAGTAAACTGCAGGATGATCCAAGGAAATGCCTCAGAATTAGTATCGCTTGTTGGCGGTTGTAATGCTCAGATAGTACTGGGAGCAGAAAGCTGTTGAAACCAGAAGTGGACAGAAACGAAATCGTTAGTTCAGACTGGAATGTTTCTCGTAAGGATAGATTAGTCGTCAATGGTGGCGGCGTAGTTATTGCAGTACAGAATTCGGTGTTATTTACCGAGGTTATCATGGATTCCAAACGTATAATATGGTGAATTTAAGCATCAAATATCGATCAAAAATAGTGATCTGATGCTTTTATAGACCGCCAGGATCATCAGCTGTAGTTGCAGAGTGCTAAAGAGTGAGCTTGAAGAATATTTTTAGTAATTTTCCTGATCATGCAGATGTTATAGTGAGTGACTTCAACTTGCCCGGTATAGATAGGGAGAGTCATGCTATCAAAACTGGCGCCAAAGAGAGGAATTTGTATGACATTATTCTGTACGTCTTTTGCGAAACTTAATTCGAGCAGATAATTAGAGAAGCAACTCGCAAAGGTAACCTTTTAGGCCTTCTAGCAACAAACAGACCTGAAATTACCGAATCAGTTAACGTAGAGGAAGGTATGAGTGATAGTAAGTCTGTGATAGCAACAATGATTGTGGGTTTTACAAGGAATGTTTAGAAAGATAGGAAAGTATTTTTGCTTAGCAAAATTGACAGGATACAAATTGCAGAATAGAGTAGTCAGCATCAAGTACTCGGTGTTGAGGACGAAGATGTGGAACAAAAATCGAAAAAATTCGAAAGCATCGTTCAGTATACCTTAGACAAGTATGTTCCGAACAAGATCATAACGGATGGAAAGACCCACCATGGTTTAATAGCCGTGTTAGAAAACTGCCACATAAACAAAAAAAGTTTCATCAGAAATTCAAGCGAAGTGAAAACATATCTGAAGAAGGAAATCTGAACAAAACGAAAATGAGAGTAAGGAGGGCAATGACAGAGGCGTTCAGAGACTCTGAAAGTAAAATTTTGTCAACCGATCTGGGTAAAAACCCTAAGAGGTTTCGGACTTACGTAAAATTAGTAAGTGGTTTTATATCCTCTATTCATTCAATGAGAGACTGTACTGACACCGAAACTGAAGATAACAGAGAGAAGGACGAAATACTGGATTAGGTCTCCCGAAATTATTTCCCCGGGGAAGAACGAATCACGATCCCTCCTTGCAATCATCTTACGGACGTCGGAACGACACATATCGAGGTAACCGATCGCTGAATAGAAAAGCAGCTACAATCGCTTAGTAGTGGAAAGGGATCGGGACCAGATGAGAAATCTGTAAGATTCTACAAAGATTATGCGAAGAACTTGCTCCCCTTGTAACCTCCCAACAGATAAATTCCGTAACCTCCCAATAATAAAGGTGACTAAACTCTCAATAAAAATGTGACTCATATATGACCTTTCAACAGAAATCTCGTAATGTAACCTTTCAATAATTAACTGACTGTGAATCTAAACTGGTAAATCTGTAGTCACCAGTGATGCGTCATGGCCCTGAAAAATCATTCTGAACAAACTGAAAATTCTTACCTCAACGATGTCGCCGGATAACGCGTCTATATCTGCTCCTGTAAGAAATTTTTCTGGCAAAGCCCAGTGCGATGCTGGTCACTAGATTTTGTTATGTATGAAAAACAACTAATTTTCTTTACGATAATCGACATGCCTATGGATAGGAGAAATTAGTAAAAACTTTAAATTCAGATGAATGACTGTCAAAAGTAATCTTTATAAGAAAAATTATTATTGAAAGATTTTTTTGAAAACATTTACATGGGACTTTGATATAACAATAGTACAAAAATCAGTCGTAGCTATTTACATATGCGCGCAGCAATAAAGAACTATAATATTATACCACATCGCTCAGGCACCGCCATCGTTCTCCTAGACCGGACTTAGTAATTCCATAACTCTACTGCTCTTCTCGAGCTGCAAAACACCACTACTGCACTGCATTGTCCGAACTCCAGGACACAAGTGCTCTCTGTGAGCTATACAACTCGACAACTGCTCTCTACGAGCGAGCTGACCCAACCGCCCGACTGCGAGCTACTACTACTACTACTACTACTGCTGCTGCCGACACAGCTCTGTGGTCTGCGATTCTACTGTAGCTAACATATCGCAGGCAGCGCGTGAGCAATCCATCGAAGTTACATCTGATCGAGTGCGCTAGCAGTAAATTCCTTAGTCATGGACCTCTTACACCCTTCTAACAGCAGTTTGTCATAGATAGATGGAGCAACGAAGGGTACCTAGTGACTGAAAAAAAGCGCAGGTCATCCCCATTTTCAAGAACGGTCGTAGGACAGAGGCCTATATCGTTGATATCAGTCTGTTCTAGAATTATGGAACATCTTTTATGCTCAAGAATGATGGCGTTTCTGGAGAACGAAATCTCCTCCATAAAAACGACATGTATTCTTCAAACAGAGATCTTTCGTTATTCACCTCATTCTGTTCCTGCACGATATCCATAGCGCTGCAGACAACGGCGCTCAGGTTGAGACCGCGTTCCATGACTTCGTCTCGCATTGCAGTTTAGTGAAAAAATACGAGCTTACCGAGTATCGGACGAGATTTGCGACTGGATTCAAAACTTCTTTACAGACAGAACTCAACACATAGCTGTTAACAGAACAAAATCTACAGGTATTATGGACTTTCCGGAGTACCCCAAGGAAATGCGACAGGGCCGTTAATGTTTACAATGTGTATAAATGATCTAGCAGAAAGCGTCCAACGCTCACTAAGACTGTTTGCATATGATAGCGTCGGCTATAAGAAAGTAGCAGTGCCAGAAGGCAGCATCGATTTTCAGAACGACCTGCAGAGTATTGATGTGTATTACAGGCTCTGTCAGTTGACCCTGAACTTAAATAAATGTAACAATTGCGCATACATAGGAGAAGAAATCCGTTTCTGTACAGCTACGCTGTTGATGACAAACTGCTGGAAACAGCATGTACCGTGAAATATCTAGGACTATATATCCAGAGCAACCTTAAATAGAACACATAAAACAAAAAGGAGGAAAAGCAGATGCCAGGTTGACATGCATAGGAAGAATGTTAAGGAAACGTAACTCATGCACGAAGGAAGTGGCTTACAAAGCGCTTGTTCGACCGATTCTTGAGCATTGTTCATCAATTTGTGATCCTTACAAGGTGGGACAGATAGAAGAGATAGAGACGATCAAACGAAGAACGGAGCGTTTCGTCAGGGGATCGTTTAGTGGGTGTGAAAGCGTTACAAAGGTGTTCAAGAAACTTCAGTGGATGATGTTGCAAGAGAGGCGCTGCGCATCACGGAGAGGTTTGCTATTGAAACTTTGAGAGAGCGCATTCCGGGAAGAGTGGGACAACATATTACTTCCTCCCACATACATCTCGCGAAATGTCCACGACAAGAAAATTCAAGAAATTAGAGCTAATGCAGAGGTTATCGACAATCTTCCCACGCACCATACGCGAGTGGAACGGTGAAGGGAGGAGGGGGGGGGGGGGGGAGAGAGAGATCATTTAGTGGTACTAGTACCCTCCGCCGCACACCGCGAAGTGGCTTGTGGAATATGATGTGGATGTAGAGCCTATTGCCACCAACGTACATTTCGCGTTAAGTACGGCGAAGGCAAGATAAGAGAAATCAGAGTTCGTATGGAAGTGTATAGACAGATAGGAGGTGCACGTATTCAAAACACAGACTAATTATTTTACAAGTATTGATATACTGCGTGGATGCGAAAGGTATATGTGCATGCCTGCACAACATATTTGGACATTCGAGTTTGTCAAGCTTGCAGCTGCGTCTATCGCCCCCTTATTTTGTTGGGAGCGGATTTTCGGGCAGTAAAAATAAAACAGGGTGTCCATAAAGCCGCTTCTTAAATTCGAAAAATTATCAAACAAACAAATAAAACACGCACATCTAAAACTTATTACAGTTGAGATATAAATACATAAGGTTTTTGGGTCATTTAATATATCTCCGTATGGGCACAGTTAGTGACACAAAGCACATTAAGAAGTTACTTAATTTCTTGCGATCTTCGCTGTTGCAGATCCCATCATCCATGGCGGCAATAGCACTAGTAACCCTCTGCTTGAGGTCGCTAACGTCACGAATTTTTGTTCTGTACACGATATCTTTAACATAAACCCATAGAAAAAGAAGAGGTGGGGATACGTGGTGAATGGGATGGCCAGAGAATTGGACAGCCCCTTCCAAACGGTCACTCTGGAAAAGGTACTTTTGGAAACTCACCAACATGTAGTCCACAATGTGGTGGAGCACCGCCTTGGAGGAAATGAGAGTTGGTTGAAGGTCATGTAGTTGTGGTGTCACGTAGTTTGTCAAAAGGTCCAGGTAAACATTTTCAGTTATTAATGTCTCTTCGAAGAGAAATGAACCAATGATGGGGTTATACATGATCCCACACCACACGTTCACCTTTTGGGTAGCTCGCTATTGTTTCCCAGTCATATGGGGGCTTTCTGATCTCCAGACTCTTGTACTGTGTGTGTTTAGTTTCCATGAGGTGGCCTCGTCACTGAAACAAAGAAGATTGAGGAGTGTGTCATTCGCAGGCATTAGTTACAGTATGTTAAATACAAATACTGTTCGTGTTTATTCATTATTTAGCTCCAGTGTCTGTAACAATTGCTCTTTATAAGTGTACGATGGCATGTTTTGGTTTTGGACTTTGTACGCTGATGGACATATTAGCTGTAACTATCTGGCAGCAGTCTGGATATACTTTCTGGGAGAACGATCGACGGGTGGTCTTACACAACAAATGTCTCCCCCAGATGTTCTTGGTCGCCCACTCGTTCTTCCATCGAAAACTTTTCCTGTCTCCACAAATTTCATGTGTAGTGTACGATTTGATGGAAGCGACGGTAGATCTCTTTCCTACTTAATTCTGAAGTCTCGCCGAGTCTGAAGGTTCGATTTTATTTCAGCCTCTTCTCTTGAGGAGTTGCCATTTTGTAAGGAGTTCATTGCGCAGCATCCCATCCGTCAACAGGGATCTTTCTTCAGTCTGTCGCAGATGCGGGTTCTCTAAACTTTCTCAGTAGTGTTTCACGAAAAGAACTTCTCTCCAGTGATTTCCATTTGAGTTTATGGGGTACTGCCATAGCATCGCGTGTTCATCGAAGCTACTGGTAACAAATCTAGCAGTACGCTTCGGAATTTCTTCAACGTCTTTCTTTAATCCGCCTTGGTGGGGATCCCAAACACTCGATCAGCACTCAATAACGGGCCCCACAAGTGTTCTCAACGCGATCTCCTTGATAGAGGAACTAAACTTTCCTAGAATTCTCCGAATAATCCGAAATCGACCATTCGCCTTTCCTACAACAGACGTTACACGCTCATTCTCCTTCATGCCACTTTGCAACGTTACGACTAGTTATCTAATGGACGTGACTGTATCAGCCAGCACACTACTTATACTGTATTCATACATTACGGGATTGTTTTCCCAGCTCATGTGCATTTACTTACACTTTTCTACGTTCAGAGCAAGCTGCCATTCACTGTGTCAACCAGCAATTCAATCCAAGTCATCCTGTATCCTCCTACAGTTACTCAACGACGACAGTTTATCGTACAGTGCAGCGTCATCAGCAAAGAGTCGCAGATTGCTACTTATCCTATCCGTCAGATCGGTTGTGTATCGCGTGGCTGCCCCCCTCAGAGGTTCGAGTCCACCATTGGCCATGGGTGTGTGTTGTCCTGCGTAAGTTAGTTTAAGTTAGGTTAAGTAGTGTGTAAGCCGAGGGACCGATGACCTCAGCAGTTTGGTCCCATAGAACTTACCACAAATTTCGAATTTAAATTTTTCTCGGTTGTGTAGAAAGAGAATAACACCGGTTCTACCACGCTTCCGTGGCGCACTCCTGATGACACCTTTGTCTCTGATGAACAGTCGTTGTCGAGGACAACGTAAGGGGTTCTGTTGTATAAAAAGTCTTCGAGCCACGCGCATAGCAGGAAACTTATTCCGTATGATCGGGCCTTCGTTAACAGTCTGCATTGTGGCACTGTGTCAAACGCTTTCCGGAAACCTAGGAACGTTATGGAATCTCCCTGTTGCCCACATCCATACTTCGTAGGATATGGTTCGAGAAAAGGGCAAGCTGACTTTCGCAAGCGCGATACTTCTTAAATCCCTGTTGATTTGTTGAGAGAAGCTTGTCTGCCACAAGGACAGATTTGTCAGTATCGCGCCCTTCTGCGATGACGCCACAGAAGGACGGAAAACAGCGGGACTGCTCTGGATCAAGTTCAGATTTCGTCGAATAGTTTTCAATGGTCCCTAGTGGCTCCACTCTGTACAACAGAACAAAAATTGTGATCGCACTACACTCCAAAGGGGTGCGATGACATTCTTTGGGGTTACTGGCTCACGGTATCCTTAGAGAAGTGTTGAATCGTCCCGGGGGATGCCAGCAGTTCGTCCTGTTGCTCATCGCACCGTGAACTCTCGTTTCCAACCGCGAAATGGTTGAGAATCAATGCCCCAAAGGAAGGGGTGGTTCCATTGACACCCTTTATGCCGTATCATGGGGCCTTGTGCCGATTCTGAGCGGCGGTGGGCCTGAAACGTTTTCCTCGGCTACTCATAACAAAGGCACGTGATTTAAACGCTGGACGTTGCAGTTCTGACCTCCATCACAGAGGCTTCATAAGAAAGCGTCAAACGTGAGTAAGATGGGTTGTGAAGACCTTCTCATCATGCGACACGTCCAAGGTGGCGTTGGGCAGAGTTTTGGTGACAGTTGGTGCCAATGTGATGTCATTAATCCACGGTACACCACACATGAACTTCTGCGCCGAACCCGAGGGTGACGTTGCAGTGTGCCACGTTTTTGCACCATCACAGATGAAGGTTGTAGTCACCTTTGATCGAAATTTCAAACTTATGCTTCTCGATGGGAGATAGTTATGGATTTTCGAAAAAGTTATGCTTTAACTGTGTTACACAGTGTAGTTCTGTTTAGCAATCAAGCATCTTCTCATTAAGCCACGGTGACTAAGTTTCCTCATCAAGTAGTGTAATATGAGAAGGAGCAGGAAGCACTGCAACTGTCGTGTTTGTGTTTATGTGTGTGTGTGTGTGTGTGTGTGTGTGTGTGTGTGTGTCGGCCATTACATAGGTATACGTATGTGGACAGCTTACCACCCCGGCGGCTCTTGACGCAGGCGTTGCTGTATCTCTCTCTGCGATAGTCGGATAGTGCTGCACACGTGGTACGGACATCAACGGATGTTAGTGGCAGCTTTAGAGGTGGCAGGAGGCGGTGTCGGAGTCGGCGGTGACGGTCACAAGCGAATATTAACTCGTGGTAAATAACATTTTTTGTGTGTACCGTATGCTTATTCTTTGAATACTGTATTCAGGGTTCTTGGAAAGATAGAATGGGGTGAAAATAACAATTTTGTAGAGCATATGACCTATTTTGTTTTATTTACCTATATACATTTTACACTCATTGTGCTGAGCAATATTTTCTTAACAATTGTCTCCTGTAAGTCTTAAATACAGTTCAGCAGGAGCGACAACGTACATAAGAATTAAGACACAAAGGAATTACAGATATTGACTGCGAGAGGGTATTGATTGAAACCAATGGGGAAAGTTGAAAATTTGTGCAGGGCCAGAACTCGAACCGGGGTCTCCTGCTTACTAGGCAGATGCTCTGACGACTAAGCATCCCAGGCATCATGGTCAATACAGCTACATGAACGAACCTAGCACGCCTCCTGTCAGACCCAAATTCTCAATTTATCCACACACTACTTGTGTAGTGCCCCTTCCGCATCATCGTCATTACTCGCGTCATTTCACTGATTCTGTAAGAGTTCGAGCCTGGTGTGCATCTACATTTAAGAGATCATTAATCATCTCACCCTAATTATACATTCTTTTGGAATGTCCTAAAGAACAGACCCAACATAAACATACACTCCTGGAAACGGAAAAAAGAACACATTGACACCGGTGTGTCAGACCCACCATACTTGCTCCGGACACTGCGAGAGGGCTGTACAAGCAATGATCACACGCACGGCACAGCGGACACACCAGGAACCGCGGTGTTGGCCGTCGAATGGCGCTAGCTGCGCAGCATTTGTGCACCGCCGCCGTCAGTGTCAGCCAGTTTGCCGTGGCATACGGAGCTCCATCGCAGTCTTTAACACTGGTAGCATGCCGCGACAGCGTGGACGTGAACCGTATGTGCAGTTGACGGACTTTGAGCGAGGGCGTATAGTGGGCATGCGGGAGGCCGGGTGGACGTACCGCCGAATTGCTCAACACGTGGGGCGTGAGGTCTCCACAGTACATCGATGTTGTCGCCAGTGGTCGGCGGAAGGTGCACGTGCCCGTCGACCTAGGACCGGACCGCAGCGACGCACGGATGCACGCCAAGACCGTAGAATCCTACGCAGTGCCGTAGGGGACCGCACCGCCACTTCCCAGCAAATTAGGGACACTGTTGCTGCTGGGGTATCGGTGAGGACCATTCGCAACCGTCTCCCTGAAGCTGGGCCTTGGTGCCAATGATGGTCGTATGCGTGTTTGGCGCCGTGCAGGTGAGCGCCACAATCAGGACTGCATACGACCGAGGCACACAGGGCCAACACCCGGCATCATGGTGTGGGGAGCGATCTCCTACACTGGCCGTACACCACTGGTGATCGTCGAGGGGACACTGAATAGTGCACGGTACATCCAAACCGTCATCGAACCCATCGTTCTACCATTCCTAGACCGGCAAGGGAACTTGCTGTTCCAACAGGACAATGCACGTCCGCATGTATCCCGTGCCACCCAACGTGCTCTAGAAGGTGTAAGTCAACTACCCTGGCCAGCAAGATCTCCGGATCTGTCCGCCATTGAGCATGTTTGGGACTGGATGAAGCGTCGTCTCACGCGGTCTGCACGTCCAGCACGAACGCTGGTCCAACTGAGGTGCCAGGTGGAAATGGCATGGCAAGCCGTTCCACAGGACTACATCCAGCATCTCTACGATCGTCTCCATGGGAGAATAGCAGCCTGCATTGCTGCGAAAGGTGGATATACACTGTACTAGTGCCGACATTGTGCATGCTCTGTTGCCTGTGTCTATGTGCCTGTGGTTCTGTCAGTGTGATCATGTGATATATCTGTCCCCAGGAATGTGTCAATAAAGTTTCCCCTTCCTGGGACAATGAATTCACGGTGTTCTCATTTCAATTTCCAGGAGTGTATATATACATAAGAATTGCTTCTGTGAATTCAATTTCAACCGACTTAATACTTATAGGGTCCAGATTTGTACACTTTGGCACTGGGGGAATACATGCATATATAACTCTATCCGAACAGGCTTCGAAAGGCTCAACGGTACCGACCGACCGCCGTTTCATCCTCAGCCAATCCTCAGTGGATGCTGATATGGAAGGGCATATGGTCAGCAAACCGCACTCCTGAACATTGTCAGTTTTTGTGACTGGAGCTGGTACTACTCAGTCAAGTAGCTCATCAATCGGCCTGTGAAGTCCTGAGTGTACCCCGCTTGCCAACAGTGCTTGGCAGACCAAGAAATACACTTATTCAAGTGTAAACCAAGCCCGACAGCACTTGACTTTGGTGATCTGATGGGAGTCACTTTTACCATTGCGGCAAGGCACACATACATACACTACTCTAACTGCTTCTTATTTACTGTTCTCATGCAAATGGTTCATAAAATCATGGTATGCACTTCTGATATACGCATGCCAATGGCAAAGTCTGTCTGTGGTGATCATTAAGGCACAGTGTAAATTGCACATATTAAGAACACTCGATATTTTATGTACATGCATGAGATCCTGAAGGTAATTCATGTACAGCTTCCTTGTGCATATTTGCTGTTGACACCTGCCTCCCACACATATGGATGTTGACTGGTGTATTGGATGGCTCACAATCCTTCATCATCTTCTTCTCTATGTAGTGCATCGTGCTACACACATAGTCCCATTGGTACCACGAAATTCTGCACTCCAGCCCCAACAATTTGAAACCTTGCAACTTCAGTTACTAGTTTAAAGTCATTGTCAAGTGCTAGGCCTACATTCACTTATTTAGACACACTTGCAGTCAAACTATATACATTGTTGAACAGTGGTATTGTGCTGGCACTTAACTGATGTTGGTGAGCTGAGGAATTTCTGGTAGAGGCTGCCGCAGTTATACTGGTGATACAGAATAGTCAATCTGCAGGTCCAATAAATCAAGAAGACTGCCTGTGAATTGTTGCTGCTGTGGTGGTACTGACAAACGTACTGGTAAGTCAAACACATAAGTGTCCTGGTCCAGAAGTTCTGCTAGTACCATACTGTCGCCTTACATGAAGCCCTATGAGCAACGTCAGTGCCACTGTGGACAATAGCATGCTGCAGCCAGAGAGAGAGCAGTCGAAAGGCGCATTTCACAGTAGAGCCACGCCTCCCCACCAGCCGTGCACTAGGTCAAGATTGCAGGGCACGATGCATTTTTGTAAAAATTAACAAAACATAATTGTATGCCAATATATTCATAAATGATTAATAACAACAATAATAATTAATGGACAATACTTACTTTCAAATCTGACTGTCTTATTCTTCATGGTGGTCTTTTTAGTATGGCATAGAGCACACGTATTAGGGGACTCAGGCAAGCAGATTCTTATAATATAAAAGGGGGCAGGGGAGAACTCGATTGCTATTGGACCAGAGAATTCCTGCCATTTCTAAGCCTTCCTATTTGTCCAGAGAGAAATGGGATGGAGGGGGTTCGGGATGGGCAGGGGGAGGGGTGTGTAGGTAGAAAATGTAGCCTGATACTCAAGCTCAAGGCCATCTAGAGCTGATAGTGCCTCAGGTGCATGGGCAGTCCTGTGGTGGGAGAGGAGGGAATGTACCACATACAAGCTTGGGGGGGGGGGGAATAGGGGTGACATTGAATATACCTCGCACAATTGCCTAAGACGTAACATGATATCACCTCTCAAGGTCGTATAGTATGCCCATTTGCAATCAGATGTAACCTCACATCAGAAGTGTAATCTGATACTCAAGGTCAATGTCACTTAGAACGCACATTGCATAACTACTATACCTCACTGACATTGTATTTGAACAGTACAGGATTGTTTTTCCTACAGAAAGTCCGTCTGTCAATCTGTAACCTTCTACAGTCATTCGAAGATTACATTTCGCTGTATACTATAGCGTCATCAAGAAAAAGTTTGATAGTTTTCACATTTTTCTTCTTTTGTAGTACATCTACATCTGCACTCTGCAAACCACTGTCAAATGCATGCCAGAAGGTACTTCCCATTGTACCAAGTATTAGCGTTTGTTCCTATTCGATTTGCTTATGGAGTTAGAGAAGAATGACTTCTTGAATGCTTCTGTGTGTGCTGTAATTGGTCCACTCTTGTCTTCGCAGTCCCTAGGGGAACAACACATAGAAACTTTCTGGTATATTCCTAGACTGCTCAATTTAGTAGTTGCAACTCAGAAGCACCATTTCAAGGGACAGTTTGCACTTATCTTCAAACGTCTGCTAGTTCTGGTTTTTTAGCATCTATGGACTCTCTCCCATGGGTTGAACAAATCTGTGATGATTTGTGCACTCCTTCTGAGGATACGTTTAGTGTCACCAGAGCGTCCTATCTGGTACAGGTCCCTCACACTCGAGCAACGTTCTGATGTGTTCCACGAGCAGCTCCCTTTGAGAACTGATTGGATTTTCCGACTACCCTCTTACCTGCTTTATCTACAACTGAGCTGATGTTATCGTTGGTTTGATATCCTTACTTTAACAGAAAATTGCTAACCGCTTAAGAACGTCTACACCTACGCCTATATATGCATTCATGCTTTATAAACTACGGCGTAGTTCACAGCAGGAGGTCCTTCTAATTGTACCAGTTACAATATTACGTTTTATTTCTGTTCCATTCACATATGAAGTGTGGGGCGAATGATTGTTTAAAGTTCTCTGTCCTTGCGATACCTGCTGGAGCAGCCGGCCGAAGTGGCCATGCGGTTCTAGGCGCTACAGTCTGGAGCCGAGCGACCGCTACGGTCGCAGGTTCGAATCCTGCCTCGGGCATGGATGTGTGTGATGTCCTTAGGTTAGTTAGGTTTAATTAGTTCTAAGTTATAGGCGACTGATGACCTCCGAAGTTAAATCGCATAGTGCTCAGAGCCATTTGAACCATTTGAGCCATACCTGCTGGAGCGATACGCCGGGGGTTGTAGTACATTTCTAAAGTCATCACTTAAAGCTTGTTCTTGAAACTTATGATCAGATCACACTCTTCCAGGAATCAAACAAACCCGTAACCATTAATGCTGCCATTCTCTGTATACGTTCAATCCCCCTGTTGGACCTATTTGGTACAGGTTCCACACAATGTAGCAGTATTCTAGGCTGGGTCGCGTGAGTGCTTTATAAACAATCTTCTTTGTAGAGTGATTGTATTTCCCCAGCATTCTACCTATGAACCGAATCTGCCACCTCCTGTACCTACGACTGACCTTTCCATTTCATATCCATACGAATTGTTACACGCGGTGATTCTACACTGTCCAGTCATATTAATGTGGCCACCTGCCAGCTGCCGAAATATGTTTTCCAAGGAGAGATGCGTACTTGTCTTGATCCATTGTGCCTTCCAGAATGCCAAGATCACCCAAAAAAAATGGCTCTGAGCACTATGGGACTCAACTGCTGAGGTCATTAGTCCCCTAGAACTTAGAACTAGTTAAACCTAACTAACCTAAGGACATCACAAATATCCATGCCCGAGGCAGGATTCGAACCTGCGACCGTAGCGGTCTTGCGGTTCCAGACTGCAGCGCCTTTAACCGCACGGCCACTTCGGCCGGCCAAGATCACCCAAGGAATGCCATGAAAAGATCCCCCAAACCATAACGCTCCCTCCTTCGGCCTGGACCATTTCGACGATTGTTGCAGGGGTTTTACTTTCTGACAATTCATGCTGTACACGGCCAACAGCCATCTATCCCAAGGAGAATAAGACACGATTCATCTGAAAAGGCCGCCCGTCGCCACTCAGTGGACGTTCAGCTGTGGTACTGGCCTGCGAATTCCAGCCTTCGTCGCCGATGAACACCAGTCAGCATGGACATTTGAACCAGGAGCCTACTGCAGAGGCCAACACGCAGCAACGATCGCTGAACGATCGTCGAGGAGACACTGTTGGAGGCCCCTCGATTCATCTGGGCGGTCAGTTGCTCGACAGCTGCACGTCTTTTCGCCAGTACACATCTGCGCAACCGTCATTCACGCCTGTGATATATATAGCCCGTGGTGCATCACAGCTGCCTTGGCGTCGGTTTTGAATAGTGACATTTTGCAATCTGCATCTACATCTACATGGTTACTCTGCAATTCACACTACTCTACCATTCCACTCTCGAATGGCGCGTGGGAAAAAGGAACACCTAAATCTTTCCGTTCGAGCTCTGATTTCTCTTATTTTATTATGGTGATCATTTCTCCCTACGTAGGTGTGTGTCAACAAAATACTTTCGCATTCGGAAGAGAAAGTTGGTGATTGAAATTTCGTGAATAGATCTCGCCGCAGAGAAAACCGGCATTGCTTCAGTGACTGCCACCCCAACTCGCGTATCATATCAGTGACACTCTCACCCCTATTGCGCGATAACACGAAGCGAGCTGCCCTTCTTTGCACTTTTTCGATGTCCTCCGTCAATCCTACCTGTTAAGGATCCCACACCGCGCAGGAATATTCCAGCAGAGGACGGGCAACTGTAATGTAGGCTGTCTCTTTAGTGGGTTTGTCGCATATTCTAAGTGTTCTGCCAACAAAGCGCAGTCTTTGTTTCGCCTTCCCCACAATATTGTCTATGTGGTCTTTCCAATTTAAGTTGCTCGTAATTGTAATTACTAGGTATTTAGTCGAATTGACAGCCCTTAGATTTTTCATTTATTTTATTATTTATTTATTTTTTATTATTTATTTTTATAGATTTTTTATTTATTTAGATTCATCGGATTTCTTTTAGTACCCATGTGAAAAAATCGCACTTTTCTTTGTTTAGTGCCAATTGCCACTTTTTGCACCATACAGAAATTCTCCCTAGGACCCGCCAGGTTAGCCGAACGCGCTAACGCGCTGCTTCCTGGAGTCGGGTAGGCGCGGCGGCCCCGGATCGAATCAGCCCGGCGGATTACCGACGAGGTCCGGTGTGCCGGCCAGCCTGGATGTGGTTTTTAGGCGGTTTTCCACATCCACCTAGGTGAATACCGGGCTGGTCCCCACGTCCCGCCTCAGTTACACGGCGCGCAGACATCTGAACACTTTCGCACTATTCCACGGATTACACTAGTCGCAGACAGTTGGGGTACGCTAATTCCTTCCCAGGGGGTATAGGGTGGCGGCAGGAAGGGCATCTGGCCACCCCTTCAACTAATATTGCCACATCCGATTAACCATGCCGACCCTGCGTATCTGCGGGAAAAACGGCACAAGCAAAAGAAAAGAAAGAAAGAACAGAAATTCTCTCTAGATCATTTTGTAATTGCAATTGACCGTCTGATGATTTTACTAGACGGTAAATTACAGCGTCATCTGCAAACAATCTAAGGGGGCTGCTCAGTTTATCACCTAGACCATTTATGTAAATCAGGAACAGCAGAGGGTCTATGACACTACCTTGCGGAACGCCAGATATCACTTCTGTTCTGCTCGATGATTTACCGTCATCACTACCAACTGTGACCTCTGTGCGAGGAAATCACGAATCCAGTCACACAACTGAGACAATACTCCATATGCACGCAATTTGATTAATAGTCGCTTGTGAGGAACGGTATCAAATACCTTCTGGAAATCTAGGAATATGGAATCGATCTGAGATCCCTTGTCGACAGCACTCATTACTTCATGGGAATAAAGAACTAGCTGTGTTGCACAAGAACGATATTTTCTGAATCCGTGTTGGTTATGTATCGATAAGTCATTTTCTTCAAGGTGATTTATAATGTTCGAGTACAGTATATGCTTCAAAATCCTACTGCAAATTGAGGTCAGTGATATACACGGTATACTTTAACCATGACAGTACGCGAACAGTTTACAAACTGAGCCGTTTCGGAAATACTTCCACCCTTGGCCCGAAAGCCAATGATCATACCCTTTTGTACGTCAGATAAATCACTCTTTCTGCGTCGATACAACGATTACACTGTTCTCTGCGTGCCCCCGACACGATTTACTCGTATATACCTTTCATTGCCAGTACTGCTACATGCCGTCCGAGAGTGGTTATTGTACGTTAACGTCGAACATAGGCGACAGTCACACTAATGTCACTGGACCATGTATAAGTTGACCGAGCCCATCTGTGACTCTTTCGTCTTGTGAAGCGCACTGTTTTACATTTCTGAACATTTGAAACAAGTTGTCCATCTTAGCACCACATTGAAATCTCGACAACAGCTGACAGTACTTTTTCCATTATAGATAGCTCATTATCTCCAAAGCGTCTGAGGTAACTTGATACGGTTTACAAGGTCATTGACATATAACATTAATAGCAAGAGTCTCAAAATATTTTCCTTGACACCCCGGAAATCACTTATACATCTGTCGATAACTCTCCATACAAGACAACATATTGTGTCCTCCTTATTGCAAAATCTTTAACGCAGTCACAAATTTCACATGATGTTCCATACAAACGTACTTTCCTTAAATGATTTTCTTTTCTTCTTATGGTATATCCTCTGTTTCACAGAATATTTCCAACAGATCAAACACACATATAGTGTCTATAACCTTTACTCATTCAATAACTCCAAAGACACATTGTCGCCTTCTCCCGACTTGTTAAATCTCCTGTCATGAGTAGTGCGATAAACGCTGCCCGCATTAAAGGATCTCTTGTTTTCATGCATCAACTACCTTATCCTCTGCTATCATACATCAGAACGGCTTCCCTTCTTCGTACGTCGATGTACTGTAGTCATATAATTGTCGTTTCTTGAACACTCAGTTCAGGTTTACAGAGGTGTTGTGATGGATAAGCAGCTATTCCCTTCTCTGAATCAGTATTAATGTTACTATATTCAGTTTTTCTTGTTGTCATCCTGTTTTAAATTTATCTGCCTGTCCATTCCATTTATTTTTAATATAATTCTAAAGTGTATTATATTGTTTGCTTCATGACTTATCCCTCACACCCTTATTGTTTCTTCGTCACCCATAAACTGGAGTTACTTCTGAATTATACGTAGCATTTTTGACTCTGATGTAGATGTACTTATGTTCGCCTATCCTGTGTTATATATTTCCTGTATTACATTCCAGTGGTCTTTCCATTGTATTGATTTACAGTTTTTTACTTACAAGGGACACCTTGAGTGCGAGGTCGCAAGGCCACTCTTTAGTAACGCTCCTTTGAAAGTGTTGTGTTAACAGTTATAACAGGAAAACTACTAGCTGCTAATGACTCGCCATGTTCATCAGGAGTGCAACGGAAAATGAGTGTCAGGGAGATGTAGAGATCAACCTACTATGAGAGGTATGTATTACACTTCACAATATGGACATAGTCGACATTCAAGAATTGTTCAAAACAAACCATTAACTTGCACCTTAAACACCGAATGAAAAATCGTCCAGGACATTAAGCTAGCAGGACGTTCAACTAGGTATCCAGGGCTAAAGAATGCATATAGAATCATAGTGGTGTAACGCGTTGATGACAACTAATGGAGTGTGATGGCTTGCAACCGAATGCGAAACAATCCGTCGTGGAGCTTATCGTTAAACTGGCTATCCTTTAAGGTGTAGCCGCAGATAGTGCAATATTGTGTATTATAGGCACGGAAAATACAAACATCCAGAGGTTGAATTTTTCCGGTGGTTCCAGATGATACAAAGACAATGTCACACAAAACTAAAAACAAGTTATTTTGACTATCTATTGGACAAAAGCAGTGCTCATACCATAGTTGTAGTTGTCGTACGCCCATTTCTCATTCTTACTAGCTGTGACGTAAATATTCCCTACTGCTGTTGCAAGATAATGGACACGAAAAACAATCGTAGAGGGCAGAGCACCTCCAGCTTCTCACAGTACAATAAATAACTTTTCAGCCAATTTATCATCGAGATTAACAGCCAGTATAATTATATACGAATGCGTTAAGGCAGTGATGTTAGTTGATCTAGATCCAGATCTCTTGGCACCTGTAATTTCCAGGTTCCTTTCATAGGCACTTCCACTTCAAATCCCGAATGATCGGAGTTGAAAACAAATTTCTTACTGAACGATGGAATAAGTTTATCTCATTTACAAATTTTCGGGCCGGTTTCGCAATGTGCCGTGTATCGTCAAGCTGACGGTTTGTTTGAAATTTTTTATCTTACGTCTTCCAGTTCTGTAGCACTGTTTGAAGTTATGTAACCATTCACTACTTCCCTTGAAATCACTGTAGTCTATGTCGCGCGCAGTTTGATGTGCATAACGTATTAGGTCACTATCGTGCACACCCTGTAAATTGTATCGAGCATCCTTGAAACACCAGTATTTTTAACAAGTGAGCCTTGTCCTCCCTTGAGTATCCACAGTTCATCTTATGGACTACACGATCATATTGCTGCAGAATTATTCGAAACCTGTTCATAATTTTTTTGTTACTATGCTGCGGATGATCTTCCTTGTACGTAATTATGTTTAGTATCCGCTCCTTGGACAACGAATGTCCTTTACTGCGTTTCACTGGACGCTGGATTTGTGGCTCCGTGTCCGACAAGGTTGATGAACTACATAGCTCAACACATGTTTCAATATCACTTTTACTTGATAAGCACGTATCGCTATCATGGTACTCCTCATGTACACTGTCCACACAGTCGAGCGTATACGACACCACACATTCCACTTATTTATCTTACAGAAACGCTAACACACACATCAAAAAAAGTTTTACATCACCCGGTTCCCAGAACTCCTGAAGACAGACGTTGACTGTGGATATTGTATCACAGACGCAGTCCCTTTGACTGTTCACAGATGTCATCAGACCCGCCCAAAGATGTAAACAACCATGCATGAGCAGCGCCTATTAGACGGAAGGTGTCCGACAGCCGATCAGTTCCAGTCATTCCACCTGGAAGGAGGTACACGGCTCGTGTTGTCTGTAGTTCAACCATGCCTAAACGGTCAACACTGCGGTTCGATCGCGTCCGCATTGCTACTGTGTGCCAGGAAGGGCTCTCAACAAGGGAAGTGTCCAGGCGTCTCGCGAGTGAACCAAAGCGATGTTATTCGGACATGGAGGAGATACAGAGAGAGACAGGAACCATCGATGACATGCCTCCCTCAGGCTGCCCAAGGGCTACTACTGCAGTGGATGACCGCTACCTACGGGTTATGGCTCGGAGGAACCCTGAAAGCAACGCCACCATGTTGAATAATGCTTTTCACGCAGCCGCAGGACGTCGTGGTTCAAATGGTTCAAATGGCTCTGAGCACTATGGGACTTAACATCTGAGGTCATCAGTCCTCTAGACTTAGAACTACTTAAACCTAACTAACCTAAGGATATCACACACATCCATGCCTGAGGCAGTATTCGAACCTGCGACCGTAGCAGCAGCGCGGTTCCAGACTGAAGCGCCTAGAACCGCTCGGCCACAGCGACCGGCCAGGACGTCGTGTTACGACTCAAAGTGTGCGCTATAGGCTGCATGATGCGCAACTTCACTCCCGATGTCCTTAGCGAGGTCCATCTTTGCAACCACGACTCCACGCTGCGCGGTACTGATGGGCCCAGTAACATGCCGAATGGACCACTCAATATTGGCATCACGTTCTCTTCACTGATGAGTGTCGCATATGCCTTCAACCAGACAATCGTCGGAGATGTGTTTGGAGGCAACCCGGTCAGGCCGAACGCCTTAGACACACTGTCCAGCAAGTGAAGCAAGGTGGAGGTTCCCTGCTGTTTTGGTGTGGCATTATGTGGGGCCGACATACGCTGCTGGTGATTATGGAAGGTGCCATAACGCCTGCACGAGAAATGAGTGTCATCCTCCGACCGATAGTGCAACCATATCAGCAGCATATTGACGAGGCATTCGTCTTCGTGGACGACAATCCGCGCGCCCATCGTGCACATCTTGTGAATGACTTTGTTCAAGATAACGACATCGCTCGACTAGAGTGGCCAGCATGTACTCCAGACATGAATCCTATCGAACATGCTTGGAATAGGTTGAAAAGGGCTATTTATGGACGACGTGACCCACCAACCACTCTAAGGGATCTACGCCGAATCGCCTTTGAAGAGTGGGACAATCTGGACCAACAGTGTCTTGATGAACTTGTGGATCGTATTCCACGACGAATACAGGCATGCATCAATGCAAGAGGACGTGCTACTGGGTATTCGAAGTACCGGTGAGTACAACAGTCTGGACCACCACCTCTGAAGGTCTCGCTGTATGGTAGTACAACATGGAATTTGTGGTTCTCATGAGCACTAAAAAGGCAGAAATTATGTTGATCTCTATTCCAATTTTCTGTACAGGTTCGGAACTCTCGCAAGCGAAGAGATGAAAAAGTTTTTTTGATGTTATGTATCTTATCTGCCACTTCCTTCTCACTCTGCGAAATTCCTTGGGTTCCTTTATGACGAAATGTCAACTTTGGTAACTGCTGTTGTAGATATAATGCAATGTTTTCTTTGTTTGTCGTTGGCATTGCGCTGCATTGTATCAGCACTAGTAGCACTTTAGCACTGTTTTGAGTAACTCGCCGACTAAGGAGTTCAGCTAAGCTCCGCAGCCTAATGCTATACTCGCCATTGGATACCTCGAGTTCCTCCCCATGTTACCATTAGCAGCCAATATTTTGGAGGCATGGTAGACAATATGTGGGGTGTGGAATGCCTTAAACATCATTGACCTTCTGCGACCACGCACTACAGCATTTCCTTGTTAGTTCGTTATCCACTGCCTAAGAAACTTTGGACTTTAATCCAGTTCTGAATTTTCGCACTCGTTATTTGTTAGTGCGTTGTCCACTGCCTGAAAGACTTCTCACTTTCGTTCCAATCTGACTTTTCAGTGATCGATATCATCATATACTCCTTTTTCATAAAAGAAAAGTGCATATGGCATATTAGGCCAGGAACCCATTCCGGGGAGTTCGTCAGCATGGTGTAATCTTTATATTTGATGCCATTTCGACGAACTGCGTATTGTTGATCTTAAGGACAACACACACACCCTGTCCCACGCGGAGAAAATCTCCGACACGGCCGAGAATCGAATCTGGGACCCCATGATCGGTAATCACAAGACTGATGACCGTTTTTCACAAAGAAGTGAACTTCAGTTTACTTTTTAGCTATGCTAGGCTATTAACTGAATCTATGTCCGCACTTCAATATTCTTTCCAGAGTAGTACTTCGTTTCTCAATTTTTGTCTAACCATAATTTAGTAGCATTAACATCTTCCGACCTTTTCCAAGTTTACCTTCCTCTATTGTGATTCCCCACCCCAACTGCCCAACACTCCATCCTTTCCTCACAATCTCTAGCAATCTGTTTTCTCACCCGCTCTCCGACTGGACTGTAGTATGAAAGCCATCAATTATCGCATAATTCTGCTGAATGTTTTGAAGTATGATTCACTGCTGATCTCTCTGGTAGGTTCTTGAGTTGAACTGTCCCATCCACGGACTTAAGGTGCTTGCTCCAACCACTATGATACGTAATGTATATTTGCTAAGTATTGGGTTCGTGTATACAATCGTAGCGTATTTCCATACGTTCTATAAACGCAACAGGTAAACATAACAGAGACTTTAGTCAACAGTAATATATAGTCTCCTCCACTATTTACACAGTCTGCCAATGCTGGGATAACTTTTCGATTCAGCGACTGTAGAAATGATGTACTTTTAAGGCGAAGAACTCGTCGAGCCATGTTCGGAGCGCATTAACATCCGGAAAGAAAGCTCCTTGAAGGTCGTTCGATAGAGAGCGGAAAAGGTGAAAATCTTAGGGCGCAAGGTCAGGTGAATAAGGTGGGTGCGAAACGACTTCCCAACCCAACTGCTCTATACTAATTTATGCCAGTCTAGCGGAATGCGGGAGGGTGTTATCGTGGAGTTGCATCACTTCACTCAGTCTTCCTGGATGTTGTTCCTGGACTGCCTCTGCAGGACGTCTCAGTTGACAAAAAATGTCAGCGGTGATGGTTACACCTAGGGGAAACAATTCAGTGTGCAGCACACCGTCGTTGCTCCTCCATATACAGGGTTATTACAAATGATTGAAGCGATTTCACAGCTCTACAATAACTTTATTATTTGAGAAATTTTCACACTGCTTTGCACACACATACAAAAACTCAAAAAGTTTTTTTAGGCATTCACAAATGTTCGATATGTGCCCCTTTAGTGATTCGGCAGACATCAAGCCGATAATCAAGTTTCTCCCACACTCGGCGCAGCATGTCCCCATCAATGAGTTCGAAAGCATCGTTGATGCGAGCTCGCAGTTCTGGCACGTTTCTTGGTAGAGGAGGTTTAAACACTGAATCTTTCACATAACCCCACAGAACGAAATCGCATGGGGTTAAGTCGGGAGAGTGTGGAGGCCATGATATGAATTGCTGATTATGATCTCCACCACGACCGATCCATCGGTTTTCCAACCTCCTGTTTAAGAAATGCCGAACATCATGATGGAAGTACGGTGGAGCACCATCCTGTTGAAAGATGAAGTCGGCGCTGTCGGTCTCCAGTTGTGGCATGAGCCAATTTTCCAGCATGTCCAGATGCACGTGTCCTGTAACGTTTTTTTCGCAGAAGAAAAAGGGGCTGTAAACTTTAAACCGTGAGATTGCACAAAACACGTTAACTTTTGGTGAATTGTGAATTTGCTGCACGAATGCGTGAGGATTCTCTACCACCCAGATTCGCACATTGTGTCTGTTCACTTCACCATTAAGAAAAAATGTTGCTTCATCACTGAATACAAGTTTCGCACTGAATGCATCCTCTTCCATGAGCTGTTGCAACCGCGCCGAAAATTCAAAGCGTTTGACTTTGTCATCGGGTGTCAGGGCTTGTAGCAATTGCAAACGGTAAGGCTTCTGCTTTAGCCTTTTCCGTAAGATTTTCCAAACCGTCGGCTGTGGTACGTTTCGCTCCCTGCTTGCTTTATTCGTCGACTTCCGCGGGTTACGCGTGAAACTTGCCCGCACGCGTTCAACCGTTTCTTCGCTCACTGCAGGCCGACCCGTTGATTTCCCCTTACAGAGGCATCCAGAAGCTTTAAACTGCGCATACCATCGCCGAATGGAGTTAGCAGTTGGTGGATCTTTGTTGAACTTCGTCCTGAAGTGTCGTTGCACTGTTATGACTGACTGATGTGAGTGCATTTCAAGCACGACATACGCTTTCTCGGCTCCTGTCGCCATTTTCTCTCACTGCGCTCTCGAGCGCTCTGGCGGCAGAAACCTGAAGTGCGGCTTCACCTGAACAAAACTTTATGAGTTTTTCTACGTATCTGTAGTGTGTCGTGACCATATGTCAATGAATGGAGCTACAGCGAATTTATGAAATCGCTTCAATCATTTGTAATTGCCCTGTACTTAACGTTATCTTTTGCGGATGCGCGTAGGTCTTTGTACAGGGAGATGCTGCTTTTTTTGGACTCAAGCATTCCCTTATTTTCCTTATATTAGCATAAAGACACCATTTCTCGTCATTAGTGACTATTCTGGATAGGAATGGTCGGGGTTGTTCATGAGCCAATTGATCATGAGCAAGCAGAGATGCACGTATGGCTGCCCGCTGATTTTTATGATTTTGACTTAGAGCGTGCCGTACCCAGATATTCAATTTTTGAACCTTCCCCATTGTATGAAAATGTCGCGCGATAGTGGAATGATGACAATTCACCACATCTGCCACTTCTCGAGTACACTGACTTGGATTAATGCTTTTAAACGATCTTCATGATACCCCGAAGCTCTTCCTGAACTTTGAGAACAACTCATTTCAAATCGATCCTTCTCAAAACGAGATACCACGTTCTTGCTGTTCTGAGTTCAATGGCGCTATCCCCATACACAGCGCAAGTGTCTCTAGCTGCCTCCGCGGCTGCCACCCTTCTATTGAACTCAAACAGAGCAATCTTCCGATTTCACCTCTTGCCAATTCATTCTGCAGTGTCCACAGCTCCACTCATTGTCTCCAAATGACTAAATGGCAATATGTAAACTGAAATAGCAACAGTGAACTATAAATAAAAATGACAGTCGATAAATAAACCCATAGTAACCGGAATACCAAAATGCAAAAGAAAAACGTTACAAACTTATGCACGATCCTAATAGATATGTTGAATTTTTAACTTTACTTGAAGCATTTTTTTACTCAATAAAGCAATGAAAAATATTTGTGGAACTGAAACGATGCAGCGCCGTTTTAATTTGAATACAAAAATTAATTTAGTAATTCATCGTTAACATCAATGAAATTTGCAATCTAAATTACTCAGACATTTATGGAAACTAAAAATTATATCTTCTGTGGAAAGGCAGCCTGGAAATTGGAAATGGCTGTACTCGTGTACCGTGAGGGTAATAAAGAAATTAAAAAAGTCGGCTTCATATTTGCTGATCATTACAAGGAGAAAGAAAGTGAGTAAGAACTTGCTTCTCAATACAAGTAATCGGTCTTGAAGGAACATTCTTTTGTTGTACCAATTACATCACTACCGAGCTATGTCTGATCCTTGACGGTTGACTGGAAATTACAGCGAAAACAACAAACTGACTCACCATTCACCCCAGCTGATTTTATGATACCACCAAATGCAATGTCGGAAAAAATCGCAACACCAAAAAATAATTAATGTAGACTAATGAAATTTCTGGAATATATTTGTCTAGGCAATATAACTGAGTGATTAACATCGTAAGACCACAGGTTAATGTGAGCGCGGGATAAACCATCGCAGCCGCGCGGGGTAGCCGCGCAGTCTTAGGCGCCTTGTCACGGTCCGCGCGACTCCTTCCGTCGGAGGTTCGAGTCCTCCCTCGGGCATGGGTGTGTGTGTTGTCCTTAGTGTAAGTTAGTTGAAATTAGATTAAGTAGTGTGTAAGCTTAGGGACCGATGACCTTAGCAGTTTGGTCCCATAAGATTTTACCACAAATTTCCAAAAAATAAACCATTGCAAATGTGAAATGCTTGTACGTTAATAATCGGTCTAACGGACAGAACGTTGAATGCATGCATGCAAACGTGCACTCATTGTGTTGTACAGGTGCCGGAGGTCAGTTTGTGGGCTGAAGTTCAATGCCTGTTGCATTTCATTGGTCAATACAGGGACGGATAACGCTGTTTGTGGATAACGCTTCAGTTGTCCTTCGATGACTGGAAACAGATCTGGTGATGGAGCAGGTCAAGTTAACACGTCGACACTCTGTGGAGCGTGTTGCGTTACAGCAGCGGTATGTGGACGACCGTTATCCTGTTGGAAAAGACCGCCTTGGAAAGCTGTTCATGAATAGCGGCACGATAGGTCGAATCACGAGTCAGTGGAATGCACGCTCCAGAACGTCTGGCTCGAGGCTGTCCTTGATGTAACCGATTTGCACCAGTTCGTTGTGTCACTGTAGTGCCAACTGCTGCTCAAATTGCTGCTGCAGATGCAGTACGGTACGCCAGAACCATATGGCGAACGTGATGGTCTGCCCTCTCGGCAGTGCTACGTGGCTGTCCGGAGGCCGATCTTCTTGCAACTGTACATTATCGTGACCACCGCTGCCAGCAGTATGTACAGCGGCTGCATTCCTGTCAAGCCTTTCTGAAGTATCGCATTAGGAACATCCAACTTCTCCTAGCCCTATTACACGACCTTGTCCAGACTTTAGTGAGGTGTTAATAATAGCGTTTTCGTAGCCTTAAAAGCATTCGTGACTAAAATCAACTCAGCACGTCTAGTCTCGAACGTCACTAACGCCCATTACCATTACAGCATTTATTTAAAGCAAACCTGATTTGCATCCTCATAGCTGCGCTAATAGCGCCACTTTTATGGGATTGGCGCCAGATTTGAATATACATTATCTTTCAGGTGTAGAAACACGGCTAACAGCTTTCATGTCGCACAACTCCTTCTTGGTGATGCGAATTTTTTCCGTCAGTCTATTTAAATTACGATTTTTGTCTTGATGTTGAAGCTCACTTTTTGTCCGTGTCTGATTGTGAATATGTAATAAAGAGTGACCCAGGCTATTAGAAAGTACAGTTTGTGTATAGATATTAAAAAGTGGGAACAGCAATATATGACAAACTGGAGCAAGATATTAGCTGTACAGAAAATGACTGTCACATAAACATCAGTATGCGACGATAAGAAAATAAATGATCTGACTGACAATGGCAAAACTTTATCGAAACGTGTTCGGTGTTAAGAAGAAGAATTTGTGTTTGTTCAAGACAGAACCATATTATCACAATTACAAGATGACTGGGCCACGATTCGATACAGTTACCAACCTTCTCACCCTCCATCTCTCTCCCTGAACGTAATTAAAGGTGTTCGCCGGCCGGAGAGGCCGTGCGGTTCTAGGCGCTACAGTCTGGAACCGAGCAGGTTCGAATCCTGCCTCGGGCATGGATGTGTGTGATGTCCTTAGGTCAGTTAGGTTTAATTAGTTCTAAGTTCTAGGCGACTGATGACCTCAGAAGTTAAGTCGCATAGTGCTCAGAGCCATTTTTTAAAGGTATTCCCTGCTTTTTTGATGAGAACTGTTGCATGTCGTAACCTTAACGCTTCTGCTAGCTCCCATTAAAACAAAGCCTAGCCGGTTAAGAAAAGTCTCTGTTCAGTAGACTGCAAAGCGACTGACAATGTATCGCAAACCGTCCTGGCCTACACACGCTGCGTTTTACAAGCTCTTTATCGGCTAAGTACCTGTTTGCGCGACCAGTTTGTCCAGCCTACGTGACTTGCTCACGAATGAGTTGGAGTCGAGGAGTAAGGCGTAACCCACACGAAAATGACACGGCTTGCTGTTTACTTCTGGCAAAGGACTGCCAGCAAACGTGTTCTGAAGAAGTGAGTGTTGGCTGTGCCAGCAGTACGAGCATGTTGGCCGGTGGTACTCTGAACACGACAAGACCAATGATGTTTCTCTTACGGACAGTTTAGCAACATTGTCATTTAGTTGCAGGTGAGACCTGAGAACAGTTTAGCAAAATTGTTATTTAGTTGCAGGCGAGACCCGAAATTCCCCA
The DNA here is from genome assembly GCF_023898315.1 of Schistocerca nitens. Taxonomy (NCBI): domain Eukaryota; kingdom Metazoa; phylum Arthropoda; class Insecta; order Orthoptera; family Acrididae; genus Schistocerca; species Schistocerca nitens. Next base: position 964,414,298 of record NC_064615.1, read on the forward strand.
TTCAGATTGTGTGGTTTAATTTAGCTTCAAATCTCCCACCGTGTTCAGAAAATCGTCACAGCATGCGGTTCCTGGATAACAGAACGCAGCATGTCATTCTGAATGGACAGAAGTCTTCCGAAGTAAGAGTGATTTCAGGTTTGCCGCAGGGGAATATCGTAGGACCGTTGCTATTCACAATATACATAAATGACCTCGTGGATAACATCGGAAGTTCACTGAGGCTTTTTGCGGATGATGCCGTGGTATATCGAGAGGTTGTAACAATGGAAAATTGTACTTAAATGCAGGAGGATCTGCAGCGAATTGACGCATGGTGCAGGGGATGGCAATTGAATCTCAATGTAGACAAGTGTAATGTGCTGCGAATACATAGAAAGAAAGATCCCTTATCATTTAGCTACAATACAGCAGGTCAGCAACTGGAAGCAGTTAATTCTATAAATTATCTGGGAGTAGGCATTAGGAGTGATTTAAAATGGAATGATCATATAAAGTTGATCGTCGGTAAAGCAGATGCCAGGCTGAGATTCATTGGAAGAATCCTAAGGAAATGCAATCCGAAAACAAAGGAAGTAGGTTACAGTACACTTGTTCACCCACTGCTTGAATACTGCTCACCGGTGTGGGATCCGTACCAGATAGGGTTGATAGAAGAGAGAGAGAAGATCCAACGGAGAGCAGCGCGCTTCGTTACAGAATCATTTACTAATCGCGAAAGCGTTACAGAGATGATAGATAATCTCCAGCGGAAGACTTGGCAGGAGAGACGCTCAGTAGCTCGGTACGGGCTTTTATTGAAGTTTCGAGAACATACCTTCACCGAGGAGTCAAGCAGTATATTGCTCCCTCCTACGTATATCTCGCGAAGAGACCATGGGGATAAAATCAGAAAAATTAGAGCCCACCCAGAGGCATACCGACAATCCTTCTTTCCAGGAACAATACGAGACTGGAATAGAAGGGAGAACCGATAGAGGTACTCAAGGTACCCACCGCCACACACCGTCAGGTGGCTTGCGGAGTATGGATGTAGATGTAAATGTAGATGGAAAGCATATGTTTTATTTTACCATTCGAAGGGTAGTCCTAAACTAAATTGTCACCCCTAAAACTCAATCTACGACCAAGAAACTAAAGCCATGGTGCTCGTCTTCCTCACCATATTCCTTTTCGGATGCGATACATTTTTCCTAATGATGGGTGAATAGGTGAATACCTCAGTTACAAAAGCTTGCATTCTTTCAGGAAATTCTTCATTTCGAAAATCATCTTGTCATTTTCGAAAGGCTTGCCTCACAATAATGTCTTGTTCCAGGGAAGGACCGAGTGAAGTAGTGATTAGCAAACCCGCGTCTAGCCATCCTGACTTTGGTTTTCCGTGATTTCCCTACAGCGTTTCAGGCAGATGCCGGGATGGTCCCTTGTTAAGGGCACTGCCGACTTCCTTCCGCAACCTTCCCTAACCCGATGGGTTATGACTTCGCTGTTTGGCCCCTCCCCCAAATCAACCAACCAACCAATCCAGGGAAGGAGAAAGAATTCTCTGGCATCCATGTCAGGAAATACGGGAGGTGAGACAAAATTTGATAGCACAAACAGAAGCATGTGTGACTTTATTATTTATTTATTTGCCATCATAAGTAAAGTCTGCCGTATAGTGAGTGACAAAGGCAAACCGTGCGGTCTGCTACGTAAAGAAAAAAAATACCATTATTTCATAATACATTCTCTGTTTTATGTAAATTGCAGTATAGTACATCTTGAACGACTAGAGACAGACGTTTATATTCACAGGATATGTACATTAATATGTTCTGCAGAAATGATTACCACTAGAACCATGTCGTCCCGCGGGTTCAAGTTCAACATCGATATCGCAGCACTACACCATCTGCCGGTAAAATGTGGCTGCGGCTCTCGTTGTCGCTATGAACTGAAGGTATTGGGTGACAGTGACTTGAGCACACGCGCAGAATGCATCACAGACGTATGCGCGAACCGTACCGTCAAATCAGTGACTTTGAAAGAGGGCGCATTATTGGCATGCAAGAATGTGATGTATCCATCTGGGAAATTGTTGCTCGTGTGTGACGAAGTGTTTCGGCAGTGCAACTGGTGTGCGCAGAATGGTTCACGGAAGGCCGTAGAACACGACGAGATGGTTCAGGTCGCATCCCCCCAGGGATGGCTTGCGGAGTATGGATGTAGATGTAAATGTAGATGGAAAGCACATGTTTTATTTTACCATCCGAAGGGTAGTCCTCGGCTCTGGCGCAACAGTGGTATAGTGTAACACATGGTACACTATCAGGGGTGACAGTCCGTCGCCATCTATCATGGCGTGGGTTGCGTGCGCGTCGTCCACTTCTCCGCTTACCTTTGACGAATGTGTAGAAACATGCTAGACGGCAATGGTGTATGGAACGACGTCACTGGGGACAGGAATGGCATCAGATAGTGTTTTCGGACGAATCTAGGTTTTGTTTGTTTGAAAATGATGGCCGCGTTTTGCTTTGCCGCAGACAGTGGGAGCGGCATCTCAGTGACTGCATTCGCACAAGACATACAGCGCCATTTCAAGACCTTATGGGCGGGAGTGCTATTGGGTACAACCACAAATCACAATTGGTGCGTCTCAAGGCCATTGTAATCAGTGTGAGCTACATAAATGACATCCTGCGACCCGTAGCCATATTCTTTCTGCACGGCACCCCAGACGCCATTTTTCAGCAAGACAATGCACGACCACGTGCCTTCTTGGTGTCACAGGATGTCAGCCTTTTGCCCTAGTCCACTAGATCGCCAGACTTGTCGCCAATCCAAAATGTGTGGGGTGTGGGGAAACGATGGGTACATTGCTGTGACCCAATGCCGACCACCCCAGATGAACTTCGGAACCAAGTGAATGCAGCATGGATGGCTATACCACAGGATGCCATGTGCATCTTATAAGCGTCGATGCCATGATGCATGGGACAAGTTGTCAGGTTCCATGGCGGACCCTGTTCCTGCTACGCAACAGGACACATGCCGAACTAAGGTAACTGAAACGCAAATCATTTCTACAGAGCATACTAATGTACATGTCCTGTGAAAATGAACGTCCCTTCTCTAGTCTTTCAGGGTGTTCTGTTTTTTTCTGAATGTGAGTGTATATTAGTGATTTATTTCGAGAAATGCATTATAAATTGTTTGTATGAAACTTTGGTAAAATACGGTGTCCCGGATGTGTTTCTCTGATTATAAGCATGCATAAAAAATTGTAAATTTGTGGTGAGATATTATGGGACGAAACTGCTTTGGTCATCGGTCCCTAAGCTTACACACTACTTAATCTAACTTAAACTAACTTACGCTATCGACGACACACACACCCATGCCCGAGGGAGGACTCGAACCTCTGACGGAAGGAGCCGCGCGAACCGTGACAAGACGCCCAAGACCACGCGGCTACTCCGCGCTGCTCAAACATGCACATGGCAAAAAATATGACAGCCCATATCTTTTATCTTGAACTGCAGGCAAAATATTGAAATTTTTGAGTTCATACACACAATTAATAAATTACGATGTGCGTAGCTTTCGTTGCGTGAAGGATATCCAGGCGATATTCCAATTCCACATATGTGTTGGTCAACATTTCATGACGGATGGGTGTTATGACGTCAGCAATTCTGCGGCGTAATGCTCCCGACGTCGTTCACTGATGTTTGGTAAACCTGATTCTTGACATAACTTCAAAGCAGGAAATCCAGTGGTGTTACGTCCTGTGATCGCAGAGGCCAATTGATGGAACTAATACGCCCCGATCCATCTTCCCCGAAATGTTGTGGCCTAATAGGCACGAACATTTAGCCCTTAATGTGGTGGCGCACCGTCTGATTGGTAAATTAAGTCCGCAATATCCTTAATCTGTGGCACGTAATTGCAACATATCAAATTACGTATTGGCTGTGATCGTTGTTTCACTGAAAGAAAAAGGGCCTTTGATTTTATTGTGCATAATACCGCACCACACGTTCTGCTTAGAACTGTCTCTGACCGTCTCAAACGCACCGTAGGATTTCTCGGACCGGTGTGGATGACTCTGAGCACTATGGGACTTAACATCTATGGTCATCAGTCCTCTAGAACTTAGAACTACTTAAACCAAACTAACCTAAGGACATCACACAACACCCAGTCATCACGAGGCAGAGAAAATCCCTGACCCCGCCGGGAATCGAATCCGGGAACCCGGGCGCGGGAAGCGAGAACGCTACCGCACGAGGACCGGTGTGGAATTTTCTCTAGACTTTTTTGGTGATTTTATCTCGTGGTACCAGAGGAGACATTGGGCTTTCTCCTGGTTTGAGTACATGTAAATGGTGTCCGATTCCGCTGTTCGTACGTTACTGCGCCCTGTAACAAACAAAGTAACAGTGAGTATGTATGCACACAAAAAATTGGGTATGTCGCGTGCAATTCAAGATGAAAAGTATCTATCTATCTGCCATACTTACGCCTTATGAATGTTTGTCATCATGGAAAGACTTCTGGAACAGACGGTGCATCTAGTTTCTAATTACACTTCTTATCTCTAATGCGTACTGACAGCAGCCTCTGACGTGTACGTCCAGAGCAGACAGCTTAATTCATCCATTTAATTGCACCATCCATCACTGCTTCATTGACGAGCATAAAATAAACAAATAAAATAAATCCAAACCTATATTGTGTAATGACATCTATTACCTAATTCCTAATACTCTAACAGTCACATAAAATTTGTCTCATAATCTGACCTGTCATTTTGTAAATCCCATTTATTAATGTACCACTGCGAAGATAATTATTTATTTATCCTGATAGTTAAGGCGGAAATTTTCTATGAACTGTTACATATATGTCACATCCTGTTATCTGAACGAGAAACGTGCGGACCAAGAGCAACCCTGCGTGGGCATTCCGTTTCCCACATGTCCTATGCGCTGCTTCCTCGACCTGATGTTACCTAAAAACGTATACTGAGGCGACTTTAATAATTTGCAGTTTGTTTCTTGGGGCATGCATGGAGTATCAGACCAGAGAGGTACTCTATGTCTATCCACATCCCTGAAACGCTCATCAGAATTCTATAAACCAAGCAGATTGCTAACTACACTAATGTACTTTTTTATGGTGTTCAGTTCACTTACAGATTACTACTTTTACATGAAATCACTATAGTTTTTCATTTGCCCTGTTCTTATGACATCCTACATACCCAAAGAATGATTCGATGTTCCTGTGTTAGTGTTCTGTTGTCTCGAGTGGTTCCTCTTCGTTTTGTTGGTTTTCAGCCGAACTTCTCCCCGTTCCTATCGGTCCCTGTCTTCTTTCCCCTCGGCACTCTTCCTGCGACCGCCTATCGAGGTCCTGTCATCAGAAGAAGACACCTCTAAACGTCTGCCCTATTGTACCAGTATAAGCATACGACAGTTTAGAAAGTGGGTGTGCTTTTCGATAATGGTGAATGTCGCCACGTTGTTAGAGTAGCGGTGCGGCTGTATACTGAAAGGAATCCTAATTGTGCCAAGCCCTCACGACCTGGTTTTGCAACCTTTACAAAAAATTCCAAGAACCTCCAAATGTGAAAAATAAAATGTTGTGCGTATATTACCTGATCAAGATCTTTCTTTCCTAAACCCATTCCGAACGTCAGATAACTTGCCCTCTGCTACGGGTTGGAAAAGAGCGTCTTAGCATAGATATTATATCCTTTGTTCAAAATACCTATTTCTCTGTAATTTTTTAAGCTGTTTCTTTCTCCTTTCTTGCTACTTTTCACTGCTCCTGTATCCTATTTCACAGCCAACACGTATTTGATACAGAAATCGATATTTTAGTAGCATTCCTCCATATTTCAGTAGTTACGCATTAATTTGTTCTAAACCTAGGGCCTTTTTGTTTTTTGCTTTCCTTAAAGATCCTTCAAACTCTTCTGTAATTGTGGGATCCAAGCCTTTTGTTTCCATCATCTCCTCTTCTTCTCTCATCTGAGTACCATCGCACCGAAGATTTTTGTATTGTTTCGTCCAATTCTGAATTTCTACTATATTCGTATTCACAGTGCCCCTCTCCGTGTCATTTAGCTTTATCAGCAATTTATAAGAGAAGACCATACGTCCATACACATAATGTTCTTTTTGGGTGACAAACCTATTCCACTTTCCCTGTGCATATTCCTTATTGCTGCTTTTCCTTTGTTTCGTTATCTATATTAAATTAAAATATGCTTTTTGTTTTTCTCTTAAAGCCTCTTTTATTTCTGTATTCTATATCCTTAAGCCTTTCTTATTTTTATTCATTCTACTTTTTCCCTATATTTCTGTAGCTGATCTTGTAATATAGTATTTGATGTTGTTCCCTTCTATAACTATGTCTTCTGCTGTTGGTATTTCTAACGTACATTTACTCTGCCGTCTTTGATAAAGATCTCTTATACCATAGTCCTATAGTAGTCCTGTCTTAAACTTCTCATTTTCTTTCTCATCTTTCTCCTTTGTACTGTATCTCTTCCAACTTGCTCCATATTCTCAACCTAATTAATACTCAATTATGGAGAACACAGAACAAAATAAAACACAAACTGAGGGACTTGATGAGACCCCAAACACCCAAGCATCGAAGTTGGAACCGATGGAAGCTGTTCCCGCAACTGAATCGGACGATAGATCAGTCAAAGAAATGGAAATTGTCACTGAAAATCTGGAGCTGGTCAAGATCAAATCCTTATCTGAGACGAAGAGCAGAAAATTTCTCCAAGAACAGACGGGAAAAGAAGGTAAAGAATGGCTTCTAAAAATGAAAGCTCTCAAATTTAAGACCTCTGTCTCAGAGTGAAGGCGGTAAACAGACGCCTTTTACCTCCAAGACAGGGAGTAATAGAACAAGGTAAAAGTCCAATATTTCCACTGCTGAGGATAATCAGAGCTAGAAAAAGCCGAGTCTAGAAACAGGGAAACACACCTATACCACTGCAGTCTCGGTTTTCCTGGTGGCTGTTATACAAAAGGGATATCCACTGACCATGACCTTGCAGCAGGCTGAGCTTGTTCAGATGGCTCTCTTTCATAAGACTGGGGTGGACGCAAGTCCAGCATCCAGATTCAGGAGGGTATATCTGGACAAAGGTGTTCTAATCTTTGTCTGTGGGGGATTGGAACAATGGATTGCCTTCAGGAGATGGTACCCAAGGTATCTTCGCGGTAGGGGGTGAATCTGCTGATTAAGACAGTGACTGAGCTCTTCAAGAACGCAAAGATATCAATTTCGGTACCGAAATTTCTTAAAGATATTCATCCAAAGACACTGTTTGAAGAAACATGAGCGCAGAACGAGAAGGTCTCGACAGAGGATTGGAGAGTAATCAACCAAAAACTTGTATCGGACTGCCAAACCCTTGTGCTTTGGCACCATTAGGGCAATCAAAGACATCTGAACCTACCATCGCGGCAAGTTGGCAGCTGCAAGTGTTGTACATAAATTTGCAGCACAATAAGTGAACAATTGCCGCCCTGAATCGTGTTCTGGGAAGACAGGATGTGGACGTGGTCCTGATTCAAGAACCCTATTTGTATAAAGGGGACATTTCTGGCCTCGGAGGAACTGGAGGTAAGGTAATTTGTGCTTGAAACACAGTGTTCCAGGAGGAATGCTCAATATTCAGGGATATGACAGGAACGGTGGTTCGAAGCAAAAATGTCTAGTAAACATGGGCTGTAAAATGCATACCTTAAGAGCTATGAGTGGCCAACGGCCTTGCTGCAGTAGCAACACCGATTCCTGTCAAATCACGGAAGTTAAGCGCTGTCGGGGTTGGATGAGTGACCATTTGGACATGCCGAGCGCTGTTGGCAAGTGGGGTGCACTCGGCCCTTGTGAGGCCAATTGAGGAACCACTTGACTTGGAAGTAGCGACTCCAGTGACAAAAACTGACAATGACCGGGAGAGTGGTGTGCTGACCACATGTTCCTCCATAAATGCATCCAGCGAAGTTTATCGGCCGAGGATGAGACGGCGGTCGGTCGGTATCATTGGGCCTTCAGAGGCCTGTTCGGGCGGGGAGAGAGACAGAAAGAGCTATGAATACTTGATCGGTAGGCGAGATGTGTTCCACAGTGATGAAGATGAACAAGTACTCATAGCTCTTAAGGTATGCACTTTAGAGCCTAGAATTACTGGGTATTTTTATTTATTTATTTATTTTTGGTCCATTCTATAACCTCTCAAAATATGGAAAGCAAAGACCTTGCAGTATACAAGATTTCTGTAACGAAGATGAAGAAGTGCTCACAGCTTTTAAGATATGGATTTTAGAGCCAAGTGTCTAGTAGACTTTTTTGGTTTCAGTCCCCTGAATATTGACCTTCCCTCCTTGGGCACACTGTGGAAAGAACTCCAGAACACACACTTCGTCGAAAACAGAATTTCATTCATGCCGATGGCGGAGTTTTGTTCGAGGGACTTAGTGAATTTAGGATGAAGCAGCGAAACGAAGGTAGCACGAGGGAAATTGTACTGATCTCAACTTAACTTCCTTATGAGGACAGGAGACTGGCAGATAACTATTTACAGCTGAATCAGCAACTGTTGGTTGATTGCGATGCGAATGCCCTCAACCTGGTGTGGGGAAGCAGCGACATCAACGGCAGAGGTGAATACTTTCTCGAATATTTACTCGAGAGCAACCTGGAAGCACTGAATAGGGGCAGGGAACCTATCGTCAAAAACATAAGAAGAAAAGAATGACTGCCGGCTTTGAGTTCATCTTAATGGGTAGTTAGGTCAAACAATGACATGTGGCTTTGAAGACATCCTTACTTGACCACATGTATACCATGTTTGAGGCTGAAATGCGTTCTAAACAGATCATGGCCTATACGAGTCCTGAGAAAAAAGACTGGAACTCATGTACGAAAGATCTGTACTCACACCTAACAAAAGTCAGAACTTCAATAATGAATCCAGTAGATCTTGAGGAAATGGCAGATGAAATTAAATTTGCCATAATGATCTCGTACTTAGAGACCAAGAAGTGCACAAACAGGAAAGAACCTTGGTAGAAGAATAACCTAGAATTGCAAAGGAAGCAAATAAGAAGACAGATGAACGTCACAAAGAAGGAATGACAATGGGTAAATCATCTGGAGGCCCTTGCCAAATACAACTTGTGATTAAGCAAGCGAAACTATCATCTAGAAAGATATTTTGTGAGGAGGTGGAAGTTGCGGCTACGTGAAACCGGAATTCATACAATCCTCACTAGAATACCAACCAACCCAGGAGACACTCTAAGGGAGGTCGATAGTCATTATACAGAGATGGCGCGTGAGATGCTTGATGTGCTCCTCAAGTCTCACGTCCCTCAATGCACTCTGGCAAATAACACAGGCGAAGATTCAGTCTTTGGGAGATACCAGTTTACAGGAAACCAAAGAGAGAACTGGGAATCTGCCAGAGAATTTGTTTATTTCAAAACAATCCGGTGGGCAGTGGGAACATTTCAAACGTTCAAGTCACCAGGCCCTGATAGAATCTCTCCAAGTAACAGATCCTGTCAAGGATTTTATCAATGCCTCTCTCGAATCCCCGATTAGAGCAGCAGAAGAGCACAGCATTAAGACCACCATATGAAGGAGGATAAAGGCCATGATGAACGAAAGAAAGGTAGAAGCCATCACGCTGAATGAGAAAATGACGATTAACACCACCACAAGGTGTCCACAATGAGGGGTTCTATCCCCACTATTGTAGACTCTAGTAGTGAACAAACTTATCGAAAACTTAAATACTAGAAGTTACTTTTGCCGAGGAGAATGTGCAGAGGAGCTACAATGATCGTGGCATCTGCATTCGCCTAGACCGCCAAGTAGCTCTGAAATCTCTATCAGTCCTGCAACGAGATCAAAAATTGTAGCACAGTGTCGTTACCACTTGGGAGAGTATTGGGGAAAGCAACAGGGTAAACATGCTGGGGGTCCGTGGTCACTCAGGAATCAGTGACAATGAACAAGCTGATAGGCCGGCCAGAACAGATGCAACACCTCCAATTGTTGAATCAGAACCTGTCATAACCATCACTAACGCGATAGTAAGAACAAAACTACGTAGGTGAATTAGGGGAGAGCATGTGGACACCACGCCCGGGTTCCCGGGTTCGATTCCCGGCGGGGTCAGGGATTTTCTCTGCCTCGTGATGGCTGGGTGTTGTGTGATGTCCTTAGGTTAGTTAGGTTTAAGTAGTTCTAAGTTCTAGGGGACTGATGACCATAGATCTTAAGTCCCATAGTGCTCAGAGCCATTTTTTTTTTACACCATTCGCTAACATTTGGAACACGTCTCACACTTTCACTTGTGATAACAGTAGACGCAGACAGAGCCATTTGAACCATTTTAGCATGTGGACAAAAATCCAAAATCATAAACATGGGAAGTTGATGACGCCAAAGCCATGTTTCGAGAAAAGTTCTGTAATCCTGGATGGATTTGAACAGGAAATAGATGGAACTCATGCAGGACTGTTGAATGGTCATGGAAGCTTCAAGAAACACCTACAAACGATGGTATAAAGAAAGAAGTCCCTAGGTGAAGACTGTGCGGTGAGGGGGATGAGACTACACCACATTTACTCTTTCAATTTGAAGCGTTGGAGCACAAAAGACACAGAATATTTGGGTCATTAATTCGTGAAGAACTTATGTCTAATAAATAACTAGTGGGAGCTTTTTTTTAAGACTTGAGTAGATTTTTTGTACTTGTAACACTTGAAAATGGCCTACAGCCGATATCTAGATTGTGGAATAAAACCTGTTGTACAGTCAAATGGCGGTTATATCTTTCAGAAAGTTTCATATGACTGTGACTTCACACCAAAATAAAATCATTAATTAGTGAAAGGCCGCCTACTCTTCTTTAAAGGTACTGGGTGGCTTTGCTTGTATTACAGGGAGACAAACTGCACAATATGCTAAGTTTCAGTGTTCGCAACGTTGGACTAAGACTACTGTTGTTTTGTCTCCCTTTGTATCCAATCAATCAATCAATCAATCAATTCCTGGTCACACGTCTTGGATTCTGATGTTATAGAGCTGTGCCACGATTCCATGGTCAGCCATCTTGGATTTTGCCTTCATAGGGCCGCACCAGCATCCCTGGTCAGCCATTTTGTATTATCAACCAACAGGTCAATGAACTTGGATTTGCCCGCATCTCGTGGTCGTGCGGTAGCGTTCTCGCTTCCCACGCCCGGGTTCCCGGGTTCGATTCCCGGCGGGGTCAGGGATTTTCTCTGCCTCGTGATGGCTGGGTGTTGTGTGCTGTCCTTAGGTTAGTTAGGTTTAAGTAGTTCTAAGTTCTAGGGGACTTATGACCACAGCAGTTGAGTCCCATAGTGCTCAGAGCCATTTGAACCATTTGAACTTGGATTTCCCACCATTTAATACTGGACTAGGTCTGCCATTTGGGATTTTGTTATTTTACACATAGGAAAAATTGGAGTTTTAAAAACTTCTGGCCATTTTTAAATTTACGACCAATTTTTGAATTTTCACCATTTTATACATGGGCGAATTGATATACGTGAGATGGATTGCGGGAGGGGGGAAAACTGACAACAGGCCATGACGCTATAGGGAGGGGGGAAATCTGGTAACAATGTAGGCTGCGCCAAAGCTGTCTAAATTATACTACTAACTTCAACTATACATATCACTTGCAACACATACAGGCCTTATTACCAGCGGAATTGCTTCTGTGACGATGGTTTCGTCGCTGGTTCGTCGCACAGGCCACCATGGTGCTGGGATTTATGTCATCCATCCTGTTCTCAGATGATTTTTACCCTCTTGAGGGGCAGTATCGTCAACCTTCAGAAAACCCTTCTGTGAGCTACAGAGAATCGCCTTGGTATGGTGGCAGTGAACCATCAGTATCGATTCAGGCTCAATGTGTGGGTGAGGATTATTGGCTACAGTGTTGACGAGCTTCACCCTTGCAAGCGCTTCATAGACGAGGCGTATCTGCACTTCCTTCAGGTGCCCCTACCTCCTTTGATGGAAGATGTGCTTTTGTGGTACGAAGGATTATGGTGCTCCAGCTCATTCCTTCTTAAGTATGGAGCTTTTTATTTATTCGTATGGCTTACATGTTCTTTTTAATTAAGGACTTTATATATAGAAGGTTAAATATACACAAAAATATATATAGTATAAACAAGCAAACAAAACAATCCAGAGAAAATATTATAACTTAATATATAGGTCTTTTAACCATTCTACAGCCGTTTGTGTCAACAAAAGCAGCCTGCTGAGTCCACCAGGAAATATTCGTAGTACACACTCTTCAACCGGGTGCTGCAGAATTTGTACAGGGTCATCCTAGTCACATGCTGGACCATTCATACCAACAGGCAGCGTGTGTTCCATGCCCTGCGCGGAATCGATACAGGGGTGTCCATAGTTTTTTTGAAAGACCAAATCCACTCACACGTTTGTTACTGACAGTTTTAAGATGAGACTTAGTCGAATGAAACTTTTGCCTGACTTCTTCCCATTCTTGACAAACGTCGTATACAAGAGGCACATCTTACGTTGGCCAGGGTGGTTTTCTAGATTTGACTCTGCTGGCAGCTGTATTCTGTAGTACAGGAGTGAGTTCTGATGACTGAAACACTTTTGGAACTCTCTAATTGCAGCTGGGGGACAAGGAAGAAGCTTCCCCGAAGAATGTCCTAAACATCATTATCACACTGAGGCTTCCACTGGGCAACAGTTGTTCCCCGGCCAATCCTTTCAACTGGTGCTGCAATACAGCAAACATCGTCACTACAACATCAAATTCAAATGGTCTTCCTCAAGACCACAAAATTCTGACAGTGGGTACAACCTTGGAGATCTATGGCTTGAATATCAAAGGAATTTCTAAATCTCTAAAACATAAGTGTAGAGCTAAAATAAAGTATGGACAGAACATTCCCACTTGCCTGTTATGCTCTCCTGTATGCTTTCAGTCATACAGGGTCCTGTCACAATCATGTCACCACCACCCATGCATGATGTCAACGTGCAATAACCACAGGTGGCAGCTGGCAGCACTAGCAGTGGAAGGTATATAAAGTGTGTTATGGGAGCTTGGATAACAGCGCAGCTGCTGTTGACATAATGCGGAAATGGAGCAATTTATCTGATGTCCAAAAAGGCTTGATCAGTGGCTTTCAGGTCAAAAGTGGAAGTATTTCTGGAACGGCTAAGTTTGTAACTTCTGCCGTGGTTAAAGTATGCCGTGCATGGCAAAATTATGCTATTCAAAAATGACGCCGAGGCAACTGTGGGGCACACCGGGCCATAGATGACAGGGGTTGGTTGGTTGGTTGTTTGGGGGAAGAGACCAAACAGCGAGGTTATCGGTCTCATAGGGTTAGGGAAGGATGGGGAAGGAAGTCGGCCGTGCCCTTTCAAAGGAATCATCCCGGCATTTGCCTGGAGCGATTTAGGGAAATCACGGAAAACCTAAATCAGGATGGTCGGACGCGGGATTGAACCGTCGTCCTTCCGAATGCGAGTCAAGTGTGCTAACCACTGCGCCACCTCGCTCGGTGATGACAGGGGTGAACGAAGGTTATGGAGATGTATTTGTGCGAATAGATGTGCAATTGACCACCTAGATGAACCAAGGGGCACCAATACTGTCTCCTCAGCGACTGCAGCAGGCGCCTGGTTCATACACCCAAGCTGACTTATGTTCGTTGGCGACGTTGGCTGGAATTGCCCACCAATACTTCAATTGGACGTCCACTGAGTGGCGACAGGTGGCCTTTTCAGAGCAATCACGTTTTATGCTCCATCGGGCAGAAAGAAAACACACTGCAACAATCGTTGGAAGGGTCCAGACCAGAGGAAGTGGCGTTTTGGTCTGGGGAATGTTTTCGTGACATTTCGTGGGTGACCTCGTCATTTTGGAAGACACAATGGATCAATACAAGTGTGCATCTACCCTCAGGAACTATGCCCACCCGTACATCCAATCTGTTTTCCCTCGGCACGATGGCATCTGCCATCAGGACAATGCAACGTGTCACACAGCTCGCAGTGTACGTGTGTGATTCAAAGATCACCAGGATGAGTTTACCGTACTCCCCTTGTAAGCAAACTGCACGGGTTTAAACGCAGTTGAGAATCTGTGGGACCACCTCGATCAGATTATTCGCGCCATGGATCCTCAAATGAGAAACCGAGTGCATCTGGCCACGGTACTAGAGTGAGAACCGAAGTGCCTCTCTTCCTTCATGTCTCGCAGCGTCAGTGCTGCAAAAGGTGCGTGGTTATTCAGGTTTTCAATAAGTGGTTACGTTAGTGTGACTGAACAGTGTAGAAACGTACTCAGTCAAAGACCTCTTACCTCTAGTTTCTTGTGGACACGCTTCTGGTCATAGTCCACATGACCTTTTTTTCTCGTTATCCTCTCAGGGACCATCTCCTGCAGTTTGTCCGTATTTAGCAAAATCGCTCTGTAGAAGCCAAACTAAATTTATACTGGTGGAAGAAAGGGAAGAAAAAGTAACGAAGGACGTGCGACTCTTACTAGGTGCAGATACTAATAACGATATAGACCCGAATTCCAGACATTTGCCTTTCGCGAGCAAGCGCTCCACCGACTGAGCTGCCTAAGCACGACTCATGACCCGTCCTCATAGCTTTAATTCTGCCCGTAACTCGTCTCCTACCTTCCAAACTTCACAGAAGCTCTCCTGCGAACCCTGCAGAATTCTTCCAGGAGTGTTAGTTCTGCAAGGTTCGCAGGAGAGCTTCTGTGAAGTTTGGAAGGTAGGAGACGAGTTACGGGCAGAATTAAAGCTATGAGGACGGGTCGTGGGTCGCATGCAAAAGGCAAATGTTCCGAGTTCGAGTCTCTGTCCGGCACACAGTTTTAATCTGCCAGGAAGTTTCATATCAGCGCACACTTCGCTATAGAGTGAGAATTTCATTCTGGAATTATTTAAATGCTTATTGTTTATTAATTCATTACTATATAAATAATTACCTGATAAAATCAACGAGTACTGAAATGTGCTGATATAAGAAATCATAAAAGCAGGGCAGAAAAGTATTAGATGTGCAAAAAAGCAGTGGGTTATGCGGGGCTTGATTTACATGAAGAAGGAGAGAAGAAAATACAAAAACAAGAACAATGAAGAAACAAGAAAAAAGTGCTGCTGAATAACGAACTGCATAGAGAAACAGAGCAGGCTAGAAAAGGTGGCTAACTGAGAAATGCAACGCAACTGAACAACTGAGAGGAATGAGATATTAGTTTCGCTGTAAAACAGAATCAGGAGTACAGCTTGGGGTCAAAACAGACCAAGAAGTCAAAGTATGGAAATTTTCAGTAAAGACGAAAATGTAATGTATAAAGATCACGAGGACGTCCTCCAGAGAGGGGAAAACTATTTTAAAGGCTGATATGAAGCGATATGACAGTGATCGCCAACCAACAACTCTGGAACAATATGGATGATTATGACAACGGAACACCATTCATCGGTTTTTAATTGCCATGAGGCCTAGACCGCATAAAAAGCGGCAATGACTTCGGTTTTTAGTTGTCCTGAGGCGAAAATCTGCATAAAAGCTATAACGAAATCGATTTGTAACTGACCTGAGTCAAAAACCCTAACAAAAAGCAACAATGAAACCGCTTTTTAACTTTCGTGATACTCGCACAAGACGTGTTCGATAGGCTGTCGACCGTTTTCCGCCACAAGTTGAAATCGATAAACAGCAAGATCCACAACAGATAACAGTGTCGCAAGGGGTCACGTTCAGAATGCATTGGGTAACGCCTGTCTTCAGTTCATGTGTGTCCGCAATCGGAGCACTGGACACAGCATGTTTCAAACGACCGCACAGCCAGAAGTCACGCGGATTAATATCAGCTTAGCTGGACGGATGTTGTGAAATAACGGCTGATAGTTCTACCATTAGCAAAATGCCTCTGCACCAGCGGCTTCACTGACTGTACAATGTCCAGAGGAGCGCCATCTTGTCAAAGTGATCCAACCCACACATCCACACTGTTGAAGGGTTGGAATGACGTTGGTGCGCAAAGACACTCTTAGCGTGCACCAGTGACAGTACAGGTAACAGGTCCCACGGGACTCATCTCCTCGAAAAAATATGACCCAACGACAAACGATGCCGTCAGTCCGTACCACACAGTTACGTTTGCAGAGTGAAGCGGTACCAGCTGATGCGTGAACGGATTTTCCGTTCTGTGTATTGATATGTCGTTGGAGATGGAAATGGGTTTCGTCTGGCCACAGAATGTTCCACGGCCATTCAGTATACATTTACACGTGAGTGAGAAACTCTAGAGCATACATCTGTGTTACTGACAGGTCATCATGAAGCAGCTCCTGACACACATAATTTTTTATGGATAGCAATGCAGGATGTTTCGTAGAATTTCATGCCCCGTGCTTAGAGGCATGTCTAATGTTCGGGTAATTCCCCGTCGCCCATTTAGGATCAAAGAAACGTAACTGCAAAAACTGTGTTTTGAGATGATTCTATTTAAAGGGTTTGTCCAAAAAACTGAGTACTTTTTAATAGTTTTTCACAAACCTTTCTATCGTAAATAAAAAGCATACTTCATTGACTGTTGTTTTCTTGTAGGTGTTACATATTCTAGTCACTCGGTGGACACTAATGGAATATTTTATGAAATTATGCACGTAGTTACGTTTGTCCGATCCTTAACTAAATGGCTGCTCCTGTATAACATACGAACGTCAAACAAATAATATGCGGCTTGAAGCAATATTATTATATGAAATGTTACTGCAGTTGTGTTAATAATGTCTCTATAAATACGGATTACACGGAATAAGCTATGAGAATGTGTGTCAGTGCTATTCAATGAGTATTATAAGCAAGAGAACTGTTTCTCAGGACGTTTATTATCAGTCTATGATAGAGAATACATAAAAGCCATTGTTATTTTCACTTTGCATTATTTGTCTGCGGTAAAATTGAACTTATAATAAATAATTTACAGGTAAGAGAAATAATATTCTTGTTTTTTTAATCTTCACATAACGAACATAGGAAAAATCATTTTAACGAAAAACAGTCTCCCTCACACCTGTTTTTCTGGTTATGGATTACTGTTTCAAAAATAATGCAACACAGACATTTAAACGAGCCAGAATTAGTGGCTTACATGAAATAACTAAGGTGGTGAACTAGCAACAACAATGAAGGAGGCAGAAACCAGAAAATGAACATTAAGTCTATTCATATGATTCTTCCACGTTTTCTCATTTTCTAAATCGTTAACAGTATTCAGCCCTTGATATAATGTGTGATACCTAGGAGGTATAATACCCTTATTACATAAATCTATAAGATCTCTTTTCTTTTCTTTACTTACGCGGAGAGGGCTGTCATATGCTGGGCACAGAGTATTGTCTTCAGGTACTGAATTCGATGAATTTCGTAGGCTAGGTCTTTTCTTGGTGTGCAGAACTCGAAAGTCACAACCATCGTAGGAATACTTGCAAAACATTATGTCAGGCTGTTATTTCCTACATTGCATCCAAACAATCTTAAGCCATTTCACAGTTCTTTATTCTCAGCAGTTTTCCTATTCCGAATTATTTTTTTGTAAACCTCGTTGGAATCTAAAATTTGAGTGTTATCCATTTCTGTCAGTCTGTATTTGTTGGAGGTCATTCTTACAATTGTATACCAGCCAATGGGATCAAAAACATCCACATGTTCACTTTTTCTTTCGATGCTCGCATGCCCTGAGTTTACTTCCATTTGAGAATGACCAGGCTCATAAAAGCATGGGTCGCCAGTTGGGGTGTCCATTGTATTCACACCATGCAAACACAAAGTCCTCATGTTGGCATTTCTGTTCTGGTCCCCCACATTGATCAGAAAACAAGGTTATCGTTTTCCTTGTGCATGACTTTTCAAAAAATCCCGCAGACATGAAGCCAGCTCTGTGGACCCCCTTTTTGCTGTTGTCTCGTCCCACATCTACCAATCTGTTTTGTTTTCTCCTACATTAAGAGCTGTGAGATTGTACACGGAGAGTCTTCTTTTATAGAATACTGCCTTTGCATTCACTTTAGGGCAGTAAAGCACAGCTTGTCAGTCAAATTCCGCTAGCAAAGATTTGCCTTTTCTTGCACTGTCTTTCTTAATGTTCTTAAATTGCCTTGCCATTTCTTTCCTTTTCAAATGCTCTTCCTTTTCCCTTTTAAAATCTTTGTCTTCCTGCTCCTCAGCTGAAATGTATGAACTTTAAACATTTAACACACGTACCTTTTCGTGGCCTGTGGAATTTCAGATTAAAATCCTTTGTGAATATTTCCTATATAGCCATAATTTCAAAACCGTCTTTCCATCCTCATAGCATTGTTCCCGATATAACTCATACATTATCTTCATATTCATATCGGCAGGTAAATAGTCTGCTGTACATTATTTTCTCTTGTAACGGTAAGGAAGGGTAGGAAAATGGCTCTGAGCACTATGGGACTCAACTGCTGTGGTCATCAGTCCCCTAGAACTTAGAACTACTTAAACCTAACTAACCTAAGGACATCACACACAGCCATGCCCGAGGCAGGATTCGAACCTGCGACCGTAGCAGTCGCACGGTTCCGGACTGCGCGCCTAGAACCGCGAGACCACCGCGGCCGGCCGAAGGGTAGGAAAAATCTTAATATATTTCCTTATAGCCTTTTCACTTTTTCTGTTCTTTTTACACCTGGCTCATGGCATCCTCTTTGCTCTTTCTCAATTACAGGATGTTCATCTCTTTTTCTAACAGTATTTCTTACATAGATTTCAGAAATGTCAAATGTCTTGAGGAAAAACTGCATACACACTTGAATCTTATCAGACCACTTTATTGGATAGAATTTCTTGGTCCTCTTCCTTCGTGAGTTATCCGATTTTGTCCTCAAACTTTGTTTCTCTTCTCCTTCGACTAACTTATTTAGGTACTGCCTTTGTAGCTCAAGTGATTCAAGATCCCAGTAGACTCTATGGATACTTTGTCTGTCTTGCTCAGTACATTTACTGCTGCACTGCCATGGCCATTTAGAGCAATCTTTTGGCTTCACGTTTCTTGCCAGAACTTCGGAATTCTTCATAGAAATATATGCCCTACCAAGCTGTCGATTGGTTTCTCTCTGATTTTTTTCCATTTCTCTTTAACAGCTACCCTTTTTTGTTTTCTTGTTTTATTGCTATTCTCAATACCAGCATTTTCATCTGCAATTTCCCCGTCCTGATTATGATGATTTACTTGCGCACTAGTTGCATCCTCAGCAGTTTTTGTGACATTCTTTACTAGGATGTTCCATGTTCAACACTGCTGTCTGTAACAATAACATAACAGGTATTCAGAAGAAGAGAAAAGAAAATTAACTAGTGTCTAGTAAATTTTTGGCAATTCACCAGAATCTGTAGTGTTTTCCGGTTCATAGGAAGGATCATCATCTGTATCTGAACCAACGAATGTCCTGAGCATCTCCACATCACGTTCTTCCTCACCTATGAATATAAACAATAATAATATTGACAACAGCAGTAATAGCAATAGCAATACTAATTATTACTATAGTACTTACTACCGAAATATATACACTAAGAAACAGGTTCTAATACGTACAAAATTCGATTAAATTCTGCTCCTCCTCCAGGCACATCTTCACCGCCCTCCTTCCTCTGGACTCCATAGCGCTCCTACTTGCTTGCAAACCCATTCACAATTGAAGGAATATTTATCTTCCTTGCCAGGAAGTCGCATTTCATTGTTGTCACAGAGCGACGGCGCAATGCGTCTAAAGAGAAGGAGCGGGAAAACCAACTTCTAACAGTTCTGTTAGTATCAGAGAAACGTAAGAACTGTTCCGTTTCACAAGTTAACACTGCGTCCTGTGGTCTAAAAACGGACCAGCTCTTCCGTCTGTCTGATTCTTACCATTTTTTTGTAAAATGTAGATACGTTGACAACTAAAACGGAAACCACATAAGACAGAGTTACGCTAGGTCTTGATTCCGACCGAGTACCTTATGGTACTAGCGACTCAAAAGTGGCAAAAATGTAGTTACGTCTGTCTGGTCCTAAATGGGCGCCGTGTACCACCAACGCTCCTGCAATGTAGTGGCCCTCCTGCAATGTCGTTGTACACCTTCTGCTGACGTCTGAGTAATTGTTTTCTCTGGCTGCCACATTGCACTTCAAAAGAACCTGTCTTTTCGAGTTTCGTAATCATTTTCTACGAGGCCTTTGGCAATCAACGGACCAGCGCTTGTATTCATACCCTTGAGAGTTTGGAACGTCTCCTGGGTTACTGGCGCTCAGTCACCGTTCTTGTAAAAGAGCTTTACCAGCAGCGCGCGATCCTGCAATGAGACAGAGGTGCCGAGCGTCTCAGAGGCAAACTGAGGAACAGCCGTGTATCGCGCGTCTTTCATTTTGAATGTTCTACAGCTTACAGCACCATCTAGTAGTAAAATTTATGTTTTTTTTTTTGTTTCCGTAACGTTTCCCCCTTTTTCGAGAATATTCCGTACAAATTTGACGTCATTCTGAGCAGTGGTTCATGTTTTACAAGTTTTGAAACTGGAACTTTAATTATAGTCGTCCTGTATATGATAGTGGTAAATGGCCAGAAGTCTTTCTGACGAAGGTAATGATTCCAGTCCCAAAGAAACAGAAGACCAAGAAATGTAGCTGAGAACAGGACAATCAATTTCATTCCACATGCAGCTAAACTTGCGTTAAGAATCATTAATAAAAGGTAACGGAGGAGATTTTGCCTGAGGAGCAGATAGGTCTTAGACGGAATACAGACACAAGTGATGCAACAGGACTCTTGCGAATTTTGGTTGAGAAGTCTGCTGAAAAGGGAAGAGGTTGAAAGATAACTCCGGTGGAACTATTTAATTATTGAGAATGTTGGCAAAATTTAGTGTACTAACAACTTTTATTTTTTCAAACTAGACATGAATTATGCTGAACAAGTTATAGATTGAATTCCCTGAACAACTAACAGGTTATTTACCACTCCACCAGGTGGATCCTGGTTGGCAAAGACAGTTTAACTAGGTGACCAGTAAGTCAAGTACTCTGGCCCTAAAAATGTGGATAACGCAAGCTGAATTGATCTGACACTGAGCAGACTTTTATTGATCAAATCTACTGAAGTTTCTCTACATAGGTGCAGCTGAGAGCAAGTGGCGATTGAGATCTGTACGCCCTGACAATGCCACAGCGGCAGTACGTTACCCTGTTTGCTTCGTGCAGCGACGTGACTTGCAGCTGGCGAGATGTGCGCGGCGGAGGTGAGACGGGGATGCGGCACCTGTGAATCGATCGCGGCCACGAAAGAAATGCAAAAATCTCACGGTCTAGCGATCAGGCAGACGGATCGCAAATTACTCTCTACCAGAGCCCAGAAATCACGGTAGATTTCAGTCTGTGACACACCTGTTCGCGGAACGTACCAAGGACAAATTTGGCTCATTTATTCGACAGAGCACACAAGAATACCAAACTTCAAGACTGGTAAACCAAAAATGAGTAAGCGTGCGCTCAGCAAACGAGTAGTCCGAGACGTTTGAAGTCACACTGTCGGTACAGTAAGAACTTCACCACAGGCTACCCAGTCTAAACTACTCGCAAGTGAAGTCAGTCTCAGGACAGGTCCCAAATACCAACCACACAAGCCAGAGCTACGACCAGAAGTGCTTACCAGACCAACGTTCCGCATCTGAGTGCTTTGCGCCTCTCCAGAAAAAAAAATCCGTTTTTTCCACAAAGTACACGAACGACATCGCCTTCACCCTGTCTTGAGCCAATCACAGGGCTCTACAGGCGCTAAATCTCCCCTCCCACACGACAGCACAAACTCATGTCAAACCAGGCCAAGAGTTAAGAAACATGCGTCTCTGGAAAAAAAAAGAAACCGCCAGTTACTGGATTTTTTAAGTTCTCGCTGAGGGGGAAGTGATAATTTTTTCCAAAGTAGTGTCTCTCCTCATGGCAACAAGCAAACAGATACAATCTCAAATATCTTTATCTAAATTGCCTGTGCCTTGGAGCTTATTAGTCCTAGCTATGAGGTGTAATAAAGATTCTATCTCTAAACATTTCTCTGATGCTAGACTTTTCTTATACAACCAAGGCAGCCGAGGGAAGTGGTTCACTGGCTTATTTGCACTATCAGCGAACACAAAAACATGTGAATTTTTACTGTGTGTGGCACTGCATGGAACGCCCAGTTTATGACTCCACTGTGTAGATTTGTTCCTTTAGACTGTCACCCCAGCCTAGGCTTCTGCTGGCGCCACGGCAGGTAGCATGGCATTGTTGTGCTGGAGTCCTGTCTCAATGAGGGGCTGCCATGTCTACCCTGTACGGCTGTGGGCCTGTCCAGCAAGATTTAGTAAGGGGCGGGCTCACTGGCAATTGCTTTCAACTCCCGACAAGCCATTTCTACGAGCTAAGAATCATAAAAATACCTCATGCTTTTAGCACCCTACCAGGCTCCGCCAATGTCTGCTCAGGCCGTTAGCTTCCTGGAGTCTCGCTCAAGGTGTGTCAGGTTGTAACAAAATCTATAATAATCTTCCGTATATGTGAAAAATAGGTGAGAGAGAAACTTGTCCTCTCTCAAGTCTATATACAGACATGGAGAAGGCATTTTGTAATGTGTCTTGCAATAAGCTTGTGGCTATAATAAGGGTAGGAAAATGGACTAAAAGACTAGACGACTTACAAACTCATTATATCTCAATCAAAAAGTGTCACTGAGAGCGAGGGGAGAAAATACCTACTGGACAAGACTAGGAAAAGGAGTCTGGCAAGATTATTGTCTGTCTCCCACACTTTTCCATCTATACTTAGAAAGTTCTCACGATCTTTGACCACTAGATGACAAGGGAGGATGATGAATATGGAGTTAGAAGTTGTCAGCTGACATGGGTCTAGGGTGGCACACGAAAAACCGGCTCTGAGTACTAGAATGGTCTTTGTCGACCGCCAGTTGTCATCTGCTGTTTCGAAGTAGTTGCGACTCCGTTTTGTTTTGTCAGTATTCCTTTATTATCTGATTATTACATATATAGCTGTTTGTTGTTGTATCTGCTCGTGGCGGGCAACAATTCGTGCTTAATTGTCGAGCAATTCTACTCAGGACCAGTTTTTCGTGTGGTACCCTTTAGCAACAAATGAAAAATAATTACAGGCTAGAGTAGATGCCTTTGAAGTTAAAGGAAAGAGTTATGGAATGAAAATCATACAAAGAACTAAGAGCAAAAAAAAGAGTAAATCGGCAAATATTAGAACATGTGCAAAGCTTTAAATCCCTAGAAAGCGACAGAAAGAGCAGCACATATCTTAAACGCCGATAGTAATGGCGAAATTCTATAAGAAAAGGAGAGTTTACTGCAGATTTATGGAGAAAGATTTGACAAAGAGACTAATAAAATATTTTGTATGGAGTGTCCTGCTGCACGGAACTGAAATTTGGATAATAGGGGAGAAAGAACAAGGTTGGAGGCTTTTACGGTGTGGACATGGTGGAGGTTGGAAACAATAAGTGGCATTGGTAGAGTAAAAGATTAGGAGGTTGGTTGGGGGAAGGAGACCAGACAGCGTGGTCATCGGTCTCATCGGATTAGGGAAGGATTGGGAAGGAAGTCGGCCGTGCCCTTTCAGAGAAACCATCCCGGCATTTGCCTGGAGTGATTTAGGGAAATCACGGAAAACCTAAATCCGGATGGCCGGACGCGGGATTGAACCGTCGTCCTCCCGAATGCGAGTCCAGTGTCTAACCACTGCGCCACCCCGCTCGGTGATTAGGAGGTACTGAGAAGAGTGAGATAGCGCGTGACTCCATGTATCCGTGCCCAAATGATCCTCGTGCACTGTTATGGTATCCCTTCGTGTTGTCAGATTCACATAATAACATTTCTGACCTCCGTAGTGGTGTACAATTGTTTTCCGGCTCGGTCTCTGACATGTTGCGTGTTATCGACTTAGCGTGTTCTATTACGCGTTTCGCCGCGGCAGGAGCATATTCCTGCTGCATTCAACCATGTGCAGGGGGAGTGTCCTTATATTGCGGTTCGAAGAGTCGCAAAACATTTTCTTCACTTCTGTGATGCTCTCGATGGCGCTCTACCGGACAAGATTGCGTTTGCAATTGCGCGACCCGCTCATGTGCATGCCGAACGTCGTCAGCCAACTCGTTTTGTTGCGCGGCGACTCGGGTCTGCTGATCTTTAACTTCAGAGATTTCGGCCTGTTTGACTTCTATCTGTTCGATTCGCTTCGCAGCCTCACTCATTTTTTCCTGTGTTTCTTGAACTTTTTTTGCCTTGCTTTTGGAGAGTTGCAAGTGCCTTTTTTGTCTTATACACCTCAGTTCTTGCCAGTTTAACTTGTTCTTTGGCCACTGATGCGTCCTTTCGTGCTATTTACGCTACCAATCGCGCTGTTTTGGCATCGCGCTTCGCCTGGTCCGCGACCTCACGCGTTTCTGCTGTCGTTTTCTTGACATTCTCTAGCTCTTCTTGGATTCAACGAGGACCTGTAAATTACAAGAAAATACACTCCTGGAAATGGAAAAAAGAACACATTGACACCGGTGTGTCAGACCCACCATACTTGCTCCGGACACTGCGAGAGGGCTGTACAAGCAATGATCACACGCACGGCACAGCGGACACACCAGGAACCACGGTGTTGGCCGTCGAATGGCGCTAGCTGCGCAGCATTTGTGCACCGCCGCCGTCAGTGTCAGCCAGTTTGCCGTGGCATACGGAGCTCCATCGCAGTCTTTAACACTGGTAGCATGCTGCGACAGCGTGGACGTGAACCGTATGTGCAGTTGACGGACTTTGAGCGAGGGCGTATAGTGGGCATGCGGGAGGCCGGGTGGACGTACCGCCGAATTGCTCAACACGTGGGGCGTGAGGTCTCCACAGTACATCGATGTTGTCGCCAGTGGTCGGCGGAAGGTGCACGTGCCCGTCGACCTGGGACCGGACCGCAGCGACGCACGGATGCACGCCAAGACCGTAGGATCCTACGCAGTGCCGTAGGGGACCGCACCGCCACTTCCCAGCAAATTAGGGACACTGTTGCTCCTGGGGTATCGGCGAGGACCATTCGCAACCGTCTCCATGAAGCTGGGCTACGGTCCCGCACACCGTTAGGCCGTCTTCCGCTCACGCCCCAACATCGTGCAGCCCGCCTCCAGTGGTGTCGCGACAGGCGTGAATGGAGGGACGAATGGAGACGTGTCGTCTTCAGCAATGAGAGTCGCTTCTGCCTTGGTGCCGATGATGGTCGTATGCGTGTTTGGCGCCGTGCAGGTGAGCGCCACAATCAGGACTGCATACGACCGAGGCACACAGGGCCAACACCCGGCATCATGGTGTGGGGAGCGATCTCCTACACTGGCCGTACACCACTGGTGATCGTCGAGGGGACACTGAATAGTGCACGGTACATCCAAACCGTCATCGAACCCATCGTTCTACCATTCCTAGACCGGCAAGGGAACTTGCTGTTCCAACAGGACAATGCACGTCCGCATGTATCCCGTGCCACCCAACGTGCTCTAGAAGGTGTAAGTCAACTACCCTGGCCAGCAAGATCTCCGGATCTGTCCCCCATTGAGCATGTTTCGGACTGGATGAAGCGTCGTCTCAGGCGGTCTGGACGTCCAGCACGAACGCTGGTCCAACTGAGGCGCCAGGTGGAAATGGCATGGCAAGCCGTTCCACAGGACTACATCCAGCATCTCTACGATCGTCTCCATGGGAGAATAGCAGCCTGCATTGCTGCGAAAGGTGGATATACACTGTACTAGTGCCGACATTGTGCATGCTCTGTTGCCTGTGTCTATGTGCCTGTGGTTCTGTCAGTGTGATCATGTGATGTATCTGACCCCAGGAATGTGTCAATAAAGTTTCCCCTTCCTGGGACAATGAATTCACGGTGTTCTTATTTCAATTTCCAGGAGTGTATTATATGGCGGGAAAGATGCCGCAGAAGGGAGGGACAGATTGCCAATTGCAAAAGGCACTAAAAAAGACATTTACTTTGATTTTTGTTTCTCAAATTTATTTTTAAATCGTCCAGAAAAAAAACACATGTTTTCATAGAGACCTCATGACTCATCAAGCCATCTAGAACATACTGCACATTGAATGCCATCAGAAGTAGACGGCGTTTCCTGGTAAAAATCAAGGAACGCCACACATTCATGTTCTTTAATATTTAATTCTTGGGCGGAACTGTTGTGTAGGAAAATATCATCACCATCATCTGAAATTGTGTCTTCAAACAGACGCTTCTTTGGCGGTTTTTTCCCTCTGGCTTTGGAGATTTGATTTCTTTTAGCTGCTAGTCTTTTGTGACAGTTTTTCCTTTCATCTTTCCTTCAGTGATTTTCTTTCTTTTCGTTGCTTTAAACTCGTCGCATATTAGATTCATTGCTAACTGTTTTCTTTTGGATATACTCCTCTGAGGTAGTGCAAGAACAGGTGAAATATGTTGATGAAGTTTCTCCACGAGGAGTCACTGTGCAGTTGATCGAACAGTAGCCAAATTTGTGCAATGTTTCTAAGTAGAAGGGGGTCCTGTTAACAAACTTGTTTCAGACGTTGATGTTGGTTGCTGCCTTGGAGTCAAATCATTAGAGACTTTTGCATTAGTTGGGAGTTCATTGTCAGTATTATTAATGTCTGAAACAAAGTCATGGTTAGGAATTACTGCTCTATCAAGCGGGATAATTTCAGTTGCTCTAAATTCGGATACACCAATCTGGATAGTTGCAACACGAGTCCATTCTTTGAAGAGCAAGTCTCCAAACTGCTGCCTTGTAATTCTTCTGTTTTTGCATGCATTAGCTACAATCCATCAATGACAAGCCTCTTTAAAATAAGATATTAGCTGCTTAAAACATGATCGGTCTAGTGGCTGAAAAAGTGTGCCGTATGACTAGCCAAAAAATTATCGACACTTTGTTTTCAAGACCTAGATCCAAGGGGATGACAGAATTCATGTGAGAGGCATAACTGTCTAGTAGAAACAGAACAGGGCCAGGTGCCTTGAGGAAGGAAATGGTTTTTCATCTTCTCCACGAAAATGTAAATGTTGACATAGGCGGAGTCTATTCGCATAACAACAGCTGATCCTTGGCTTGTTGACTTCAGCGCCTTTGTTTCATATCCCCTTCGTAAATGCAGTAAGGTGATAAGAAATTTCCCTCACCATTACAGCAATCAATAACTGTTATTGCCTCTCCTTTTTCACCAGGAGTAATAACACGGACATCTATGCTTCCTTTTGCCGCCACTGCCATCCCGTGCTCATATAGAGCTATAAATACGCACTGCCATAGAGTCTTTTACAGAATCGCGTTGTAGACACGTGAACCAGCTGTACTTATACATTTGTACATTATGCATATTTCTTTGTACGACTGTTTCATAATTTCAAAGGTGTTTTCACGAATGCATGTAAATGAAATTTTTTTCGTTGTTACACTACAAACACAGTTCAGTTTTCGTTTTCCTTTCTAACAAAAAATTGGCAACATCGATACCTGGACAATGCCGGGTTTGCCAGCTAATTAAGGGATAAGAGGGGCTTATAATATTAGAGGGGTGTTTGGAAGGGAGGGGAGGCGGGAGAGCAAGAAATTTCAAATCGTGGACGATGTGCTGGACATCGGCAGAACAGCAGCATTAAGAAGGAAGCAACGGATCGCTGCAGAAGGAACCGCAAAGGACCTCCTAACATAGAAGAAAACTAGTTATGATGATGACGCCTCTCGAATGACCTCGTTATCGTCTTTCATCTTCTCTTCTTCTTTCCTTTCTAAGGGTATGACAGCCTCATAAAACAGTTAAATCTCAATCCTGAAAGGTGTTGTGATGTCAAACTTAAAACTTCAGAATTTAAGAACAATGTTTAATCAGTAGAAATACGAATCTGTCCTAAAGAACCCCCACACAGAGTATCGATGAGTCTGAACAATACTGCGTCTGCAAACGCCTGTAATAGATAATGAGTAATCAGTCGCATAGTTTCAAAATACAAGAAGGACAGAACTAAACTAATCCACCATGGGAAGCCATGAAATCCATAAAAAGTATCGAAGACTGACCGCTGCAAGGCTTGAAAGCTTCTTTAAACAGTCCTGACTGCAAGACACACACACTAATAACAATCGAGCGAATTGGCGCAGTGGTTAGGACACTGGACTCGTGTTCAGCAGAACGACAATTCAAATCTCCGTCCGACAATCTGGGTGTAGGAAATCGGAAATTTGTGCCAGACCGGGGCTCGAACTCGTATTTCCCGCTTTACGCGAGTGGTCGGCTTAACCGCTTCGGCTATCCGTGCACGAATCACTGCCAGAGCTAAACCTCCCTTAAGTTGTCTTCTTCGTGTCACAATCTGCACTCATACTTTACGTATAGTCCTGTCCAGGAAGAACATGCATGCATATCCGAAGGAACATTGCATCGTACTTCTTAATAACACAGACAATGCGATTTCGTATTGATTCGCCAATACCAAGCCCTCGACTCTGAATAAATATGATCTTCCTAGACGGGAATATTCCGTAACGTACGAGTGAAGGTTGTGATACAAAGCTGACGACATATGGAAGTTTGGGTCTGGCCGTGCTTCGTGCACGGATAGCCGCTCGCGTAAAGCGGCAAATCCTGGTTCGAGTCCCGGTCCGGTACAGATGTTCACTGTCGACATCCTGATAGACAGCCGACGGTCGTTGATATTTGCAGATGCGAGTACATTTCCTGTACACTCAGATTTAGGATTTCCATGATTTCCTTAAATTGTCCTTCAGACACGGCCGAGATCCCTTCCAGAACCTTCCCTAATCTGACAAGATAACATCACCAATTCGATGTCATATCTGAAGGGAAAAAAACTGCATTTGCGAGCGCATCACCCCAGCAATCGATCCCTACCAAAAATTTGAGCGATAAAAAATGGTTCAAATGGCTCTGAGCACTATGGGACTTAGCATCTGAGGTCATCAGTCCCCTAGAACTTAGAACTACTTAAACCTAACTAACCTGAGGACATCACACACATCCATGCGCGAGGCAGGATTCGAACCTGCGACCGTAGCGGTCGCGCGGTTCCAGACTGAAGCGCCTAGAACCGCTCGGCCACAGCGGCCGGCTTTGAGCGATGATTCTGATAGCAAGCACTTGTGACCTTGCGAGTGTCTTGCTCTGAAACTCCGCGCACACTGGTTGTTTGTCATTCGCTTCACCCCACTGCAGCCGCCTAATGCCAGAGCACGAAGCACTGTACGGCGTAGTGAGTAAAAGGCTTGTGAAATGCTGCTGTGACACTGGTAACATGCTTCGTTCATTATGTCAATGCGCGCTATTCCTGATCTGAAGCTTTTTTCAGAGGTCTATTTACTTTGAACATTTTTATGCTGTAATTCCCAAATGCAGTGTAAATAAATTTAAAGAATGAGTGAGTCAGCAGAGAAGTAGCGGAGCTCTATTTAATTATTCACACCACCGTTGTGCATTATTTTAAAGCTGACATTGTTATAGTGAAGTACATATGAACGAGATGCGCTGTTCTTCGACATGATTGACGTGATTAAATTGTAAACCAAAAATAATTCATAATAATTAATGAGTTGTATAGCTTTACTCAATTTGCTTTTGAGGTATATGTATAGCTGCAGAATATCAAGAAAATATTGGAAGTAATATAAAGGGCAATCAAAGAGCTTCCGTTTGAGAACGTAGCTGCGGCATATATGCAACATAGTGCGACTGCGATGCGGGCATATAACTGCCGACATGTAGGCAAGGTTTTAGTGGCATGTCATTCGTGTCTTTTTTATGTGCGTGCTGAAAATGAGGAAACATGAACTACGGCGGCGTTATTATCAAACGCATCCAAACAGAAGCGAGGTGCTGTTACTCTTTTCTTGGATGCGGAAGGACGAATAGCGGTCGAAATCCACCGACGAATGAAGAATGTGTGTGGGACAGCAAGTCTGTCGAAAACACCATTGTGGAATGGTGTGCCAAATTCCGTGCTAGTCGTGACTCGACACGTGAAGCCCCCGTATCCCAAATGTCGTAACGCAGAAGTTACACCAACTGAAGCGCGAGACACGGGAGCACCCATTGCATAGTCCTGGTCTCTCCCAAGTTATTACCACGCCATCCGGCCCTTAAAAAAGGCCTTAAGGTCAACGATTCCTGCATGGCGACGATGCACAGCAGGCAGTTACGGACTTTTTCGCGCAGCAGGACACGGTGTTTTACTAAACGGGTACCTTCGACAGGGTGCGTCGGTGGGATGATTGCCTCAGTGCTCACGGTGATTTTGCCTGAATGGCGTACAGTTTCTGGACTGTGTGGCCTTCAAACGGAAACTCTCTGATCGTCCCTCATGTCAAATGTATGTGTTCGTGAGGCTCACATATTATGTAGCAGAGTGACATCACTCATCTATTTTTCGCGTAGAATAACGTGTTTTCAAAAATGATTTCAGACACGTTTGGCAGATGTGTTCACTTACCCCTTGCTCTTTCCTCGTCTTCAACCTTCCGCGAACAAAATGTTCTGTCTGTCACTTTGCTGAACAGTACTTCGCGCTGGGGCATTAGGCGGCTACAGTGTGGCGGAGCGACTGAAAAGAATGGATGCACGCGAAAACAAAAGCCGTACATTCAGAAGGCCAAAGGTGTGCACTAGAAGAATTATGGACCAAATTTTCGTGCGAGATCGACTGCTGGGGCTGCAATCTTGGACGTTTGGTTTACCCTCCTTAAATATGATGCTGAGTTGGTGCTGTTTCCTTGCGAGCTGTGTGCCATCTCTAATGACCTTACTTTAAACTCTAATTTCCCTTCCTTTTTTAGGACTAATCACAGCCACGTCCCTGCACTATGGACGCACTCTTCCCGGAAACCATTAAAACACCACCTGGTCCAATCTTCCTGTGTTTGGTGCCGCTGTCTCAGTGTCGACAGCAAGCAGCTGCCACTCTGCTCTGGAGGGATACGTTTCCAGACGAGGATGCACCGCTGCTCTCCAGCAGACTACTCCAGTCGCTGTGACCGATCGCTTTGTCCTGCTAGCATACGGGGCGGCTACCAAAAGTTGCCACCATGCAACCACCAGTCGTTTTCCAGGCGCACGCTCCGAGACTCCGATGTTCCACCGCTCACCGACGTTCTGCAACACCTGCCAGCCCATACTCCTTGCGTACGGGGCTTCTCATGCGGCGAACGAAAGATACGGGCCCTGCAACGAACTTGTGACCTCACACTAGTCGGCTTGTCCGCCACACTACTTGAACGCTCGGCTCCGTACAGAGCTGACGGGAAATCAAGGTCTTAGTTTTGTCGTGTGCTATCGAGAACTTCACAGCATTTAAACGCGCAGTCAAGACTTTCAAATTCGCCTGAAATAGTTACTCGCTCCCCGCTGGAGACGACTGCTGCCACTCGTAAAACTTGTAGGTGTCACGTGCTGTGACGTACGCGCCACGGTGTCTTCCTCGCGGACCTCGGCTTCTCACTTGTGTCGTCAGCCGCCAATTGCAGCTCGTCTCCCCAGGCGCACACTCCAAGACTCGGCTGCTCGCCGTTAAGTCAGTCCACAGTAGGCGCGCTGGACGGCGCGTGCCCCATTGCATCCGGCGCCGCACACCACGTGGTGACGGTCCGCTGCTGCCCCCCCCCCCCCCCCCCAAGGCGCGTGCTCCAGGTGTGGCTGCTCCGCTGTCGCAGGCAAGACTCCGTCCTGCTGTCGTGGTCGCCCACTTGTGTACACACGGTGCCACTGCGCTCGGCCACTTCGATGGCCGTACATTCTCTGCTGCAACGAGCAGAGACTGCCAGCCTCGGAGACAACTGCCAAGTGGGGCCACATAATCGCGGCATACTGTGAGCAGTTCCGTGACGGGCTTATTCTCACCGGAATCGAAAGGTAACCAACGACAACAACAACAGATCATTTTAGAATGAAAAATCATAGGCTGTCCAATCATTTGTGCAAGGTGACCTTTAGTGCATCATATAACACATCACGTTACTGGCTAGTTGCGGCCTGGGGCCATTTTCAAATGTAGTTGTGTCGGTGATGTGTGTGACATTTCAAAAAAATCTGTTTAGTGCTACATGGGAACAGCGACTTGTTCCTACACACTCACGATGGCCTGTGTCTCGTGTTTAAAAGCTGTTCAATGCTACGTGATAGCAGAGACTTTCTGCTACACACACACAACTCTCCGTTCCCACTTTACACGAAATACACTGCGCAACATAATTAAAGGGTCCTAATTGACTCCCATAGTGGCGCAGAGGTTTGAAATTTGGCTCAAAAGTGCCTACAATCTTCCTCATTACTGGTGCAAACGCGTGGCGCCCTCCGACGTTATCCTCGCACTCGCATATGCTTCAAACAGAAACGCGTCGACACACGCGGAAGAAATGACAAAGCTCAGAAGTTCATGTGAGGTGCAAGATAGTTAAAGATATCACATTGGCACCAAATTTCACCACAGTTCTGCCGAACGCCACCGTGCACGTTTCATACGATGGGAAGATCGTCACACCCGCCGTTACGTTTCACGCCTTTGCATGACGCCTCTACGATGATGGTCAGAACCGCGACGCGTAGCACTGAAATCGCGTCCTTAACTTAAGGGTGATCGAGCAACACCCTACGCCCTTGGAGCGTTGATTCCCACACATTTCGTGGTCCAAAACGACAGGTCGCAGTGGGATGAACAGCAGGACAACCTTCTTGATATTCTTTGAGACTGCTGACACTCCCTGGACGATCCAACCCTTTTCTAAGGATACCGTGGGCCTGGAACCCCACTGAACGTGATCGCGCTCCTTTGAAGTGTGGGTTGACCACAATTTTTGGTCTGGTGTACAGGGTGCAACCATTAGGAACCGTTCAAAACCAATCGACGAAAATTGAACGCGACGGCAAATAGTCCCTCTAAGACTCTCCGGTTTGACAAAACACCTGGTGCCCCCCCCCCCCCCCCCACACACATCTTGTTCGGCACTTGTCCCTCTACAGGGAAAGTGATTCACTGATTCCTAGGGGCCGGCGTGACAGGCGTCCGTTTTGACATACCTTAGAATTCGCATGTAGCAATCAGGCGCTTGTTCAGCAACGCAGGGCCACTAAGCTGAGACGTGTTGAAATGGCTACCTGTTACACTGACCTGTTACACTGGCGCCTAGGATCAATGAGAGGCTACCTCGATGCATAGTCCGCAGCTTGTGGTCGTGCGGTAGCGTTCTCGCTTCCCACGCCCGGGTTCCCGGGTTCGATTCCCGGCGGGGTCAGGGATTTTCTCTACCTCGTGTTGACTGGGTGTTGTGTGATGTCCTTAGGTTAGTTAGGTTTAAGTAGTTCTGAGTTCTAGGGGACTGATGACCGTAGATGTTAAGTCCCATAGTGCTCAGAGCCATTTGAACATCGATGCATACACTTTTTTAAAGTGTCCAAAAAATGTCCTCAGGTGGCGCCGAGGGAAGTGTCGAACTTGGGGTGAGGAGGGGGGCTCTTAGACAGACCCTTTGCCGTTTTATTCACCCGTTAGTCAATGCCGCAACTCCCCCCCCCCCCATCCCCCTCCGTCATCCTCCTGATGACCCCAGGACATCGCCCTGCTCACCTGCTGAGAACTGTCGTTTTCGACAGCAAAATGTGTTTGAACAGCGCTCCAAGGGAGGGGGTGGTTTCATTGACGCCCTTTATGCCAGCTCCTGAGGCCTTTTTAGTGTAGATTCTCAGCGGCGGTGTATCTGAAATGTTTTGCTTGGCCATCCATAAGACAACAGCGCGAATTAAATGCTAGGCGTACGGTTCTGACCACCATCGCAGCAGAGGCGTCAAGATAAGGGGTGAAATGTGGATAAGGGGGGGGGGGGGGTGATGACCTTCCCATCATATGACACTCACTGTGACATTGAGAGGAAAGATGGTGGAATGTAGTGCCAATGCGACGTCATTAACCTACCTAACACCTCACATGAGCTTTGAGCTCTGCCATTTCCTCCACAGAAACGTTCAGTATAAAGCGTCGACGAACCCAAGGGTGAGGTTCCAGGTCGCCACGCATTTACACCGTTAGGGAGGTTGTAGCCACCTTTGGGCCAAATTCCAGACTTGTGTGTCCCAATGTTGGACAATTACTGGGTTTCGAAAAAGTGACCATTTTAATTTGTTTCTCAGTGTAGGACTAGTAAGGTGTTACATGATGCAATAAATGTCATCTTGTACAAAGAGTTTGGCAGGCTATTATGGATACTGAAAATGATTTTATGGTTCAGACATTACGTCGAGGCTCTGACTCACAAATGAAGGCACGACCGTTCAGGTATACATATCGACGTCACAAGCAGAGGATGAAGTGCTAAGGTAAGTTTCTGGTGATACTGAACGTATAATTCGGTATGTAGAAAGACGAAGATCTAATAATCATGGGTGATTGAAATGTTGTAGCAGGAGACGTAATAAAAGTGGAAGTCGGAATGATAGAGGCGAAAGATTATGGAATTTTGCAACAAATTACAGCTAGTAATAGCGAATACACTGTTAAAAAATCACAACGTGTACGTAGAAATGGCATGGGGACATGGAAGATTCGAGAAATCTAAAAATCAGATGTTGGATTCTAAGCTGTACGCAGTAGTAGATATAGATTCAGATCACAATTTATTAATGATGGAGAGTACGCTAAAGTTTAAGAAAATCGTCCAGAAGAATCAAAATGGAAAGAAGTGGGATACTGGAGGACAGAGGAATGAGGAGGTACGTTCGATGTTCTGTAAACACTACGATAAGGTTTCCCCAGCGGTTGTTCAGCTGAAGAGGAGCGACGTCTCAAAAATGGTCAATCGCAGAAGTTGGGCAGACAAGTATAGGTGTAAGGAACGTAACTAAAAAGACACCTTGGGTAACTGGAGAAAAACTTTAATTGATCGATGAAAGAAAAACACTCAGGAAAAAGAGAGAAATAAAGCAAAATAAGCCGCTTGGGAACAGGAGGTGCATCAGATCTGGGTGAAATGCCTGCACGAAAAATGAGAAAAAATTTGAAAAATTAAATGGTCGTAGGAAGGACGGATTCATTGTTCAAAAAAACGAAAATAACCATACGTGAAATTATAAGCAGCGACATCAAAATCAAGAGTGCAAGAGAAATTCAACAGTTAAAAGCAGAAGAGAAAGCAGGTTGGTGGAAAGAGTACAATGAAGACATCTGCGAGGCCGACGAACAGAAGAAGAAAGGGTAGTCGATGTGGGAAACATAGAGGACCCCGTATTAAAGTCAAACAGAGCTTTGGAGGGAGAGACCAAATAAGGCGGAAAGCAGGGATAACATTCTTTCGGAATTTCTAAAATCATTTGATGAAGTAGCATCCATATGACTAACCAAGTTAGTTTGTAAAATTTATGAGTCTGGAGAAATGCCGTTAGACTTTCGGAAAAATATCGCACAATCAGCTTAACATCTC
Source organism: Schistocerca nitens (assembly GCF_023898315.1). Taxonomy (NCBI): domain Eukaryota; kingdom Metazoa; phylum Arthropoda; class Insecta; order Orthoptera; family Acrididae; genus Schistocerca; species Schistocerca nitens. The sequence continues at coordinate 964,449,925 of NC_064615.1, forward strand.
ATGTTTCCACGTAGCTGACAAGAATATAGCATGGGATAACAGGAAAGAAACTGACGGAATGTTAGATGTCGACCAGTTTCTTCTCAGCGTCTTGACCTTCACAGAAAGATACTGGGATGAACAGATCGTACGTACATTCGCGAAGTAAAATATCTTTTGTTCACTCCAGAGTCCAACAGGACGATGAGTCGTACAAACCTATCGCTCATACGAGAGACTATTCGTGTCACACTACGGATGGTAGGCTCCAATTCAAAGGAACTTCTTATTTCTATGTTTAGATGTTAGGAGCTCTGGTGATTTTTGGGTCCGTTGGCACAATGGTCGCAAGCACAATTTATGCTGTTGAAAACGTCTTCTTGGCAGAAGTCAAAAGAAGAACGACTGTGCTATACAGCATGTAACCTGACTGAGAAACATCCGGAGGATGCTGTTCTTTATCTATGTAAACAATTTGGGAGACAATCTGAGTAGCCGTCTTACGTTGTTTGCAGACGACGCTGTCGTTTATCGACTAATAAAGTCATCAGAAGATCAAAACAAATTGCAAAACGATTTAGAAAAGATATCTGGATGGTGTGAAAAGTGGCAGTTGACCCTAAATAACTAAAAGTGTGAGGTCATCAACATGAGTTCTAAAAGGAATCCGTTAAACTTCGGTTACACGATAAATCAGTCAAATAGAAACGCCGTAAATTCAACTAAACACCTAGGAATTACAATTACGAACAACTTAAATTGGAAGGAACACATAGAAAATGTTGTCGAGAAGGCTAACAGAAGACTGCGTTTTATTGGCAGGATACTTAGAAAATATAACAGATCTTCTAAGGAGACTGCCTACACTACTCTTGTCCGTCCTCTTTTAGAATACTGCTGCGCTGTGTGGGATCCTTACCAGATAGGACTGATGGAGTACATCGAAAAAGTCAAAGAAGGGCAGCACATTTTGTATTATCGCGAAATATGGGAGAGAGTGTCACTGAGATGATACAGGATTTGGGCTGGACATCATTAAAAGAAAGGCGTTTTTCGTTGCGACTGAATCTTCTCACGAAATTCCAATCACCAACTTTCTCCTCCGAATGCGAAAATATTTTGTTGACACCGACCTACCGTACATAGGGAGAAACAATCACCACGAGAAAATAAGGGAAATCAGAGTTAGTACGGAAAGATGTAGGTGTTCGTTCTTTCTGCGCGCTATACGAGACTGGAATAATAGAGAATTGTGAAGGTGGTTCGATGAACCCTCTGCCAGGCACTTAAATGTGACATGCAGAGTATCCATGTAGATATAGATTTAGATCGGAAAAGCCACAAGAGATTCGTAGGGAACCATGTAGATTAATATCATATTCACACAAGAAAGAACGAGGAGAGAAAAGAACTACAATATTTCCAGCTTATAGGAGCAACGTACAGTCATAACGACATGTGTGCACAACAACATAATTTTTCATGCGCTGAATGATATTGGTTGCAGACGTCGAACGCACCAGTAAATTGTAGAAGAGAATGACTCGTCAATGCATGAAGCTTGCCACGTAATGCTCTTAAGGGTCATAGATCAATAGCCGTGCGAGCGCGAATGTATGCAGTTCTAAAACTATACAAGGAAGGCACGATCCTAAGATCACAGTAAGTACGACTGACACACCCGTGAACGAGTGACTTCAAAAAGTAAGTTACACATTATTATAGGCCGGCCGCGGTGGTCTCGCGGTTCTAGGCGCGCAGTCCGGAACCGTGCGACTGCTACGGTCGCAGGTTCGAATCCTGCCTCGGGCATGGATGTGTGTGATGTCCTTAGGTTAGTTAGGTTTAAATAGTTCTAAGTTCTAGGGGACTTATGACCACAGCAGTTGAGTCCCATAGTTCAAAATGGTTCAAATGGCTCTGAGCACTATGGGACTCAACTGCTGCGGTCATTAGTCCCCTAGAACTTAGAACTAGTTAAACCTAACTAACCTAAGGACATCACACACATCCATGCCCGAGGCAGGATTCGAACCTGCGACCGTAGCGGTCTTGCGGTTCCAGACTGCAGCGCCTTTAACCGCACGGCCACTTCGGCCGGCTGAGTCCCATAGTGCTCAGAGCCATTTGAACCATTATTATAGCAGGCGAAGTAACTTTTACTGAATGCTGAGCTAAACGTCAAAGTGACAAAGATACGTCACACTATTTTTCAACATAGTCACCAAGTCTGTGTAAACAGAATGTTGTACCAATCTTACAACTGTGCGACAACTGAAATCCGCTCCTTGGTCAGGGAGACATTGAGAACCTCTGTTGGAATGTCCTCATGGTTGGACAGTCTCTTTCCCATCAGATGTTCTTTCAGCTTGCCGCAAAGATAGAAATTACACGGTGCATGACCTGGTCTTTCTGATCAGCATAAATACCGTCTGTGAGGCCTTGGTCAAATTGTTGACACCATTTCACTATGACTGGACGCAATATTTCATTTGGTCCATATACTGCAATTCAGACATTTTGCGCACAAGAGTTGTGATGTCTCACGCACTTCAACTTTGGCGTACTTTTTCAGTTGCTGTACCATTTCAGTCACACACTGTGATGCACCTGTTATCTGTACCGCAGCAGAATTGCGTCTGCAGGAAACCTGAAAACGTAGGCTCTTCTAACTGTGCACCACTCGTGTTGCGCTGTGGTCTTAGCGTGGTAGGACATGAGTAAATTATTTAAGACCTTCCTACGGAGTATCTGCAAAATATCTGAAGCGTATTGACAGCAAACAATTGAGGATTTGCGAATACCGCATACCCAAGTACCTTAAATTTGTCCCCCTCCTCAGCTAACAGTGAATGAATTCTACAATTTTTTTCGCTCAGATGGAGTCGCAACCCATTATCATCTCTCGTGTCAAAAGTATGTGAAGGACATTTTAAAGCAAAAACTGTAGTTTTCGCTAATTTGTAACCAGAGTGTTTCTTGTTGAAAGTTGTTACCATCATTACCTCCCTGGTGCACCTTGCTCGCTCGGTTAAAGGGACCACGATCCGGAATAAGTTGGGGATCTGGCTTTTTCCACAACTTCGAGCACATGCCAAAAATTTCGTTTTTCAGCATGACGGATCACGACAGCATTAACACCAGCGTGAAAGAGTATTTCTTAACAATTAGCTGCCTCAGCGACAGATTTGCTGTAAGAAGCGTACAGATCACGCATTGTATCAGTGGCCTTCAAGGTAGTCTGATCTGTGCCCAAATGAAAAGGAGACTTTAGTTATCCGTAAAGAAATTTTAATAAGTATATTATAATTACATTCATGTGAAACAGTACAACTTTACATAATTGCCATTGACGTGATACACCGATCTCAATGTGTGGGAAGGGAATGGATTGCTTCAGTGTAGAAACTCCTAGGCTGCCGACGGATCCAGTTTTCCATGGCGTCTTCCACTTCCTTCCTTGCCACAGGTGATCCTGTGATATCTCAGAGACTGTCTTAAGGGACTGAAGATATGGGAGTCACATGGGGAGATGTTCCAGGACCTCCTATGGAAGGGTGTGAAGGTGCTTGAGGGTCTTGTTGGTCGCATATGGCCTAGCGTTGTCTGGAGAAGCACTATCCCGTTCGAGAGCTTGCCCCCGCGCTTGTACTTGATGGCCTATTTGAGCATCAGCAACGTGTTGCAATACTGTTCAGCGTCAACTGTTGCACCTTGTGCTAACCAGTCGACGAGCAGAGATCCTTCTTAATCGAAAAAGAAACTGAGCATCACTGTTCTGGACTTCGGGGGAGACAGGGCTTTTTTTTGGGGGGGGGGGGAGAGGGGAGGGAGGGGGGGGGAGAGGAGAGCCGGGAAGTTGCCACTCCGTCCTCATCCGTTTGGAGGTAGTGTCGAAGTGGTGACATCTCACAATTTAAGCAATGATGTCCGTTCCTTGCTCCGCGTAACTCAACAGATAGGTCAGGCAGACACCCGTTCTCACCGTCTTCTGATTCTATGAAAGAAGCTTAGGCGCCCGCTGTGCACAAATTTTGCCATACCGAAGGTTCCTGTGTGTTATGGGATGAATATTTCCTTTCCTTATCGCCCGTTTAACAGCAGTCTCACACGTGATGATCCGACGATTCGTGTTTATGAATTGACAAGGGACGCTTGCCCAGGGCGGGGCATGTCCTTGATGTTTAGGCCTACAAGATCCGTCTCATAACGCTGACACCAGCGGAATACTATGCACCGTGGGAGACACTGCTCTCTGTACACCTCTTTCATACTGCGATAAATTTGTGAAGCCTGCTTCCCTTGTGGGCGAAGAAACTGGATACCATACACTCAACATAAGCATCATGCGTTGATCGAGAAACATTGAAATGGTAGTCTATTTCATTCCATACTCGAACTAACAGGTACCTGTTTATTGAATCGACAACTTCAACAGTTTGATTTCTTTGCTCTTGCAGTGCATCTGCCGTCGGTGGGGGAAGGACTCTGTCTGTTATGTACCTCCACAGGAAAAAAATAGCAAGGTGTGAGATCTGATTACCAAGGTCAAAAGCAATGAACAAGATCTTGTTGTCCATGTCATCTATCCATCGTTAAGACATGGGGTCTCTTTCCTGTTCGACAACGACGACGCCAGGATTTCGTGAGCCCCCTCAAATTCCTGTATTATGGCGGTTTACTTGACCCTATAGATGAAACGTCGAAAAGATGAGTCTATTGGAAAAAGTGTGCAGTGTCATATCCTGGAGAACGGAAATGCAGAGTTCGTGCCTTCTGTTAAGGTCGCCGGGACACAGTTTCTGCAGTCACTGCGACTTGTAAGGCTTCATATGCAGGCGTCGTTCCAGAACACGCCACACCGTTATTTGAGGAAGAGTAAGTTCCTGTCCTGCCCACTTCGGAGGGCTTCGTGTGAATACATCTCGGATGTGCCCGACATTTTCATCAGACGTGCATGGCAGACGAGCGCTCTTTCCTTTGCGGGTGCAACCAACTTTCAAGAATTTTGTGTGCCAGTCATAGATCTGCTTGTGCAGAGGCGGCTTCTTGGTAAATCGACGACAGAATGCACGTTGAACTTGAACAATGGTTTGACTTCGGCCAAATTCCGACCCATAAAATGATTTCTCTTGTCGTGTAGTCGCCATGTCGATACGTACAAACAAACAACAGCGCAGCAGTGTCGAAACTTTGAAACTTCCTCTATCAAGTGACACGCGCAGTGTGGTTCTATCATTTATAGTTTGTTTGTAATAAACAACTGAAATCTGTCCTTTCTTCTTGAATCACCCGGTGTATTTGGAAGGGGAGGATTTGTTAAAGATTTCGTGTCCCTACTTCCAACAACTCTGGGTGTACTGCGACGTCGTGCAGCAACAGCAGTGAATGCAGTAACTCCAGGGACGATGCACAAAAATGTGGGACGAGTTTACCTAACGTCTAGATGTTTCTCAGGCGTCTCATGGAGAGCTCAATGAGCATTTTTGGAAAGCAGATGAAAACTTTGCTCTTGAATGTAGCTGTAAAGAGTACACAAAGGTTTCAGATTATTTCGTGCAAAAAACTGGGAGTCACATGAAATCTCCCTGATTTCCAAATACAATTTTTATAAAATCCATGAAAACATAGATACTTGCAGTTTGCAGCATCATCTAACGTAACTCAAAAAGTATTGTACAAAAAAAAAATACACTTCTATGTGGGCTCCTTTCATAACTCATAGAATACCTACGGCACTCAATCTCAACCCCTTGTGTGCATAAGCGTGTCTGGGGTGATGGAGGGTATTGCATCCACAGTTCTACTGCCAAGATCACGTACAGGCAAGGCATAAATAATATCTTTCTCAAAATATCCAAGGAAGAAATCCAGAGTGGTTATATAGGGAAAGCGTGATGCACATTTCGGCATGTTATAGGTACGCCGACGCTGAAGCAGGCGCAGGATATATCATCCGTGATCAACAACATCGGTAAACCTACCTTCTAATAACATCTTCTTACACCCAATGCATGAAAAGTCGCTACAGGCAGCATACATCCTCTAGTAGCCCTACTACATACCAAAATTGTCGCAGATGTTCTTTCTCCACGGCGTTTGCCGTGATGCTCCCACCCCCCTCTCCCCCCGACTGCTCTCTCTCTCTCTCTCTCTCTCTCTCTCTCTCTCCACCAGAAATCTTGTACGCTTCAACCCCTATCTGTCTACTGTCGTATTAGTCATACGTCTGTACGCGAGATTTCCATACTCTTAAGCATCCCTAGCTCCACTCTTTCAGCTGTGATAGTGAAGCGGAAACGTGAAGGGACACGTACAGCACGAAAGCCACAGCCCGACCTCGACTGTTGACTGATAGAGACCGCCGACAGTTGAAGAGCGCCCTAATGTGTAACAGGCAGACATCTATCCAGACCATCACACAGTAATTACAAACTGAATCAGGATCCACTGCAAGTACTATGACAGTCAGGCGGGAGGTGAGAAAACTTGGATTTCATGGTTGAGCGGTTGCTCATAAGCCACACATTTCGCCGGTAAATACCAAACGACGCCTCGCTTGGTTTAAGGAGCGTAAATATTGGACGATTGAACAGTGGAAAAACGTTGTGTGGAGTGACGAATCACGGTACACGATGTAGCGATCCGATGGCAGGGTGTGGGTATAGCGAATGCCCGGTGAACGTCATCTGCCAGCGTGTGTAGTGCCAACAGTAAAATTCGGAGGCCGTGGTGTTGTGGTGTGGTCGTGTTACTGTTTTGCGTGGCACTATCACAGCACAGGGCTACATTGATGTTTTAAGCACCTTCTCGCTTCCCACTGTTGAAGAGCAATTCGGGGATGGCGACTGCATCTTAACAACACGATCAGGGCTGGCGCAAGCCCAAGTGCCGCCCCGTGCGAGCTGCTAAATTGCCGCCGCCCGCCCCCCGCCCGTTTTTTAAACATTTGTCGAATTTTATTTAAACAAATCTGTAGGAAATGTCAGCAATCAATCGCAATTTTTGTTTTTACTTTTCAGATCTACCTAGGTTTCGGCCACTGAGTGGCCAGTCTCAAAGCTTGTAATATGCGCTTACATCTAAACCGCCAAGTTCACAGTTACGTTCAGCATGGCGGTATAGATGTAAACATAACTCAAAGCATTGAGAATAGCCACGCTGTCCCGAAATCTATGTAGATCTGGGAAATAAAAACAAAAATTGCGGCTGATTGGTGACATTCTCTACAGATTTGTACAAAACAGTCGCTGGGCACCAGCTCAGAAATGGAGTCAAACCTGATTGAAGAAATCTAGCTCATTTTAATAAGCCTTGTGAATTTACAAAAATGTTCAAATGTGTTTGAAATCTTATGGGACTTAACTGCTAAGATCATCAGTTCCTAAGCTTACACATTACTTAACCTAAATTATCCCAAGGACAAAAACACACACCCATGCCCTGGGGAGGACTCGAACTTCCGCCGGGATCAGCCGCACAGTCCATGATTGCAGCGCCTAAGACCGCTCGGCTAATCCCGCGCGCCGGCCGGGGTGGCCGAGGGGTTTTAGGCGCTACAGTCTGGAACCGCGCAACCGCTACAGTCGCAGGTTCGAATCCTGCCTCGGGCATGGATGTGTGTGATGTCCTTAGGTTAGTTAGGTTTAAGTAGTTCTAAGTTCTAGGGGACTGATAACCTCAGATGTTAAGTCCCATAGTGCTCAGAGCCATTTTTTTTTTAATCCCGCGCGGCGTGAACTTACAGTTAACGTGAATAAACATTTTTCTGTGGTTGTGAAAAGATAATGTATTCAACGGAAAACAAAATATATTTACAATTTAACGATAATTTGGTTTGAAGAATAATATTTACAATAACTATGTAATGTTGAACAAAATAAGAAACAACACAGTAAATAACCAAGACACTGATCATAATATAAAAATTTAAAAAAATACAAGACAAATCGAACCTTCCTGGCTTTTGCTTGTGCAAACTCTTTCACACGATCTGTGTAATTTAAGTCCTCTGCAAGCTCGTGCTCAATCGATATAGTTGCAGGCTCATCCTTGA